>NW_004444074.1:6038481-6271921 GCF_000243295.1 Trichechus manatus latirostris
GATGACAAGGACCTTCCTCCAGAGCTGACAGAGAGAGAGAGAGAGTTTTCCTGGAACTGATGCCCTGAATTTGGACTTGTAGCCTACTGGACTGTAAGGGAATAAATTTCTCTTTGTTAAAACCACCCACCTGTGGTATTTCTGTTGAAGCAGCACTAGATGACTAAGACAGCCAGTGTCTTAGCTTCTTAGTGTTGCTATAACAGAAATACCACAGGTGGGTGGCTTTAACAAACAGAAATTTATTTTCTCACAGTTAGAAGGCTAGAAGTTCAAATTCAGAGCGCCAGTTCTAGGGGAAGTCTTTCTCTCTGTGTCCACTCTGGGGGAAGTCCTTGTCTTTTTTCAGATTCTGTTCCTCAATTCCTTCCTTGGAGATCTTTATGCAATCTGGCATATATCTTCCCCCATCTATGCTTTCTTGCTTCTGTGCCTAATCTGCTCCTTTTACATCTCAAAAGCCATTGGTTTAAGACACACTCTACCCTGATATGACCTCATTAACATAACAAAGAAAACCTGACTCCTAAATGGGATTAAATTCACAGGTATGGGGTCAGGATTTACAACTCATAATTTTTTGAGGACATAATTCAATCTATAACAGCCATTGTAATCCACACAGATTGCCTTCCTAGGACAGAGAATAGGAGAGAAAAGTATGGAACATGTGTCTAGAGGGCAAGCTTGTCATTTTCCTTCCTCATACAGTTCTTACAAGTGTTGGTGTCCAAGTTATATATGACTCAAAATGAGCTGAGTGGTGTACACTCACTTAGAGTCTCTGGAAAAGATTGTGCAAGATTGGAACCATCGATTGCTTGAATGCTTGGGGCAATTAGCTGTTAAAGCCATCTGAGCCTAGGCGATTTGGGGTACGGGGGGAAGGTTTTCAATTCCTGATTCAATTTCTTTAATTGTTTTAGAATTACTTTATTTCTTCATTTCTTCTTACAATCCAGGAAGTTATATTTCTTAGGAGTTCATCCATATCCTCTGAATTAAATTTATCGACGTAAAGTTCTTCTTATTTTCTTTCTAGTGTCTGCGGGCTTTGTGGTGATGGCCTCTTTATTATTCCCTGTGCTGGTGATTCGTGTCTTCTTTCATTTTTTTCACAGTCAGTCCCAGTGGGGCTGTAGCTTCATTTTGTTGTTGTCGTTGGCTGTCATCCAGTCAGCTCCAACTCACGGCAACCTTACGTGTGTTAGAGTAGAGCTGCACTCCATAGCAGATCACCAGGCCTGTCTTCCAAGGCACCCCCGGGTAGATTTGAACCAATCTTTTGGCTAGTGGTTGAGAGCTTAACCATTTTTGGCACCCAGGGGCTAGCTTCATTACAGGCTTGTCGAAGAACTGACTTTGGGCTTTAGTCATCCTTTCTAGTACATATTATTTTCTGTTTTACTAATTTTAGCTCTTTATTTCCTTCCTTTTACTTTCATTTGTTTTGCTAGAGAGGGAAGGTTTCCAAAAGTGGCAAGCAGAGGGCAGAGTATTCCAGGCAGGCACAAAGGTATAGGCAAAGTCTGGGAGGCAGGACTGAGCATGGGGTACGGGGAAAGCCCTGGCAAAGGCCCGCCAGGCTTTGGGGCAGAGTCCAGTGCCATTCCCTCCCACAACGCCCCACTGCAGCACTCCCCTCCCGAGCTCCCCTGTACACCCCCCTGTCAGGAGGGAGCCAGGCACAGGAGCAAACAGCCCACTTATTGGCTTTTCTCCCCACCCTTCTGCCCCATCAACAGCTCTAAAAAACCAATGTTCCCTACTGAAAATGAGAGGCTTGGCTAAATTAGTGATTTCCAAGCCATGTCCCTCTGGGCCTGAGGGGCAGAAAACCTGTTGCCGTCGGGTCATTTCCGACACATAGCTACCCTATAAAACAGAGTAGAACTACCCCATAGGGTTTCCAACGAGCAGCTAGTGGATTCGAACTGCCGACCTTTTGGTTAGCAGCCAAGTTCTTAACCTCTTCACCATCAGGGCTCCCTGAGAGGCAGAGGGGGCACCAATTTGTGAGGTAAGGAGTCCCTGTCACCGGAGGTTAGAATTGATCTGTCTCAGGTATTGGACTTCTACATAAAGGGGCAAAGGCCCTTCCAACCTCTCTACTCCCTATAGAAAGCAGCAGGAAACACCAGTGGAGCAGAGAGGCTGGAAACAGTCCAGGAGCTGCCAATTCTCACACCAAAGCTCACCTCCCCACCCTCCAACATGAAGGTGTGCTCAGCACTTATGTCCCTGCTCCTTGTAGGGGCCACCTTCAGCTCCAAGGTGCTTGCTCAGCCAGGTAAACTCATTCTGTCTTTCTCTCTTCCTCCCGCTCCCTCCCCGTTTGTTTTTCTCTCCTTCTAGGAAACCCCAAGCCAAAGTTCTGAGCCTATCAAAGCAGAAGGGGACCTCAGAGCTTCACTCTAATATCTAATTATAAAGACAGCAGCTTGTCTGCTAACTGAAAGGTCCAGGTTCAAACCCACCAGCCGGCTCTGTGGGAGAAAGATGTGGCAGTTTGCTTCTGTAAAGATTACAGCCTTGGAAACCCTATGGGGCAGTTCTACTCTGTCTTATAGGGTCGCTATGAGTTGGAATCTACTGGAAGGCAACGGGTTTGGTTTTGGTTTGGTATAAAGACAGTAAGCTGAACCTAGGTAGGGGCAAGAGGGGTCCTAAACCACATCCAGGTCATCACAGAGCCTGAATAAAATCTAAGTTGCCAACTCCGAACCCAGGGCCTTTTCTTTGACACCGGCTGATCTTTCTCAGCCCTGCAGATTTGGGGACCTATCCAGGATCTGTCAGATTGATCATGTGCACCTCCCCAGGTAGCAATGATATCTCCCCACTGTGCAGGTGAGAGAACCCAGTTGGAGAATTTGAGCCACAGGTCACACCCTGCCCCAGGACCTGAGGCAGGAACACTCAGTTGAGGGTGGATAGGATCTGCTTCTGCTTCTTCCTCTTTGCTTTGCCTTTCCCTAGTGACACTTTCCTGCTGTGTTCTGGCTGAGAAAAACCTAGCACATCCTAAAATGTTTTTTCTGTGACTTTATTTCTAGATACACTCAATGTCCCATCCACTTGCTGCTTCACATTTATCAGTAAGATCCCTCTGTAGAGGCTGAAGAGCTATTGAATCACCAACAGCCAGTGTCCCAAGGAAGCCATCATCTGGATAGAAAAAGCCACTCACCTCCAACCCCCACCTCACTCCACTCCACTCCCACAGCCTCCAATCCAAAGTCCTTCCCTGGAAGACAGTTTCCAACTCAGACTCACTTGGGATCTTGCCGAGTCCCTGGATGGTGCAGCAGTTAAGGGCTCGGCTACTAACTGAAAGACTGACAGTTTGAATCCCCCCGGGGACCCCAGAAGAAAGCCTGGTGATCTTCTGAGACGTCACAGCCATTGAAAACCCTACGGAGTGCAGTTCTACTCTGACACGCATGAGGTCGCCAGGAACTGGTTCCAGAGGAATGAGGATGTGGATAGGCCATGGCTATGGGGCCGGCCTGGGTTAATCCGAGTATCAGAACAATGACTCCTTCCTTGACATTGCTTCCCTGCCTTGCAATTCTCTAGTCCCATATTCAGCACTAGCCCCACTGCCTTTCCTTTCCTTGAAAATCTCCCACCCCTGCCCAAAAGATCTCCGTAAGTTCCTGCAACTGCCGTCTAACTGGTCTCCTTGCCCCCAGGCCCTCCCCCTCCAAGCAGTCCTCCACCCTGGAGTAATAGAGGCTTTCTGTGCACCCGACAGTCAGAGCAAAACCCCTCACTGGTTACCATGGTGAGAATCAGATTTCACAGAGAAGATGGGACTTGGCAGCATCAACCTTGGGGGAGGGGGCAGTGCAGTAACAGGAGAGACCCTTCTAGAGGAGGTGCAGGATGGAAAAAAGGACAGAGGGCCTAGGGGAGGATCTCCATATGGTCAGAGTTTGCGCTCCAGAATGGAAAAAGTTGGAGGCATTCAGAAAGGAAGGTGGAGGCCGAGTTGTAGAGGAGGTGGAACAATAGGGTGGGGAGTTTCGACTCGGTTCAAAAAGCAGGAGGCAGATATTACAGGCTTTTGAGCCATTGGGATGGGGAGTGCCAGGAAGAGGGACCTGGTGGCTGTGGGCAGGATGAAGCTGGAAGGGGAGACTGGGAGTGGTCCACTGCAAGGGCCAGGCAACAGGACATGGTGGCCCAAAGCAGGCAGTCGTGGGGTGAAAGGGGGAGGCAGTTTAAGGAAGAACAGGCCGGACTGTGACAGGCTGAATGTAAGGGAAGGAGGGAGAAGACCCGACACACATGAGACACTCTCCTCTCAAGCCACCAAGCTGCCCTTTAAAGAGGTACCAGTCCTGAGACCAGAATCCACTTCCCTCCCTTGCTCTTCTCCCTAGATTCACCTTCCACCTGCACACACATTCCAAATGGGAGCTTGTGGGTCCCTTTTAAAGGTTCAGAGCTTCCTCTTCCAAGGGTTTTCCCGCTTTTCCCAAGACCCCCTCGCTCCTCCCAATGAGTGTGCTGGCCTCTTGGTTAAGAGCTCAGCTGCTAACCAAAAGGTCGGCCGTTGGAATCCACCAGCCGCTCCTTGGAAAACCTGTGGGGTCGCTATGAGTCAGAGTCAACTCGACAGCAATGAGTTTTTTTTTTTTTTTTTAATACCTGGCACACAAACCAGCACCTTCCCAAGGAGAGAAGAACTCTGCTAACCAGCTCCGCGGGGCCCATCCTGCCAATTGGTGAGAGATGGTCTCTGTGCTGTGCTGCATCGGGCAGTTCACCTGGCAGATTGGGACACCAGAAAGTTCTCTGGCCTGGGAGACGGAAGCCCTGGGCTCTCACGCCAGATCTGCTATGCAATCTCAGGTCTGTCAGTGTGCCTCTCTAGCCCTCAGTCACCCCATCTACAAAATGAGCTTAGCACAGTTTTACAGGCAGATGACCTCAAAAGACCTCCACCAGGGCAGCTGTGTCTTTTGGATAACATTATACCCCCATCCCTGGAACCCTCTGGGCAAGCCAGGGAGGGAGAGGGTCAAGAACCCAAATGTGGACCCAGCTCAGGCTACTGCTCTACCTCCACGTCACAACCTGGGCGGGGGGGTTAGTCTTTGTTTCCTGAGAAATATGCTCTAAAACCTTGGTACTCCCTCAATGACTGAAGTGTTTTGTTATCTTATAAGGGCTCCACTCCACACCTAACTGACAGGTTATGCTAATGAGGTGACACAGGTAGAGGCTGGCCAGGCCAGAAAGACCTTCTGATATCAGGTGGCCTCAGGGGAGGTAGGCTGATCAATCAATCCTGCCCATGTAATGAGGTCCCAATAAACGATCTGGACAGAGAAGCTCCTTGGGCTTCCCGGTTGATAAGACACTTGTGTACATGGGAGGGTAGCATGTTCTTTGGGACACAGAAGCACCACATTGGGGACCTTCCCAAACCTAGCTCTATGAGTCTCTTCGTTTGTATCCTTTTTGCTGTAATAAAACTATTCATAAGTATACCACTCTCCTGAGTTCTATGAGTTGTTCTAGCAAATTTAGGAAATTATTGACTCTGAGGGAGTAGCAAGATCCAGCAGGTCAAAAGTGAGGGAGAGCCTGGGGACCTCCAAGCTTGCAGCTAGTGTCCGAGGTCTTGGGCAGACTTGGCAGTCTAGGGGACTGTGCCCTTTAACTGGTGAGGTCTGACCTAGCTCTGGTGGTTAGGGTCTGAGAAAGAAGCACTGCATCTGCAGTTGTTGCCAGAACGGAACTGAATTGAGTACAATTAGAGTAGAATTGCATCGGATTGAACTGACTTCATTACAGGGCCTCTAGCCAAAGGTCACCCCCAGCCCCAGGACAAAGACTGTCATCTGAGAGGCAGAGAGTCATTTATTGGCCCCGATTGACAAGAGTCTGTTCCCCTTAGACCAGGTCCAACATGTCTCCCTCCTCTTTCCCCACCCTCCAGCCCCTGGCCCCAGCTTCATTACAAGGCCTCTAGCCAAAGCTCACCCCCAGCCCCAGGACAAAGACTGTCATCTGAGAGGCAGAGAGTCATTTATTGGCTCCAATTGACAAGAGTCAGTTCCCCTTACACCAGGTCCAACATGTCTCCCTCCTCTTTCCCCACCCTCCAGCCCCTGGCCCCAGCTCCTCAATGCCAGTCAAGTTTGCACCCTGGTGGAGTCCGAAAGGCACAGAGTAGCTGGAGTTGAGGATTCAAAAATGCTAAAGTGTAAAGTGCAACAACATAGCTTATCAGAACCTGAGCAGACCCTCCGTGACCCAGCAAAGTTGGAACAGAAGGGTGCTGCAGGGTTGGGAGTTGCGGGGACAAATGAAATAAAGTGGTCTCCGTAGCCCAGGATGGAAAGGCATCTGCTCATACTGTCTTTGGCAGGCAGGGTTTCATCTTACTGAAATTATCCTGGACCCATCTGACTGTCTTCAAGACACAGCTCTCTCTGCCCTTCTTCAGCTTCAATCTGTGAGAAAAGAACAAAGGAGAGGTTGGAATCACCTTCTGGGTACTATGCATAAATCCAATCTCCACTACTTTTCCTTGTGTACCCCTAAGTTTCTTTCTCTGGGCCTCATTGTTCTCCTCTATAAAAGAAAGTCAGTGCATAAGAGCTGTGGCTTGCACACAGAGTGGAAGACCCAAAGCACTTGGGGGAGTTTATCAAACTACGTTTCCTGGACCGCTCCCTTGGAGATTACAATTCAGTGTGTCCGGTGGAGCTGAAGACACTGCAGACATTTTGATGATTAGCTAGGATGGAAAATTCCTGTCCTAGAACATCTCAGAGGACCTCCTACTCCAAAGTTTAATGTTTCTGTGTCCATTCAAGACCCTCAGTTATTGCTCTGGACTCATAATAATGTGTGTGTGTTTCATCTGCCCATGGAGTCCCTGGAGAGTAGCATCCTTTGGGACATGCAAACAGTTAATGTGCTCAGCTGTTAACTGAAAGGTTGGAAGTTCAAATCCACCCAGAGGTGCCTTGGAAGAAAGGCCTGGTGATCTACTTCCAAAAAATCAGCTGTTGAGAACCCTGTGGAGCACAGTTCTACTCTCACACGCATGAGGTTGCCGTGAGTCAGAGTTGACTTGACAGAACCAGTGATGGTGCTGTGGCCGACCTCCTAAACTTGGTGATTGTCCAATCCAGAGCCCAGTTCTGCTCCTTACCGTCAGGTTGGCCATAGACAAACCTCTCTACCTCCCTGAACGTCAGTTTGCATGATAACAAAAATATTTCCCCAAGTGAGATAGGCAAGATAATATACATGACAGTGCCCTGTAAAGGCTAAGTGGTATAGGTCAGCTACCTCAGTTAAGCTTCATAATGACTCTGTGAAGCAGGTATCATTTTTAATGCACTTCACAGATAAGAGACTCAGAGGAGTACACAGATAATGAGGTGCGAGGTCACCCAGCCTATAGGCTGGCAAATCAGGAGGCAGGAACTCATCATGACCCCTCGGTCTTTCCACTACACAGCAATGCTTCATGCTTTTGTTATTCAATTCCTTCCTCTGGGCATATAATACTGGGGTATAATACTTGGTGCTTTGTTGCTCCAAGAAACACACATTAACTGCAGGATCCCAGGCTCATCCTTCCTTGCTGTCCCCCTAGTGCCCAAACTCGGCTCGGCATCCAGTTTTGGGGGCTGGGTTTAGAAACCTTATTCTGGTGGAACATCGCCATCTAGCGTCTGCTATTCTAATTCCAAGTCTGTCAGAGATGGAGTCAGGGATTGAACATGGACTCACATAAAGGCATCGTAGGGGCAGGTGGAGCTGGTGTTTTTATAACACTGGATAGTCTTCAGGGCAATCCTTTTGTCCGCAAACTGGTAGCAGCAGTTGGAGGATGAGACATGCACTAGAAGAGAAGCACAGAAGATGGTTGGGACACATTTTTCAGCCCGGACCCAGTTCATCTCACCTGCAGGATGATTTATAAAGAGAAAGAGCCCCTCCTGGGACAGGCTAAAGCTTTGGGAGCACATTCAGAGGGCCCTGGAGTAGCTCTGACTCATCGGCCACCAGGTTCTGCGGTTAGGTGAAGAGTCAGTCGGGAGACTCAGCTTCAGATTCCACCTCCCCACAAACTAGCTGTATGGCCTTGATCAAGATGAGCCCTCACTCTGGGCCTCAGAGTTCCCATCTATAAAACGGGACTTTCTAGACTGGTTTCTAAAGGCTCTTCCCATTCTGGAATCCCACCATGAGTGTGTGATTCTGCCCCAGTATTCCAGTCCAGGGCTCTGGACCCCACCCCTGGGGGCATAGTGGGTCTGATGCATGCAAGACTACTGCAGCCCACAGCCCACAGCCCACAGATCTGGGGCTGGATTAGGAACTGGGCAAGGGGTTCAAACTGACAAAATGACAAGGGAAGAGCCCCCAGGAACTAACAAACCCTCCACCCCTTCTCTAGAATTCTCTCCTCCCCTGGTCCTCAGCTCTTTCCTACGGTAGTATCCCTACTCTGCCAGTTGGTACCCTGCCCTCCCATAGCCTACCCCCAAGAGACTCACGTTCCAATCCTGACTCTTTCCTCCCAGTTTTACTGTTTACAAAGCCCTTCCATATCTGCTGTGAGGTCAGTATTCTTGTAATAGCCTCGTAAGGTGGGCATTATCAACCCCATTTTACAGATGGCAAAACCAGACTTTGAGAAGCAAAGTGACTTGCCCAACTGGTAGAGCCCCAGGACCTGACTTCAGACCCTGCACGTTATCTGTCCTGTTTCTCTGTGCCTCAGGCCCCCCAGCTTGGCCTAAATGATCTCACAGCCCTGTCCCTCCCCACCTCATTGGTCTGCAGGGTCTGAATTAGCTCAAAAACCAAACCTGTTTCCGTCGAGTCAATTCTAACTTGTGGCAACCCCATGTGTTACAGAATAGAACTGCTCTATAGGATTTTGTTTGGTGTAATACTTACAGAAGCAGATCACCATGCCTTTCTTCTGTGGTGCTGCTGGGTAGGTTTGAACCACCAATGTTTCTCTTAATCGAGCCACCCAGGATTAGCTCAGAGCCTCCTTCATCTGAAGCTAGACACTCAGCTCTCTGCATTTGCCCCAGACTCATCATTCTCCTACTAGCCTCCTGCTCCCATCCCATACAAATTCCTCCTCTTCTGGTGGAACTCTTCCCAGAGGAGGGGAAATGGAATCAATGAGCTCAGGGTGACCTTGTCCCCAACCCCAAAGCATCTGCCTAGGTTTCTGCCCTCCCCAGGGAGAAGCCAAGCACTCAGCCATACTTACTGCTCCTGCTGTCTACATCTCGTGTCCACATCCCAGCCAATAGCAGATACACCAGGGCCACGGTGATGAGCTTCATTTCAGGCAGTCTGGTTCAGGCCTTCTTGGAGCAGTTTCAAAAGTCAGGTGCAGCTAAGAGCTCTCTCCTGCCCATCCTGCTTGCCTGGAGCTTTTATTAGAAGGTCAAGAAGGTTGTGGGTGGGATTTCCTAGGCCATAGAGAAGAGGTGGGGAAGTCACAGGGAGAAGGGGTGGTGACCAAATGGAAAGCTCCTTTCCCCACCTCTCCTAGGTGGTGTGTCTGAGGTGTGGGGAAACTTCCTGCGTAAGGGAGCAGATAAGGATCTTGAGAAAGTGAGTGGGAGCTTCCTGGCTGAGTGGGAAGTGGAGAAAGGTGAGTGAGAGGAAGTGGCTGTTCCTCTGTGGCTTCTCTAACCTGACGTCTTTCCATGCAGGGAACACGGCAGCATGAAACAGGTGCTGGAGCTGGACTGAGATACACCGGCTTTTGAATTCAGGATCTGAAAACTATCGATTGCGGAAACTCGCCCAAGTCACAGATCCAAAGTGCAAATAGTAGCACTTGTCTCAGGGCTTGCAATAAGAATTAAATAAGATCCTTCATGTCAAGTGCCTGGCACCTGTTGCATTTTTTTCAATCACTCAACACTTTCCAACAGCTTACTGTCTTCTAGGTCCTTGGCTAGCCCCAGGCAAAGCAGTTATTAATGGGATGTGGTCTCTGGCCACCAGTGGCTCCTGTTAGACTCACAGATAAACAAGTCAAGGCCTCTCAGTGCAAGGACAGCAATAGATGTGCCACATGGAGGGACACAGAGGCATCAGAGAGGTCCTCCCTGGAAAATGTCCTTTAAGCAGAGTCTCCTGTGTGCTGAAGTGGGAGGGGGCATTCTAAGTAGAGGAAGGGGCCTGTGTAGAGAGGATGAGGCAGAAAGGTACCCACTTTGCTCAGAGTTATCTGGTAAAACTGGGTATAGGGTGTAAGGAGAGTGACAGGTGTGAAGAAATGGCCGGTGAGGGATTCAGCTCTGCAGGGACAGAGTGGCCAGGACAGGAAGACATTGCACGCAGAGCTTGGAATAAGTAGCACGTGGTAGGTGCTCAAGGAAAAGCAGCAGAGTCAAATGTGGGTATTAAAATTATGAGGTCCACATGCATTGCATAGTCATCAAGGGTTGGCTAGTGTCTTAGTTATCTGTTGTAGTTGTTGTTGTTAGGTGCCATCGAGTTGGTTCTGACTCATAGCCACCCTACGTACAACAGAAGGAAACACTGCCCGGTCAGGTGCCATCCTCACAGTCATTGTTATACTTGAGCCCATTGTTGCAGTCACTGTGGCAATCCATCTCATTAAGGGTCTTTGTCTTTTTCGATGATACTCTACTTTCCCAAGCATGATGTCCTTCTCCAGGGACTGATTCATCCTGATAACTTGTCCAAAGTATGTGAGACCTAGCCTCACCATCTTTGCTTCTAAGGAGCATTCTGGTTGTACTTCTTGCAAAACAGATTTGTTTGTTTTTTGACAGTCCATGGTATATTCAATATTCCTCGCCAACACCACAATTCAAAGGTGTCAATTCTTCTTTGGTCTTCCTTATTCATCAACCAGCTTTCATTTGCATATAAGGCGATTGAAAACACCATGGCTTGGGTCATACTACAAGTGGATGGCTTTAACAAAGAGGAATTTATTCTCTCACAGTTTAGGAGGCTAGGAGTCCAAATTCAAGGTGCCAGCTCCAGGGGAGGGATTTATCTCTCTATTGGCTCTGGAGGAAGGTCCTTGTCATCAATCTTCCCCTGGCTTAGAGCTTCTCAGGGCAGGGACCCCGAGTCCAAAGGACACGCTATTCTCCCGGCTCTTGTGTCTTGCTGGTATGAGATCCCCATCTCTCTCCTTGCTTCTCTCTTTTATATCTCAAAAGAGACTGGCTTAAAACACAACCTAATCTTGTAGATTGAGTCCTGCCTCGTTAACATAACTGCCAATAATCCCACCTCATTAATATCATAGAGGTAGGATTTACAACACATAGGAAAATCACATCAGGTGACAAAATGGTGGGGATCACACAATACTGGTAATCACGGACTATCCAAGTAGACATACTTTTTTGGGGGGACACAATTCAATCCATAATAGCTAGGCTGATCAACTTTGCTTGTGCTACTCTCTAGCTCAAAAACCCTCAGTGGCTCCTCATTGTCAAATGAATGAAGTACAAACTGCTCACCTTGACCTTCATGGCTCTTCATGTTAGTTCTCTGTGGATCACTGTACACCCTCCGCACATTCAGATATTTACAATTCCCTGAACATGCCACATGTTTTCTTATCTCCAGGATTTTTCTCCACCTGTGTTATGGATTGAATTGTGTTCCCTAAAATATGTGTTGCAGTCCTGATCTAATACCAAAGAGTAAACAAAAGAGAAAGTTGGGCCACCATTCAGGTAGGCCAGGAAAATGGAACCATTGCACAAGTTGAAGGAGTGGGATTGCAATGCCCATTGGCCAGGAGAATAAGGCCGCCTGGGGCTGAGGGGCTATGGTCACCATTCAGGTGGACCAGGAGAATGGGACCTCCCAAAGCCAAAGAATTGGGGTTGCCATCTCAGTGGACCTGGAAGCTGGAGATGACAGCTAAGCTATGGGGTCTCTGTGCAGAATCCAGACAGCAAAGCCAATGCCCAGAGTCTGGAAGGCAAAGCCATTGCCCAGATGGTCCCAGAGAACAGAGGGCTATTTTCAACCCTTGACAGCTAGCTGCTCTGCTCAGTTTTAGACTTGCTTGGTACCCATGATCCCTCTGTCCCTCCAATTTCTCCCATTGGAAATGGGAGTGTCTAACCTGTGTCTACTCCATCATTGTATTTTGGAAGCAGATCACTTGCATTCTAGATTCCACAGATGGAAAGGAACACACCCAGGAAGCAGACAACCGGTAATCTAGATTTCTCAGATAGAAAGGAACACACTCAGGGTCTCATCCACACTTGGTTTATATGGTTTAAAAGATAGGTTTTGAACTTTGAGTTGATGCTAGAATGAGATAAGACTTTGGGGGTAATCTCGCTTCTAAGGAGCATTCTGGTTGTACTTTTTCCAAGACAAATTTGTTTGTTCTTCTGGCAGTCCAAGGGATAATTAATATTCTTCTCCAATACCACAATTTAAACACTTCAATTCTTCTTCAATCTTCCTTACTTATTGTCCAGCTTTCACATGTATATGAGGCAACTGAAAATACCGTGGCTTAGGTCAGGCACACGTTAGTCTTCAAGGTGACATCTTTGCTTTTCAACACTTTAAAGAGATCTTTTGCAGCAGATTTGCCCAATGCAATACGGCATTTGATTTCTTGACTTCTGCTTCCATGGGAGTTGATTGTGGATCCAAGTAAAGTAAAATCTTTGACAACTTCAATATTTTCTCCATTTATCATGATGTTGCTTATTGGTCCAATTGTGAGGGTTTTAGTTTTCTTTATGTTGAGGTGTAATTCATACTGAAGGCTGTAGCTTTTGATCTTCATTAGTATGTGCTTCAAGTCCTCTTCACTTTCAGCAAGCACGGTTGTGTCATCTGCATATGGCAGGTTGTTAATCTTCCTCCAATTGTGATGTGTGTTCTTCTTCATATAGTCCAGCTTCTCAGACTATTTGCTCAGCATACAGATTGAGTAAATATGGTGTTACAGATTGAATTATGTCCCTCAAAAACGTGTGCAACTTGGCTAGGCCATGATCCCCAGTCTTGTGTGATTGTCCACCATTTCGTCATCCGATGTGATTTTCCTATGTGTTGCAAATCCTACCTCTCTGATGTTAATGAGGCGGGACTCAATCTACAAGATTAGGTTGTGTTTTGAGTCAATCTCTTTTGAGATATAAAAGAGAGACGCGAACAGAGAGACAGGGGACCTCTTTACTGCCAAGTAAGAAGAGTAAGGAGCATGTGCGTCCTTTGGACCTGGGTTCCCTGCACTGAGAAGCCCCTAGACCAGGGGAAGATTGATGACAAGGATCTTCCCCAGAGCCGACAGAGAGAGAAAGCCTTACCCTGGAACTGGCACCCTGAATTCAAACTTCTATCCTCCTAAACTGTGAGAGAATAAATTCCTCTTTGTTAAAGCAGTCTACTTGTGGTATTTCTGTTATAGAAGCACTAGATAACTAAGACATATGTGAAAGGATACAACCTGATATATACTTTTCCTGGTTTTAAACCATGCAGTATCCTCTTGTTCTGTTTGAATGACTGCCTCTTGGTCTATGTATATAAGTTCTTGCATATTAATATCTTCTTATTCCTTTACTGTCATTTCAGTGAGGTCTGTGAACGTGTGTGAAAAGTGACAAAAGGGTGTAGTCAACCTGTCAAATTAACTGTAGGTCTTTTCAACTCACTTGAGACATGGAGAAGGGTTGACGTGGTCACCCAGGAAATTCTTTGCACTCCCCCTCCTCCTGTGGAAGCTTCCCAGCCCACTCAAGAAGGGAATGGGGCTTCCCCTCCAACAACGCACTTCTCCTCCTCCTCATTACTGTGGCTGCAGCAAGCCCAGCACAGGAAAAGAGGGAACAGTGAGAGTTAGTCATGCCTTCCCTTTCCCACACCCTCCACCCCTGGCCAGCACTGGCTGAAGGCTCTGACCACACAGCAACTTAATTCCCCTCTGAGCATCTCCTCCACTCTGAGTTGGGTGTAAAAGGCAGGGACTTTTTTATTCCTCATCTTCTCTAGTCCCTAGGCAAGGCTAGAGCCAAGTAAGAACTCAAAACAGTATTTATGGTATTGAATAGCTGCGAGCCAATGTTGTTCAATGGCCTGATGTGCAAGATACGCTCTCTCAGAATAAGCACTGTACCAGCCGCTCATATGAATTTCTTAGAATTTGATCAGGAAGTGTCTGTAGAACAGGTTGTCTTATTAGTCATCTTGTATGAAATAGGTATCTGTGTACTGAAGATAGGTAGAAACCAGACAGAACTCAGCCAGGGTGGGTTCATTTTAGGCTCATCCACTCCAATTGCACCCCAGCCCCCTTGCTTTAGCTCTGCTGGCCCCGAGGACACCCATGTCTGCCCGGCCTGCTCCTTCTCTCTTGCGTGACAGCCTGGTCCTTACAGACCAGCACAGAAACCCACCGAGGAGAAGACACTTGCCCAGCATTGCACTGCTGCAGAAATACTGGTCTAGCTGCTTCCTGAGTTCCTTCGCTTAGGGAAGAAGCGTGTGATGGAGGAAGAACAGCGTATCTGGAGTCAGACACAACTCGTTCAGACCTCAGCTCTGCCACTTTTGTTCTCTTTTTTTCCGTCAGCTACAGTGAGTGAAAGCAGCCCTGGTGGTGCAGTGATTAAGCACTTGGCTGCTAACCAAAATGTTGGCAGTTTGAACTATGTTGGCTGGAGAAAGATATGGCAGTCTGCTTCCATAAAGACTTACAGCCTTGGAAACTCTATGGGGCAGTTATACTCTGTCTTACAGGGTCGCTATGAGTAGGAATGGAGTTATGGCAATAGGTTTGCTTTGGTTTTGGTACTATGACTGTACTGCTGGGTGTACATTGGACCAGTACCCCTGACTATACACTGTGCTAGTAACCCCCACTGTACTCTGAGTCAGTACATGTGACCATTACACTGGGTCAGTACCCCCAGCTGTACACTGGACTGGTACCTCTGACTGTACACCAGGTCAATACCCCCAGCTGTGTATCAGGCCAGTACTTGCGACCAACGCACTGAGTTGGTACTCCCGACTATACACTGGACCGGTACCCCTGACTGTGCACCAGCTCTACCACTTTTTAGCTGCATGACTTCAGGCAAGTAACTTACCCTTTCTGAGCCTTAATTCTCTCATTGTAAAATCCCCTGCTAACTGAATCTCATACAATTCTTCCCATTATTTAAAAAATAAGCCCCAAAAACCTTAGCCTAACTTTGGGTTATTTAAAGGATTAAATGAGATTTCCCACCTTAAATACTTATTGGAAGAGAGGAATGGAGAGGGAAGAAAGGTAAGGAGAGGAGGGAAAAAGAGAAGAGAGTTGGATCATTTAAAATCACTGTGGAGCTCCAAATACGTAGTAGGCACTGGGGGACTGCAGAGGACAAGAGAGACACAGGCCCTGCCTCATAGGGCTTTCAGCTTATACAGGGAAGCAGGCCTTTGCCACCATGCTGAGTGCCCCAGAGGAGACACGCAGGGTCCTGTGAGCAGCAGAATATGTGGAAATATTATCACAGGGCCTGGCACAGGGCTCGTGAAAATCATTACGCTTGCAGCATTGCCTGATACGTAGTACAACTGATGACATCACTAGGGAGGTCCCGGGAGTGTAGACGGCGCCAGGTGACACTGTCAGAGGAGGTGACACCAAAAGGACTGTCTATAAAGTTTCTGTGCAGTGTTTTAGCAGAAATTTATTATTTTTTATAAAAATATCCCTGTACTTAGTTACAACAACAATAAACATTCTTCGTAAGCCCAACTTTCATGTATCAATACACCTACAAGGCTAAAACTCTGCTAATTTACTTCTTGAACCCTCTAATGTTGAAGACAATGAACATCAAGACAATTACAATGACTCTTCGAATCCCATGGTTCCATCCGCAACTGCTATTTTCCTTGCCTCCAATGTTTTTATTGTTGCTAATTTTTTCAAATGTTCTGGTGTTTTAGCTACAATATTGGGGTTTTTAGTATTTGTGATCCTATATCAAAAACTTTTTTGAGAATAAAGGAAAAGAAAGAGACATACAGGAATTACGATTTACAAGTAACATCAGTGCAAAAAACATTACTAATGATTCTGGATGGTCCGGTTCATTGTTGGGGAGGGGCAGAGTTTGACACCATGAGTTACCACACTGAGTGGCACCAACCCTAGTTTGATTCAGTAAGTGTTGCTGTTGTTGTTGGGTGCTGTCAAGTTGATTTTCAACTCATAGCAACCTCTTGTGACAGAGTGGAACTACCCCATAGGGTTTTCTAGTCTGCAATCTTTACAAAAGCAGATTGCCAGGTCTTTCTCCTGCAAAGCCCCTGGGTGGGTTCAAACCACCACCCTTTTGATTAGCAACCAAGTGCTTAACCGTTGTACCACCAAGGCTCCTTTATAGTAAGTGTTAGCTCTTATTATTATTATTTTTTTTTCTTAAGGAAAAGATGAACAGTGACATAATAGCAGGAAAATGGTTGGTGTGAAGGCTGGTATCTCCAGAGCACAGGAATGTGAGGCAGGGCAGTGACTGGAAATGAAGAGGGGGAGGAAGACTGGGCCAGGATGCACAAGATCATGTTTTCAAGGCTCAGTTATTTGTATTCGACCCTGTGGGCAAGAGAGAGCTAAGTGGCCTTTTGCTTGGGACAGTGGTGTGGCCAGATCTGTGGTTTAGACAGAGAGCTTGCTCTGGAGGCTGAAAGACAGAATGGAAGGTGGTAGCCAGGTGTGGGTGGTGAGGTGAGAGGAGAGGAAAGAGTCCAGGGGAGAGGTGAGGAGGACCTGAACCACGGACAGTGTCCCTGGGGGGAGGTGAGGCTCTGTAATGGAAGATTATGAGAATAGGACAGGGGTCTGCAGGCTCTCCCACTCATTTTCTGTATGACTTGGGGCAAGCCATTTCCTCTCTCTGGGCCTCAATGTCCTCATCTAAAGAAAAAGAAAAAATGGGCAGGTTGGCCTAAGTCAGTAACGCTTGCCTTGGAAATGGTATTCATATTAGAATCATTGGGGAAGCTTTATCGCGATACACTGCTGAATCTAAAGTAGCTGGGGTATCTGGAAAAGCTCCTTAGATAATCCAATCCCACCCACAGCTCATCAAAAAGCCCTAACCTGGATGGCCATTGAGATCCTCTCTGGTTGGTATTAAATGACTCTCTGGGTCTCCAAGCAAGGGCAGACCCCTACCCATCAGCCATACCTGAAAATAAGACCTTCACCTGTCCCACCCATCCCTGGTAGAAATGGTGGAGTCTGGCCCATTCCAGAGTGGAACTACCCCATAGGGTTTTCTAGTCTGCAATCTTTACAAAAGCAGATCGCCAGGTCTTTCTCCTGAAGAGTGCCTGGTGGGTTCAAACCACCACCCTTTTGATTAGCAGCCAAGTGCTTAACCGTTGTACCACCAAGGCTTCTTTATAGTAAGTGTTAACTCTTATTATTATTATTATTTTTTTCTTAAGGAAAAGATGAACAGTGACATAATAGCAGGAAAATGGTTGGTGTGAAGGCTGGTATCTCCAGAGCACAGGAATAGGATTTTCTTTGTTTTGCTAATGAGGCCATATCAGTGTAGGGTGTCTCTTAAACCTACTCACTTTCGAGATATAAAAAGAGCAGATTAGGCACAGAGAAGCAAGCAAGGGGACAGATAGATGCCTCTTGGAGATCTCCAAGGAACACTAAGAAGCTGAGACAAGAATTTTCCCCCAGAGCAGACAGACAGCCTTCCCCTAGAGCTAACACCCTGAATTCAGACTTCTAGCCTTCTAAACTGCCAAAAAACTAAATTTTTGTTCATTAAGGAACCTTAGTGGCACAACAGTTAAGTGCTCAGCTGCTAACCAAAAGTTTGGTGGTTCGAACCTTCAGCAGCTCCACGGGAGAAAGACCTAGTTATCTCCTTCCATAAAGATTACATCCTCAAAAACCCTGTGAAGCAGCTCTACTCTGTTACATGGAGTCACTATGAGTCGGAATCGACTCAACGGTACCTAACAACAACAATAAAGCCATCCACTTGTGATATTTCTGTTATAGCAGCACTATGAAACTAAGACAGGCCTTAGTGTCAAGGCCCTGATGAAAGCCTAGTCTCTTAACTTCCATGTTGGGCTCTTCCTCTTATGATTTTCAGGTTTCCTACTGATGTCCAGAGAGCTGGGCTGTGGCCAGAGAGAAAAGAGGGGCATGAGGGGGACCCCAGGATGCTGGAAAGTCCTACAGGATTCCCACAGCCCACCTGGAGGCCAGGGCTCAGTGCCCACCCTTGCAGGGAATGATGATGGAACAAAAGCCCTAGCACTTCCACCCTACAAAGGGAGGGAGCAGGGGCAGGAAGTGGCAGCAATTCAAACTCCAAAATATGACCACTAAAACCAAGGAAGCCACCCACTATTCAGATGTCATACTTACAGGCTGCTCGGAAAGTTCTCAGAGGATCACACAACAGCCTACAGCCCATTTTCCAGAGTGTCCTGTGCCCACAGCCCTGGTAGCCCAGGTAGGCCTGGAAAAGGATGTCCTATGGGTTACTGTCCTTCAGGCCTTCCCTGGGGTGCATCCTAGCACTGGGCCATACCCCAGAGAGACTCCATCCCCAGGTGGCTCTGGAATGAGCTGAGACACAATCCTCCTCCCTCAGCCACTGAAGCTGAATCACAGATGTCCCTGGAAACCTAGAGTCCAGACATCAGGACTCCTAGTGCAGTGGAAAGGGCTCTGGGCTTAGAGTCCAGGCACCTACATTTTAATCCAAGTTGCCACTTACTATCACCCGAACCTCCCTGTCCTCATCTATGAAACTGGGTTAACAATGCCTCTGTCCTCGGGTTGTCGTTAGGAATGAACATGGAAATGTTTGAGAAAGCTTCCAGCACAGAGTCTCATTCATCTATTTGATCTTGTTCTCTGTCTTTCCCGCTTGGTTTGCCTGAGGCACCTGTACGGCTGCTCTTCAGAGCTAATTCCAAGGCAGCCACATATGGCAGTTTCTCTGCTCTGGTTG
This sequence comes from Trichechus manatus latirostris, assembly GCF_000243295.1. Classification (NCBI taxonomy): domain Eukaryota; kingdom Metazoa; phylum Chordata; class Mammalia; order Sirenia; family Trichechidae; genus Trichechus; species Trichechus manatus. The sequence continues at coordinate 6,057,516 of NW_004444074.1, forward strand.
GCTAGCCTAATTTTTCAGAGATTAGGGAGCCTCTGGAGCCAAGATCACATAGGGAGTGCCATGTAGGTATTAATTTTAAAATAAATTGAGAAATACTCGGGTTTGACATGCATAATTTGTAGTCCATTGCAAGGTAGTCATGACAAGGCTTGCAAGTAAGACCTCATGACATTCATTCAGAACCAGAGAATCAGAATTAACAATTACAATGTTAGTTCAAAGGTTAGAGTCCAAATCTTTAGACTTCAGGATTTTATCTTTTACAAATTGTCTCAGGAGGAAGGCTTAACCGTGGCGCAAACTCAGCAAAGGTCCCTGGTAACTAGGGTCTAAGGTGGGCAGCAGCAGACAGAATCTCAGTCTACAGTCTCAGTCTTCAGAGAGATTCAGACTCCAGAGGGAGGTTCCATCTCTGCCTTCTGTCACTGAGTGAATAGAAATTCAAGGTTTATATGTGAATTCCTCACCTTGGCCTCATTCAATAAGGGCCATTGTGACTTAAAGACTAGTATGTTATGTCTTCTCTCCAGGTTTAGAGATTAATGTCACATCTTTTCTTCAAGATTAGAGATTAGGGAGGTTGTTTAGACTTATGTCTCAAGGCTATCTTACAAAGATTTAATTACTTTACGTTTTCTTTTATCACTGCATGCGGGGTCAAAGTCAAGTTCAAGGCTGTTTACATTCTTGGGGACTTCACATGCTTCTATGTCTAAGTTCAGAAGTTTTCTAAATAACTTTCTAATGACTTAAAGGTTTCTAATAACTTACAGTTAGAGAGCCTCACAAAGGTAGACATATTATAAATGCTTATACATATGTATTTTGAAAGCTTAATGATGACTTATACACTATCTGATTTGAGAAACATATAGGACAGGGAGTGTCTTAAGTCAAAGCTGCTGCCTGCGAGATCCAGCTAAAGTCTGCAGTCCGTGTCCTTTACCAGAACGAGTTGCATAATTTGTGGGGTTCTGTGCAAAATGCAAATGAGGGACTCTTTGTTCAAAAATGATTAAGAATTTCAAGTCATCAACAACAGAGACCCACGAAACTGATCTACCCATTACAGCCCTTCTGCATGTCCCTGCATCGTGTTGGGTGCTCATCTAGCTCGGTTTATTCCCTGGATTCTTCCACCATCCACTCTTGTGTCTCCTCTGCTCTGGCTTGGAAGTTGACTTTCCAAAATACCATTATTATGGTCTTATCCTTCCAAAGTCCTTGACATAAAGACACTTCCCCACAGAGCCAGAGGAATGCATTTCACTTCCCACAGACATTACTCCAAGGGACACACCAACCTTCATACACCCACAACCCCACTCCAAGCAAAATCATAGACCAGAGTTCTTGCCAACCAAGCAGATCGAAGATGGCAGAGACGGGATTGTGGAGAGAGGGCAGGTACAAAAAATAAGACAATGTTCATCTTCCTGATCCAGACTTGATCCTGCCCCACTGTGTCTAGCTGAGGCTAATCTCAACCAAATATTTTTCCTGCCTCCCAGGAATGATGTGATTCACTAAACTGGCACATGTTGGGCACCCCACCCTCCTCTGCCACCCCCTCCATCCACCTTCAACAAGATGTATCCTTTGATTTCCAGGGTGATAAAAGAGCTGGATGGACTTTGCCTAATCCCCTCGTGTACACAATCGTACAAGCACCATGATAAGGCACAGGAAATGGGTAGACTGACTTTCATCCCAGCTCTGCCATTCACTGTCTCTTGACTGCTGTCTACCCCAGTTTCCTCAATGGTAAGCTATGGATTCTAATCTTTTCCCTACTTAGCTGGCTGGAGGGTATGAGCCTCAAAGGAGACATAGGCTGGATAGAATGGGTGTTTGGCAAGCAAAAGGTTATCCATACTGCCATCTGTTACCACTACTGCCTCGTGCTTGCCTCCCTTCCCACCCATTAGAAATAGTTCATCCCACTGTTTCCAGTTCCTCACCTCCCACTTTTTCAATATACTGCAAAGTGACTTCTGCTGTACCATGTCACCAAAGCTGTGATGGCCAAATTTACCAGTACCCTCCTTGTTAGTAAATCTTGTCGTCTTGCCTGACATCCCAGCATCCTTGACTCTGTCAATCCCTTTCTTCTTCAAAATTCTCTTCCTATGGCTTCCAAGACATTTGGCCTTGCTAGTGTTCCTCCAACCGCTATTGCTGTTCCTTCTGACACTTGGTTAGAAGCTCTTCATTCATCATTCATTAATACTAATGTTCCCCTAGCTCCTTGGGGAATACAAATAGTAGCTAACATTTATTGAATGCCTACTGTGTGCTAAGCATTACTCTAAGCACCTCATAGGTGTTAACCTTTTTAATCTTCCTAACAACCATGTAAGTAGGTATTATTATTATCCCCCATTTTACAGATGAGGAAACTGAGACACAGAGAGGTTGTCCAAGGTTACTCAGTTAGTAGTCAGGGGAGGTTAGATTTAAACACAGACTTTTTGGCTCCAGATCCCATGTTCTGAGCCTCTGTACTGCCTCTTGGCGTAGACTTTCTTCTGGGTGCTGCCCAAATAGCTTATTCTGCATGGTTCTTCCTAATCTAGCCACAACATACACCACCTATTAAAAAAAAAAAAAAAAAATCAAACCAGTTGCTCTTGAGTCAGTTCCAACTCTTGGTAACCCCATGTGTTTCAGAGTAGAACTGCGCTCCATAGGGTTTTCAGTGGCTGTGATCTTTCAGAAGTAGATCACAGGCTAGGCCTTTCTTCCAAGGCATCCCTGGGTAGACTCGAACAGCTAACCTTTCGGTTAGCAGCCAAGCACGTAATTGTTTGCACCACCCAGGAACTACAGCACCTATAAACCTTGTATATCCACTTTATGTCCCCTATACCGAATTTCACACCCTTTTCCCCTACTTGTGCTGGCCTTTCCTATGCTCGTCTCTCTATGGGGATAACCTTTGCCCTAGTTGATCACCTAGTGAAGCGCTCTTCTAACAAGTCCTTGTTCAAACTCACCTCTTCAGTGAAGCCTTCTCCACCTCCTTCCAACACTCCCTCTATCTAGGCAGGCACTTTCCATTAGCTCTGTGGTTAGGTTTACTGCCTTATGATGTAATTTATCTGCTAAATTGCATGCCCATGCCTGCCTTCTTGGCTCCACTCTGAGCTCCTTGCTTAACACAGTGCATGGAGAATAGGCACTGGATGATTCACTCAGTGATTCCAGGTCAATGCACCTCAAGCACAGCATTAGTGAACTAATGAACTGGCTATGTCTAAATGGAATCTGAGATGTTAACCCTGTCTACCGCATGGTTTAACAAACTGAGCTAAACAAATCCTAAGCCTTACGCAGGCCTTCACACTCCCATCCACATCCACTCTCAGATGCATTCAATACACACATGCATGCATATATACATATTCCCTCGCGAGCGCACACACTCCTGTGGGCTCAGATCCTCCCTGTGCAGTCCCACCCTCGGGCCATTCTCCTCGTCTGCACAGCCTTCCGGGCATCTGAGAATCCTGCCTTTTCCACGATGTCATCGCAACTCTGAGATGACTGAGTTTTGTGTTTTTTCATAATATTCAGGTCATTTCTTAGGGGAGGTGGTGGTTCAGTGGTAGAATCGTCACCTTCCTGGGTCTGATTCCCCGTCAATGCACCTCAAGCACAGCTACCACCCATGTGTCACTAGAGGATTGTGTGTTGTTATGATGCTGAACAGGTTTCAGTGGAGCTTCCAGACTAAGACTAGGAAGAAAGACCTGGCGATCTACTTCCAAAAATCAGCCAATGATAATCCTATGGATCACAACAGTCTGATCTGCATCTGATCATGAATACGGCACATAACCAGGCAGTGTTTCATTCCGTTACGTGTGGGGTAGCCATGAGTCAGCGGCAACTCGACAGCAGTCAATAACAACAACAGAGAGTTACAACTTCATCACAGAGTCAAATTACTGTGACAGACCAGGCTGTCCCCACACTGGAAGAAGTGGCTGCCAGTTATAACAACAGTCTCTTATACTTTTCACAGTGATCTGTGGCTTCCTTGGTTTCTTATACCCATTTACTTTCAACATCACCAAAAAAGGAAAGGAATCGTTACTATAAGCCCATTTTACAAATGAGGTACCTAAAGGTTGGTGGTTCAAACCCACTCAAGTGGTGCCACGGAAGAAAGGCCTGGCAATCTGCTTCTGTAAAGATTACAGCCAAGAAAACCCTTGGTGCAGTTCTACTCTGTAACACATGGGGTCACTGTGAGTCGGAATCAACTTGATGGCAATGGGTTTGGTTTGGTTTGGTTTACAAACGAGGAAATTGAGACTCATGAAGTTTAAGTAATAACATACATGCACACCTCTGCCCAAATGCCCTGAGCATAGGGCAGGCCCAGGCAGAGTGCTTGATAAATAATTAGTGACGACATCAATTGTTGCTGTGTCCTCTCTTATACCAGTAAGTCTGAAGACTTCTCTTGGAAGTTGGAAAGCCCCCGAACCTTGACATCACTTGGTTAATATGCAGTCTTCTCTTCCCAACCACAGTCCTATAGCGAGTCCAGAAGATTACCTGGTTCATGCTGCAGCAGGTTTATGCCAGCAGAGAGCACAAAATGGGTCAAGGCCACATAATAAGGTGAGTTTTCTCCAAAGGACGACACACAAAGTATTTCTTTCTGGTCTCCACAGCTGTATTTCTCTGAGCAAGCCTCTGTCAACATCTCCCTGTATAAATAAGTAGCCAGGTAAATGCAATCTGGCTTTACTAATTCAGATACATCAAGGGACGTGCAAGTTGAATTTAAGATTGTTTTTAAATAAATACGGTTCTCTTACTTTCAACCGTATATAATTCCTTCTAACAGTATTAGCATGTTGAAGGTACTTAGAAGATACACTTTAATGGAGGGTATATCAGGGTTTGTAATTAGCCAAGCAATTGTGAGCAATTTAAAGTACTTGGAAGCAGATCAAACCCTCTAAAGAAAATCAACCACTTAAAAACACAATAGCAGTAACCATTTACATGCCAGCAATTGCTGTGCCAATTAGAAATGCATATACTCAAGCAGCTGCTGTAAATCTTACCCTGGATGCAATATTAGACATCCTCCCCAGAAGAAACACTCATTAATTAAGCCAACAGATATTTAAAGGACGCCTACTATGTGCCAGGAACTCTGCTATGTGCTGGGAACCAAAAGAGTTAAGGCCCTTGCCAGTGTAAAGTAATACCCTACGGAAAGATACAGATAATTTGAGAACAAACTGACAAATTACCAAGCTAATTCAAACAGGATAAGTCAATGAAGAAAACATAACAAAGGGATATGACTAGAGGGGGATTAAAGAGGTGGCACTTGAGCTGAGACCTGAATGACAAGAATATATGAAGATGGAGGGGTTAACTATTCCAGGCAGAGAGAATAGTCAGCTCGAAGACTTAGTGTAATATCTTAGTTTATGTTGTTTCCTGACTAAGACCCTGAGTCAGAGATTTAAGTGAAAGTAAGATGAAGGCAAGGTGCTACATGGCAATAGGTTTCTCTTTTTATACGGCCTTTCCGGCCATGTTCTTGTAATTCCCACAAAATGACTGGGTGGGACTATGCAAATAAGGTGTGTAAAACTCTTGCTGGGATTGGCTGGGACTGTGCAAATAAGGTGCATGTGCCCCCCCCAAGGGAATTTGCCAGTTTTGGCATCCCACTAGGCTTAAAAAGAGCTACTTCCACAGGTTGAGAAGGGACCTCATTACCATCAAGAAGAAGAGCCGAGAGTGGAGCACGTACTTTGGACCCACAGTGCCTGCGCTGAGAAACTCCTGGACCCAGGAGAAAGAGAGATCTGTAACACTGGAGATGCCATGAGATGACGCAAGCAGCAAAAACCAGGAGACCAGCACAAGATGCACGAAGTGGTTGCAGTAGGCTCACTGAACCATGGAGCGAGAGAGCTGATGGTCAGAAGGCTTGCTGGCAGAGTGGGGTGCTTCCAGGCATGTGTCAGCAGATCTAAAGAGCTGTAACATTTTTTCCCTAGTAAGGCAGAAGCCTAGAGTGAGGGCTGGTGGTGAGCACGGCCAAGGGCAAGGCCTGCTTGCCTTGCAGGCGCAGCAGAGAAGGTGCTGAGAGGTTTGAAGCTATTCTGATTGATGAACTGTATCTTGTCTCCTGAGTTGTTCCGATATCTTGTCTCCAAGTTGATCCTGATCCTGAGTTTAAACCTGTTACTTCCCTAATAAACCCCATAATCACTGAGTATGGTCTGTGAGTTGTATGTGGCCATTGCAATGAATTATCAAACCAAGCAGAGAAGTCGAGAGTGGCAGGGCAGGTTGGTGTCAGAATTGGTAAAAAGGGTTGGAGAGTGGAAGCATGTCTGATTCCACTTCAAAGGAATCAGTTTTGGGCTTGATGCTGATTCTCTCTCCTCCCCATGAGGTTAAAGGACCTTTGATGCCACCTCATTACAGGTGCCAAAAAGATAGGTAACGGAGTCAGGGAGTAAGACAGCCAAGGGGAAGCAGTCGATAAAGAATATATCAAGTCAATTCCATCATGGGTGACTATAGCTGAATCTACAGGGACCCTTTGGGAAGCAGTGTAGAGCACACATTTGGGTTAGTCCTACCCAGGAGTGAGGCAGCTGCAGTATTTATATACCAGTTCCCAACAGCCATTGTTTGAGGGCTATTTCCTGGCCTATGCTCAGCTAGCAGATGCTGAATCAAGTTACCCTCTGGTCCCCACAAGAAAGAGGAGGTTGCCAATGGCCTCGTTAGACAGCTGCTGTTTCCTCTGCTTCATGCCTCCCAGTACCCAGCTCACCATGCAGTATGTTGGATGGCAGTGATAAGCCTGAGACCACAAAGCTCAGTTCATCTGCAGAGTTATTAGCAGTGCGCACCTATCACTTTGCTGAGGATTCCTGGCGACAGCAGAAACCATGAGGACCACATGTAAGTCAGCTCGTTCTGTCTGATTAAAACACCTGGGGATGGCAGTCAGTTGGTCTCCACAGTAGAGGAGTGTGTGTGTGTGTGTGTGTGTGTGTGTGTGTGTGTGTGTGTGTGTGTGTGTGTGTAGATATGCACATCATGGCAAACTTTACCAGTAAGTGGATGGTCCTGTTCACACCCAGTTATCTCGTTTAGTCCTTGAAAGAGAAATGTGAAGGAAGTTATCTTATTACTTCCTCTTATGTACCATGAAACCCTGGTGGTGTACTGGTTAAGTGCTATGGCTGCTAAACAAAAGGTCAGAGTTCAAATCCACCAGGTGCTCCTTGGAACCTCTATGGGGCAGTTCTACTCTGTCCTGTAGGGCTGCTATGAGTCGGAATTGACTCAATGGCAATGGGTTTGGTTTTTGGGTTTGGTATGTACAATGAAACGATGATGGTTAAGTGACTTGCCAAGTGGGTGCGAGTAGTAGTTAAGGTACTTTTTTTGCAGAATGATCATGAGCAATGAGATTGGTTCTCAGTACTGGGCTGGGGCTTGTTAGACATGCAAATTCTTGGGCCCCACCTAGACCTACTGAGTCTTAAACTCTGGGGTGGAGCCCAGCAATCTATATGTTAACAGATTGAGAGCCCATGATGTAGAGGATCTACCCTAACATCTGACAGAGTCAATTCTCAATGTTATTGTTAGCTGCTATCGAGTCACACCCCCACCCCCCTCTCCGACTCACGGCATTCTCATTCTCCATGCACAGTGAGATCCGACTCTTGTGATCCATAGAGCTTTCACATTTGACTGATTTTCAGAAGTAGATCACCAGGACTTTCTTCCTAGTCCTTCCTAGTCTGAAAGTGCCACTGAAAGTTATTCAGCGTCACAGCAACCTGCAGGCCTCCACTGACAGACGGGTGGTGGTTGTGCATGAGGTGCATTGTCTGGGAATCGAACCCAGATCTTCGACAGGGAAGGTGAGAATTCTACCGCCAAACCACTACTGTTCCCTCAAATTCTCAATGAATAGTGACTATTTTGGCCTACGGTCACATAGAGAGTTCGTGGAAAGGCAAGGTTTTAGTATCCAGCCCCACTGATCCCAAGCAACTCTTGCCACCAAGTGTCGTCCAGGAGTGAGACCTGTGTTTCTGAGAAGATTAGTCCTCAGGTCAGACATTGATGTTAAGTAGAAATTACCTGGAAAATATTCCATCTTAGGGCTTGGAAGAGGAACAGAGCTAAGCCTCAGGCATGTGAAGCACTGTGGTCACTGTGTACATTGTCACTTAAGACCCTTGTAGGTTGAAGCTGAGAGGCCTACAAAGTCAAATGTACAAGTGGTACTATTATATATGTACATCTCTGCGTATACAGTCCTTTGGTACATCATCACCAGCTGCTGTAGAGTTGACTCCAACTCATTGGTAACCCTACCTGTGTCAGAGTAGAACTGTACACCATAGGGTATTCAATGACTGATTTTTCAGAAGTGGGTTGCCAGGCCTTTCTTCTGAGGTGCCTCTGGGTGGACTCAAACCACTAACCCTTCGGTTAGCAGCCAAGTGAGTTAACTGTTTGCACCACTCAGGGACTCCCCCGTTAGTACATAAGGGTGGTTAAGTCTCCATTATCCACAAGCGGGTCAGAGCTTTACTGCAGTTATTAGGCTGGCTTAGAAGCAATTTGTCTTTTATATTACAGATTGTTTTTGGAACTGACAATCATTACTGCAACAACATTAAAGAAAAATTTAAAAACAGATCAATAATAGTCATATCACCCTCAAAGAATTCTCACTTTTCATTATTCATCTCTTGTAGACATATTTTTGTATTATCCCAATCACAGTGAGCATCCAATTTTGTGGTCTCCTTTCTCACCAACTTTATCAAAAACATTTTCTATGAAGCCTCCTAGTCTTCTTAATTGCCATTTGAGGAAAAATATTCTATCAAACTGAGGTGGCATAATTTAATTACAGATGTTTAATTGGTTACCAACATTTCCTAAATACTTTCCAAGAAGCCACATTTTCTGCTTATGATTTTTTTTTTTAGGTTACTTCCTAGAATTATAGGAAAAGAGGGTACGAACACACCTCTGACTACTGTAACATAAACAAAAAGATGTCTCCAGAAGAATTCTAGCAGTTTGTTACCAGAAATGTACAAATACACCTGCTTTAATGAAAATGCAATTGTGCCCTGTTGATGGTTTAATTTTCCTTTTGGTAAATCTTTTCTTTCAGACCCTTTCTTCTTTCCAAAGACAAAGCTGTTCAAAAATAGACTTCAGTTAGTGACCGTGTGCATGCATGCATGTGTATCTGTGATTACGTGTGTCTGGATATATGTACGCATCTGAGCGTATGATCATTTATATGTGTGGGTGCGTGCTTCCGTGTGTATGTCTCAGAACATACCTATTGGGGTAAATGTGTGTATCTGAGGCTCTACTGTAGACCATGTGTTTCTGAGTGTGCATGAATTTGGGGAGTAAAGACATCTTTTGAAATTCCCGATTTCCCATCAATAGACCTTGTGACACTCACCTTTTTTATTGAAGGTGAGGGGAGACATTGTTTTGTTTTGTTTTTAGGTAGATGCGTAGGATTGGCCTCAAATTGTCCTCAACTATTGCCTGAGGAAGGAGCCCTGGTGGCACAGTGGTTAAACTCTCGGCTGCTAACCAAAAGGTCGGTGGTTTGAATCCACTAGCCACTCTGTTTAAACACTCGGCTGCTAACCAAAAGGTTGGTGGTTTGAATCCACTAGCCACTCTGTGGGAGAAGGCTGTGGCAGTCTGCTTCCGTAAAGATTTACAGCCTCGAAAACCCTATGGGGCAGTTCGACTCTGTCCTATAGAGTCACTATGAGTCAAAATCAACTCCACGGCAATGAGTTTGGTATTTTTTCTTTTTTTGGTGCGGGGTGGGGGTGCGGTATTGCCTGAGGGTCCCCATCATCAGAACAAAAGAACCAAAGTGATTATCAAGCTATTGTCTTTGGAAACATCTATTGCTGCTGGTGAAGATTGTCCCCGGAAATATTTGTGACTGTACAATGTCAGGTCAAGGAGTGGAGATGGAAGCAGGAATGTATCATGTAATACCTCTAGGTGCTTTACTGACTGTCTTACTTAACACTGGCAACACTTCAGTGAGATAGATATTATCTCACATTCCACAGATGACAAAACTGAGGCTCAGAGAAAATTTGCTAGACATCTTCCAGCTCAGAAGCGGCAGAGCCTGGATTTAAACTCACGTTCTACACTAAATTAGGTGGCCTTTGGGGATAGTGGGTTTTGCTCTTCTTCAGAGCTTTCCTTGGAGCTTCCAGAGCTCCTTCTTTGCCTGCTTCCATCAAAGCCCCATTACCGGGTCCTTCCCATGTTTGTCTTCACGTCTGTCTGTAGCCAGGGAGCTCCTTGAAGGGAGAATGCTGGCACACAGAGGGTCCCTAGTCAAGGCTGGCCTAAGAAATGAATAACCCCCTCCCAGGATGCAATCCAGACCTCCAAGGTTAGAAACCCTCCCTAGCACCACTGGACTCCAGGGCTTTGAGGACCTCAGTTCTGAGAACCCTTCAGCTCCCTGAAGGGTCAAGCTTCCTCCTTCCCACACACAATGGCCATCTTCTGTCGCTGGGAAATCCCAGGACACTTTTTGGACTTAGTGTGTGCTCAGAGGCCAAACTTCCCCTGGAAATTAAGTGAATGAGGGGACATTCAAGCCCTCCCAGCTATCAGGACGCCTGTCTGTCCTTCCGTCTGCTTCAGGACCCAATATCTCCTAGGATAGTGTGTTTAGGCACCTGGGATCTGGAGTCAACAAGGCATGGGTTCATATTACTTGCTGGTTATGTGACTTGGGTCAAGTTACTTAACCTCTCTGAGACTATAGGAGATGCTGTGAGAATCAAGATAATGCATGGAAAGTGCTTAGCTCAGGGCATGGCTCAGGGTAAGTGCTGGGGGGAGGGGCTTGAAAGTGACCCCTGCCCCCACAAGCTCTGAGCAGCTGGGAAAGGAGGAGTCAGGGGGTCAGAGTGGAGCAGGGAGGGAAAGGAGGAACTCAGCTTGCTAGGGGCTGGGGACAGGAGGGAGGCCATGACATGTGCATTATCCACTCCATGGGAGCTGGGAGCGGACAGTGACTCAGGCAGATGTGACCATTCAAAGAACCTGACCAAATATTAACCACAGGAAGCAGATAGGAGTTTAGGCAGGAGGGCCTTTCCGTGGTGGAAACCCATGAGCAGTGTGGTAGGGAGGGGGAAAGAGAACTCAGGTGGGCAGGGAGGAGACTGAAGGTCAGGCTGCAAAGCAAGAGAGAGGAGCACTGGGAGAGCCTCTCCCATCCCTGCAGCCCCGGGGGCCAAGGTCAAGGAAGCTGCAAAATGCGAGTTGCCTGGGGCCCAGGAAGGCTCTGCTTCAACACCCTGCAGAATGTCCCCTCTGTTTTAATTCAAAATCTCCTCCCTCCCCCCACAGTCCGAGGCCAGAGACCTTTGCTAGGGTTGAGACAGAGAAGAAAGGGTCTGGGGTTGACTGAGCCCAGCCATGCAGGGGTTAGCACCCCCATTGTATAGATGAGGAGCCCGTGGTGACTTCTCCAGCTACACAGTGGCAGAGCAGCGATGCAAACCCAGAGCTGTCACACTCTCACCAGTTGCTATCAAGTCGACTCTGACGCATGGCAACATCATGTGTGTCAGAGTAGAACTGTGCTCCATAGGGTTTTCAACGACCGATTTTTCAGAAATAGATAGCCAGGGCTTTCTTTCAAGCCACCTCTGGGTGGACTCATACCTCCATCCTTTTGGTGAGCAGCTGAGCCTGTTAACCATTTGCACCACCCAGGGACTCCATCACACTCTCAAGACTGTGCTTTTCCTTCCAGGCTGGCATAGCACCATGCTTAAGCGCTCGAGCTGTCAAGACAGGCAGTTCTGAGTTCAAGTCCCCATTCCACCAACTACTAGAAGTGTTATCTTGGACAAGGCACTTTGCCTAGCTGGGCCTCAGTTTTCTCAGCTGTAGAACAAAGGTAGTAATGGTACCTACCACATAGGGTTGTTATGAGATCAAATGAGCCAAGGCTGAGCCTGGCACAGAGTTAGCAGTCGTTTTATGACAGCTGTAGGGGGTTGGCTGTGCTGCTGTGGCCGTTGTGGTGCTGTGGTTCACAGTGCTCTGTGTCTTGGGACCTCTGGTCTTGGAGAGCTGGTATTCCTCTCAAGAAAGAATGGCCATCCCAACCCCATGTTGACTGTAGATGAGAGAGCACTGACTTTGAAGTCCAAAGACCTGAGTCTGGATCCCAGCTCTTCACCTACTAGGTTTGTAGCTTTGGACAAGTCACTAGACCTCCCTGAACCTCAGTGTCTTCATCTCTAACAGGAGGATAATAATTCTTCCAACTACACAGAGTAATGGTGGCCAAAGTGCGGGGATCAAGTACATGCCAGTACCTAGCACAGTTCCTCTCTAACCTGGGCTTTGGACCAGTGTAGGGCAGGGACCAAAAGGTGGGAACAGGAATTTCCCTGTGGTGGAGGGGACTGGTCAGCTGGGGCACAGTGTTGGGGAGAGAGGAAGGGGTGTGGAATAAAATGCAGCTATCTAGAAGGATCTAAACCCCTACTGAAAAACTGAGGTGGACGTTTCCCCAGTCACAGGGAGATTTTGAAATGCACAAAGATGAGCGGGAAGGTTATTGGGTGGGGGGCTTCCTTCTTCTCTCTGCCCTCTTCTCCTCAGGCAGGCCACCATGGAGTTGATATCCACAGATATCTTCTCACTGCGTAATGTGGGGAAGTGGCTCGCCCACTCTTTTCCTCCTTTTTTGGTGATGCTCGCAAAGCTCCTGGGTGGAAGGGATGACAATGGGGAGGAATAAATTGCTAGAAAGGAAAGAGATAAAAGACCAGCAAGAAAACTCCCAGTGCCACATTCAACTGTATCTCCCTGCTTCTGGCCCTGGCTGGAGGGAGGTGGTGAGGGGACTTCACAGGAAGTTGTGACTGAAGAGGACCAAACCACAGAGACCAAAATTAGCAACAATGTTGGGCAGGGAAACCCATTGTGGGCAAAGCTTGTCCTCCAGCTCAATGGCAGAAATTGTTGAGCCTCCTGGAGGCAGAGCTGCTGCAGGGCAAGGTGGGTGTGCAGGGCTGCTCTATGTCCCCTTCTCACTTCATGCCTCCACTGGGTGGAGGTGGAGCCTGTGTGGGTTGGAGGCCATGAATGATCTGGAATAATATTCCAGCTTTGTGGCTGTAGGCTAGACATTTAACTTTCCTGAGCCTCCATTTTTTCATCTCTGAAATGGGATGATAATACCTACCACATTGAGTAGTCAGGAGAAGAATATATAGCTGTAAGAATAGTGACTACCTTTGTATGCCAAGGTACGTGTTATTTTGTTTAATCTTCACAACAACCCTGCATGATGAATGCCTTCACCCTGGTTTTACAGAGAAGGAAACAGACTCAGAGAGGTTAAGTGGCTTGTCCAAGTCACACAGCTGGTAAACAGCAGGATGATGTCAGATCCTAGGTCTATTGGACTCTCTCCACTCTGCTATACACTTTAGAGCTTGACATATGATAACTGAGAAATAGAAATTAATTTTCTCCCTCCAAAATTCCTTTCTTTGTCCTCCTATTCAATTTCCAGTGGCTGCGCCACTTCTGGGCTCACTCCTTGGCCTCAGTCCGGGTCCCTGGTTTCCTGCTGTGGGCCCCTGCCGCAGAGGTTACCAACAGAGAAACTCAGGCCTAGAACCTGCTTACTCTTGACACCATCTGTCCTGGCTAGCGGCTGCTCAATCTGGCCCCACATTTCCTGGTGACAGACTCTTAGGAGGAAGTATAGCAACCCAGAACACACTTTAAATCTGTCACCTTGGACCCAGGTTGCCTTAAATGCAGCTTCATCTGTCCCTGCTGGTACGTTGAAGCGGGAGATCATGTTAAAGGAGTGAACTCAAAGATACAGTGGAAGATGCTGAATGCCACAGCACATTGGGAGGGTCCATCCCAGGGACCACCCATGACCCTAACCCTCCCCTGGAGAAAGCAAGCAGCTACTAGCCTCTACTCCTGGGGCCTCCTTGCCTTCCCTGGTAAGCTATTGCAAGGATGCTTTAGGATGAGGAGGGAAGGGATTGGATTTTGCTGTATGCCCAGGGCTGCAATAGAGCTTCACGCGAGTCGCTGTATCCAGGCGCCTCTGTGACCCTGAAGAGCAGACATGACATTCCCCCATAAAAAAGAAAGAACCAAGGCTCGAGAAGGCCACTCAGATGGCAAGGGACAGAGTGGCCTATCTGACTCCAACGCCAACCCTCCTCCCTTTTCACAAAAGCCCGGGTGAATCCAGCTTGTTACCACGGGGAGGCCAGTGCTGCCAGAGCAGCCACAGGTGGGTCAGCAGAGGCCCACCTAGTGATGTTCTTCACCAACAAATCCTTCTCTAGACCTGAGTCATCACTCTATCTTCACCCACAACATGTCTGTGCCCACAGGTCATATACTTGACAAACATTTACTGAGCACCCATACACCCAAGGCCCTGTTCTAGAGGCTGGGAAGGGGTAAAATACAAAGAAGACCAAGACCAACCAAGACCTCAGAGAACATAGTAGAAGAAAGAGACACAAGGCAAAATATGATCATGAGCCCAAGGAAGGCACAAATAAAATATCTTGGGGAGCTGAGAAGACAGAGATAGCGTCATCTACCCTGTGGAAAGAGAATCACCAAAGAGACCCAGGCCAAGGGTCCAATTAAGAGTTAAAATTTATCAGAGTTGGAAAGGATCTTAGAGATTTTCTGACCCAAACTTCTCATTTTACAGATGAGGAAACTGGCACCTAGAGAGGAGGAGTAATTTTTTTAAATTGTTTTTAAATATATATATATATATATATATATATATACACATACATATATATGTAAAATACAACATTTCCAATTTAACATTTTTCATGTGTATAATTTAGTGATACCAATTAAGTTAATCATATTGTGCAACGATCACCAATAATCATTGCCAAATTTTCCACCACCATAAACGGAAGCTCAGTGCTCCCTAAACAATGACTCCCCAGAGAGGTGGAGCAATATACATAAAGCCACCTAATTTACAGGCAGCAGCAGAGCCAGGTAAAGACCTAGGTCTCCTGACTCCTCATGAATAGCCCTTCCCATGGCACTAAAAGGATTTCATCTTATACCCCTAATCAAGGAGCCCAGATAGCTCAGAACATATCCATTGCCTTACCCATAAAAACTTAATATGTTAGCTTTCTATGTCAAGTAAGATTTGATTCAGCTGCACAATAAACTCGAACCATCCCTGATTCAAGCATGATAGAGGTTTTTAATCTCTCAGGTAAAAGTCCAGAGGCCTGAGATTCAGGCTGTAAGAGCGCTCAGCTCCATAGAGTCATCAGTGACCCAAGTTCCTTCTGACACTGTCCACCATGCCTAGGGGGTGGCCTTCATCCTGCAGTCCAAACTGAGGGCCCCTACACTCCAGGTAGCAGGGCAGGTTGAGGAAGAATGTGGGTGCATACTCTGCCTTTTAACAAAGCTTGTTGAAGGCTGTCACATGACACTTTCCTTTATGCCCCAGTGTTGCCAAATGGCCATACCTAGCTGCAAGGGAGACTGGGAAATGTAGTTCTTATTCTGGCTGACCATGTGCCACGAAGGGAAGAATGGGGATTTGCTTTTGTTTTCACTTCTAATTTCTCTTTCTGGGCCTTGCCTCTCTCATCTTCTCCTTCCCCAGGTCCTGGAGTCCCTGAGTGAGCCCCTTCCTTGGTACCCACTCCCTTATCAACAATTTGGGGCTGTGACCACCTTTTCCCTCCTCCAGCCCCACTCCTGCACCTTTCTCAGCTCAGCAATGGTTGCCTGCTCTCCTGGTCAGCCAGGGAGGCCACGTGGAGGTGGCAAGGCCACTGCTGGCCTGGGAGGCCAGGGGTCTGTGTTCTACTTCTGACTTAACTCATCACTCACTCTACATTCTTCACCTAATTACATCCTCTCTCTGGGCCGAGAGAGAGTATATTTCAGAACCAGACAGGACAAAATGAAAATTAAAGAGAAAACACCTAGAAATTTACCCTACAGATTGACCTGTACATAGGTTGAAAGATGTGTGTACCATCTTTTGAACACTTAAGAAATCTTTAGTAATAGGGAAAAGATTGGAAACAACCTAACTATCCATCAGTCGGGGACTGGTTAAGCATATGCTACCTCTATGCAATGTAATATTCTTGAATGGTTAAGAAGAATAAGGCCACTTTTCGTGTGTTTATATACAACAATCTCCAAAATGTAAGTAGTAAAAGCAAGGGACCAAACAATGCACATAGTATAAAAACATTTGTGTGAAATAAAATTTTCTGTTCGCTCAGATTTATATGTTTACTTGTGTAGTTGTAAAATACCTCTGGAAGGGTAGACAGGAAGCTGTTGCTAGGAAAGGAACTGGGTGGCTGGGGGGACAAAGAGAGAGTTATTTTCACTCTCCAAGCTTTTTGAATTTTATACCAGGAAGTATCTATAGTAAAAGAGAGGTAAGGGAAATATTTAGTGATAATTGCTTAATCTTGGACACGTGTTTTTATCTCTAGACTGTAATTGTCCCTTCAGAAAAAATGAGACACTTGATAAACCACTAAGGCCCTGCCTGGTTCAGTTCTATCCATGATTATTGTCACTGCTGTCCTCAGGTCCCAGGCCTGGCCATCCCCTCCAGTGTCCATGACCCTTCTCCCTTGTGAATGGCCCTGCGGCAAAGAGACTCCTGATGCTGAGGAGCCCAGGGGGAAAGAACTTGAGCAGGAAACTCCAAGTCTTATCAAGTTGGGCTTCTCCTCTCGGGGACCTCACCCCCTTCCCATCTAGTCCACCCTTCCTCTTTGGAGTGAAGAGGGTTGGTCAAGATGCTTTCATTGCACAGGACAGAAACCCCCTTCACTAAACTGATTTAGACTCCTGAACTGGTGTATTGGCTCACATAACCCAACTTGTTGGCTGAATCCAACAGACAACTCAACTACAAAAAGAGTGGGGACAGAGCTCTATTTGGAGGCCACTGAAGCTGGAGCCGTGAACTCTGTCAAAACTCTCTATCCGCCATGTCTAATTCCTTCTACTGGTGGGTTTGATTCTTTCCTCCCGAAGGTAGGATCCTTCATGCCACAACAGACGTGGCCACGAGTAGCTCTGGGCTCACAACCAAAAACTCAGCTACATGGAAAGGGTTGCCTTCTCTCATCTCCAGTTAGAATACCCCTAGGGAATGACTGTAATCAGGCTGGTGGGGTCAAGTGTCCACTTATGCACCAGTCAGCAGAGGTGGAGGAGCAGGCTACTACTGTGGGTCCAGCAAGTATGTCCTTCCATCAATCCTAGCTCCAGCATCACTTCCTCTGGGAAGGCTTCACTCACTTCTCTAACAAGACCAAATCCTCCAGATTAGGCTTCATTGCACTGGTTCTCTCTCCCTCATAGCACTTATCTGAGCTCCACTTTTACATGTGTTTGTGCAATTATTTAATATCTGTCTCCTCCACTAACTGGAAGCTCCATGAGGGCAAGGACTGGCATGGTTTTGCCCTTCATCATAGCACTTTGCACACGGACTGGAATATGGTGGCAGGTAGTAGAAATAGTACATTCAAAAGCATAATGACAATATAATGATGTGATTGCTTTTAGCTCTGACTACTTTTTCCTGTTGATTGTTGCTATTCTTATTTTCTCCTGGAAAAAAAACCAAAACAAAACAAAAAGCAAGAAGGTCCCCTGAAAGTCTTTTGGCAACATTCGTCCTGTCACAGATAGGCTTGGTCCTGCTACCTAGTCATTTATTCCACAAATATGGATTGAACACCATTATGCGTCAGTTCTAGGTGTTGGGATACAGCAATGAACAACATAGAGAGAAACATCCTTCCTAGTGGAATTCTAGTGGAGAAATGGGGGTAAGGGGAGACTGACAAGAGACAAAAATAAAGAAGGGAAGTTTTGGGAGAGGGCTGCAATCTAAAAAGAGGTGGTCAGGGAAGGTCTCAGGAGAAAGTGACATACAGGCAAAGACGTGGAGATGAGGAAGTGAACCATGCAGCTATCTAGGAGAGAAGTGTTCCAGGCAGAAAAACTAGCCAGTGCAAATGCCCTGGGGTGAGAGCATGTCTGGAGGAAAAACAAGGAGATCAGTGTGCCTGGAGAGAGTGAGAAGGGGAAGTCCAGGCAGAAACCAGTGACCAGATCTACAGAAACTGGGAGGCCATTGTAAAGACTTTGACTTTGACTCTAAGTAAGTCAGTAAGCCTCTGGAAGAGTTTTTGAGCAAAGGATTGACACAATCTAAATTATGTTTTAACAGGACTCCTCTGGATACTTTAGGGGCAAGAAACAGATGCAAGGAGACCAGTCAGGAGGCTATAGCATAATCCAGGTAAGAGATAATAATGCCATGAGCCAACATACAGTGAAGACAATAGAGTGGTCAGGTTTGAATTTATTTTGAAGTTAGAGTCAAAAGGATTTGCAGATACATTGGATGTTGGTGTCAAAGGAATAGAGGATTCAAGGGTAACTCCCAGGTATTTTAATCTAAACAACTAAAAAAATGGAGTTGCCATTAACTGAAATACACAAGAATGCATGGGGAGCAGGTTGGAAGGAGGTGAAGGTGGAAGAAGGTTATCAGGAATTTAGTTTTGGTCAAGCTAAGTTTGTAATGCCTCTTAGACACCCAAGAGGAGATATCAAGTACAATAAACAGGTAGATGGAGGCATCTGGAGTTCATGGGAGATACAATTTGGGAGTTATCATCATATATTCATGGAGTTTATGGGGGATAAAATTTGGGAATCATGAGTATATTTTAGTTTCAACCATAAGAAAGTGCTAATATTCAACCATTCAACCATTTTGACCCATAAAATGGTGATTTCTTAAGGTTCAACCCAACCAATAGTTGGTTTTTAAATCCATAACACTGGATCAGATCACCAATGATTGGGTGTAGATGAAGAAGAGGCAAGGTCCATTGAATGAGCTGTTGTATACTCCACTGTTAAAATGTCAGGAAGATGAGAAGCCAGGAAATAATACTAATAAGGAGTGGGTGAGGGTAGGAGGTAGTAGGAAAACCAGGAGAATATGGTATCCCGGAAACCAAGGGAAGAGAGTGTTCCAGGAAGGA
Organism: Trichechus manatus latirostris; assembly: GCF_000243295.1. Lineage (NCBI taxonomy): Eukaryota > Metazoa > Chordata > Mammalia > Sirenia > Trichechidae > Trichechus > Trichechus manatus. The sequence goes on from NW_004444074.1 coordinate 6,076,715, forward strand.
AGGCATGATCTACTAGGACAGATGCTTTTGATAGTCCAAAGAAAATGGAAATTGAGAACTGACCATTGGATTTAGCATCGTAGAGGTCACTGGGGACCTTGGTGAGAGTTACTTGAATGGATTCAAGGGAGAACGGGAAGAAAGGAATTGGAGACTGCCAATATAGACAACCATTTACAGAGTTGACCTTTCTCTTAACAAAACCTGAAAGAGTTGTTATACTTGAGCCTTTGAAAATAAGCAAAAGACTGAGAATACAATATTTGCATCATATATAGAGTAAAGAATCCCTGGGTGGTGAAAATGGTTAATGTGTTCGGCTGCTAACCAAAAGGTTGGAGGTTCAAGCTCACCCAGAGGCACCTCAGAAGAAAGGTCTGGTACTCTACCTCTGAAAAATCAGCCATTGAAAATCCTATGGAGCACAGTTCTACTCTGACACACATGGGGTCACCATGAGTAGGAATCGACTTGATGGCAACTGGTAAGCTGGTATATAGAGTTAAATTCTGATAATTAACTTCCAATTCATCTTCTCCAGCAATTAGTGAAACCCTTAGCTAAAAGAATTGTTTCTAGGTATTGAGCTCATCCAGATCTGTCTTCTCTGTCACCCAACACCTGCTGAAACTTGACCCAAGCTGTTCTGATCCCACACAGTCTGGGCTGGGAAGGACACATCCATGGATCAATATGTTTAAAATTAGTTACAAAGAACTATCAATTTCCTCAGTGTGCAATTGTTGAAGTTCAGATTTTAAGCAGCATTCTTACGATCTTTATTTCTAAAGAGGGTTGCTGTCTCCAGTATGCCTCAAAACATCTGCCTTTGGTTGTCTATTATCTGGAAAGACTTCTTTCTCTGGTCCTACAGCTCCTTCTGGGAGCTTATTAATAACACCAAGACATGAACCCAGGTCTTCAGCCTTCAAGTACCACGTCCTTTTCACCATGCAACACTGGCTTTTGATCCATTATTTGAGATCCTTGGGGGACATAGCACCTCAGTTTAGTTGATATGTTTTCCTATAGATTACTCTGCTTCAACATTGCCTCCCCTTCAGAGTCTTCAGATAAATCATGGCAGTTATAAGGTCAAAAATGGAATTTTTACAACCACAGGAAACGACACTTATTTACACCATCTCATCTTAGAAGCACTAGGAACTCAATCACCCCAGATGTGATCCACAGAATCTGTTAGCTCCCCAGATCTCCTGCTCATAACACTGACCAGTTGGGCTGATAAAGTTCATACTGTCAGCAACAGAATGCCCAGGAAGAACACGTCATCAGCATCAGAGCTGTTTGTTTGATTGGGTTTTTTTTAAAGGTTATTGTTTAAAGGGTAGTCCCCTGTGGGAAAGAATGCATGAGAGTTCTCTTGAATTTTTTAAGCTGTGACATTTAGGCATTAAATGATATCTGAGAGCTCTCTCTGCTTCTGTCTCTATCTTTGCCTCTTTCTCTATTCTCTCCCTTGCTGTCTCCCCCAGATACTTTATAGGGAAAAAAAGAATATTTAAATAATATATACTTTTTATTATACAATGCATTAAACTTTTTAAATTAAAAAAATAAACTTGAAATTTGAAAAATTTACATTTTTGCTGTCCTTGAAGAGTTTGTTGCTTTATGATCCAAGCTAAAGAAAGGTCCTAATTCACAATCTATTTAGAGAGATTAAGTGATTTTCCTCCCCAGAAACCACCAGGGATTTCCCTCCAAGTTTGAGCTCTGTTCCATTCCTAAGACGCTGACTCCCTCCCCAGACTTTCATCTCCAATACCAAGCTAGGACCAAGAAAGATGGGAGGGGAGCTTTCACCATCTTGACAGTAACTAGATGGCAGGTATGTCACCACTGTGGCTTCCAAAATAAATCCTGTGAACTGGAAATCTCTACTGTTGGTTGAAAGAAGACCAGTGACCTCTAGCAAAGATGCAGTTGTTATGGTGAGACTTTAAGGGCCTGACTGGGCCATCTGCCTTTCCTAGAAGGCCCCGTAAATTCTGTCTCAGCTGGGCTACAGAACACCTACAGCCCAGCCTACTTTCTTCTCTCAAGTCCACTCCAATGCTCTCTAGGGCTCAAAGTTCCCCAAAGGTCTACTGCATGAACAACAGCAAAGACTACCTTACCCTGGATAACGTGAAGACATCCATGACTCACCTAACTGCCAGCACAAAACAATATCATTCCCTTCAAGCCACACACAATAGGAAACTAAACAGGATAACCTGTTGTTATGGATTGAATTGTGTCCCCCCAAAATTGTGTGTGATTGTCCCTTTTGTCATCTGATGTGATTTTCCTATGTGTTGTGAATCCTACCTCTATGATGTTAATGAGATATAAACGAGAGAAGTGAGCAGAGAAACATGGGGAATCTCATACCACCAAAAAACAAGAGCCAGGAGAATAGCACGTCCTTTGGACTCAGGGTCCCTGAGCTGAGAAGCTCCTCACCCGGGGAAGATTTATGACAAGGACCTTCCCCCAGAGCCGACAGAGAGAGAAAGGCTTCCCCTGGAGCTGATACCCTGAATTTGGACTTCTAGCCTCCTAGATTGTGAGAGAATAAATTTCTCTTTATTAAAGTCATCCATTTTTGGTAGTTCTGTTATAGCAGTACTAGATAACTAAGACACCAGTTGAATAGAAATACTTAGTATTTACCCGTTGGGGGGCCTCAGTGCATGTGCCAGCACGAACAACTTTGGATTTGCCTTCATCATCATCATCATCTTAACAAAGCAGTATTCATTAAGCACTTACTCCATGGCAGGTATGTGAAGCTAAGCTCAGTGATGCAGCAGGACAAACACAAGTGGTAGCTATAATTATAATTATCCCCATTTAGCCGAAGGACACTGAGGCTCAGAAAGTAAGTTAATCAAGATCGCCTACTGAGGAAGTGGCAACGTGAGGATTTGGACCCAGATTTGTTTGCCCCCAAAGTCCATTATTATAAACACTGTGTTGTACTTCTGCAAAGTTAAGAATATCACCAAACTCCTCAGTCTTACCCAGGAGGTTGTTAGCACCAGCCTCTTGGAATAACACACTATGTACATTTACTTTCTGCTCTTAGCAGAATGCAGAGGAAGTTTGGCAATTTCCTCCCTGAGGCAGTGGGGTGCAGTGGAAAGAGCAAAAACAAGGGTGTAATTCCTAGCTCCAATCTTACTGGCTGAGGGCTCTCTTTACTTGTCCTCCATGCCCCTCACATTCATACCTGTAAACAAACATAATAACATCTCGGTGTGTTAGCTAAAATACTTGGGTTGTAAGGACGAAAACAGAAGCTAATTCAAGTTTGCATTTAGCACAGAGTTTAGCAAGTAGTTGATTCCCCAAAATTGTGTGAAATGAATGAATGAATAGGCTAAGAAAATAGGAAGCATATCAGAAGAATCCTGGGGCATCTCATGGCATCTAAAAGAAACATGGACATCAAAGCGTCAGAAGGGCTAGAAATTATGGGCAGCTCTCGTTAACTCCAGAAGGAGGAGTTTGTGGCAGAGTAAGAACAAGAACTGAGTGGGTCTGCCAGCTCCTTCTGCAGACCTTCAGTGCAACTCTGGCAATACCAGGGAGCAGCCTGTGTGTGTGTGTGTGTGTGTGTGTGTGTGTGTGTGTGTGTGTGTGTGCACGTGCACATTTGAGTGCCCATGTAAGGGAATTTTAAGGGTTGAGGCCCCAAGGAATGGGTTCTATGAAGTGTCAAAAGCTAAAAGGGACAAAAAAGAAAGACACAGAGGTTGCTTTTCAGGTTCTAATTCCGACCAAGATTCAGAAAAAGCACAGTTGCTAACCCCCTTCCCAAGATCAAGTCCAGAGGAACTCAAAGGAGTTGGACAGGGATAATCAAATACCGTGAGAAACTGCCGGATGTGGGTGCTGTTTTGAACTGGAGGGTGTAGTGGATGGCAATGGTGGCTTTGGCCTGAGCAGGAGGCAGCACAGCACACTGTGGAAGTATGAAAAAGAGAGGGAAATACTATCAATTCTGTTCTTCTCCCCAAATCATGGCCTTGGGGGAAACCTGCAGGGACACAAACCTCTGGTTCAGGTGTTCTCAGGAGTAAAATTAGAGCTGTGAAGACGTCCTGTGCGCATGGCATGACGGCTGAGGAAAAGCAGGTGGAGTAACTGACCTCTAACAGTTACTTCCTCTCCTGACCCTTTCAGCTCTCCAAGTCTGTGAAATGACAATGGAAGGAGTATGTCCCCCTAATGCTACCTCTTCCTGTGAGGCAAAGTGTGAAGACATACCCCTGAGGAGTTTTGTTGGGAGAGGACTGAGAGCCTGGGGTTTACTTGTACCCTACTCCTGCCCTTCAAGGAGCTCATTAGGGCTGAGACAGATGAGGTCTGGCCTCTCACCACAAGAATTGCCTAAAGGAGTAGCCAAAACTCCCAAGGGAAAATGAGCTCACAGCCAAAATTACAAAACAATTGAGGAGCACAAACATTTCAATGGAAGACAGAGGTGTCTTTCTGGGACCAGAGGCCAAGGCTGGGCGGAGGGCCAGGATTCCAGCATTTTGGGAGGTGAACAGAAGGAGCTTGGTACAATTATGGAACAAATATCTCACGTCAAATGCCATGTGAGCTTCTATGTAAGTTACCTTGTTTGATTCTCACGTCTGTCTGTATTGAGACAGGACTAGTCACCACCACTTCACAAGTGAAAAGCTGAGGTCAGAGTGATCAAATGGTTTGTTGAAGGACATTCAATTTACAAATAAGATTTTAACCCTTGGCCTCTGGAGTCTGACTGTCCAGGTTTAAATCACTTCCTGTTTTTGTTTACTTGGCCAAATTACTTCAACGTCTCTGACCTCAACTTCCTCTTCTGCAAAATAGAGATAATAATTTTACCTAACTCGTGAGGCTGTTGTGAGGATACAATGAGTTTAAAACAGTTCTTGACACTTATAGGGTATTCAAAAAAAGTTAGTTGTTATTTTAATTACCTTCAGCTGACACATAGTAGGCTTATTTTAATATTCTGTTGTTTTGGTAAAATATAATAAATCTTCTTCTCTTTAAGTATTAAACCAGTTGGGATTGTTACTTTTGCTTCCCTTAAATAGGAGCTCTGGTGGTGCAATACTTAAGCACTAGGCTGCTACCCAAAGGTTAGCGGTTCAAACACATCCAGCAGCTCCATGGGAGAAAGACCTAGTGATCTGCTTCCATAAAGATTACAGCCAAGAAAACCCAATGGGGAAGTTCTACTCTGTCACATGGAATTGATACGCATTAGAATTGACTTACCAGCACCCAACAATAACAACAAATAGGAAAAAGCAAACCACATGGTCAAGATGTGAAGAAATCAAACCCTAATTTCTTTAGCAGAGAGCTGGAAATGAGAGGGTGGGCCGTTGCTTAGGAAAATAGATACCTCTACGTGGCCAGAAAGGACACAGGAATTATTATAGATCTTAACCAGAAAGATCTTATCTTGTCCAGAAAGGATCACAGGCAAAGACTTAGACTGAAATACTAAACGTTAGGCAGTGCTTTCTCAACTAATTGAACATCAATGCAATGGAATATTATGAAGCCCTCAAAACTTACCTATGCAAAAACAATAAAAAAAAAAAACATGGAGAGGCGTCTGTGAAATGGGAAAATGCAAAAAGTACAATAAAAGAAGACTGAATACACTATGATGTAACTATTGAAAAATATGACTGCCTACAATAACAACAACAACTGGAGTATGTATAGGTAAAGGGAGGAAGGGACAGTGGGGTGTGTTCATGTCCGGAGAATACGGGCAATATTTAGAAACTTTCTTTGAAGGTATAGTCCTTTCAATAGAAATGTAAAATATTGAGTGCTAGAACTCTGTTGTATATTTATATAAAAATCATACCAATGCACATCTAATTCAATTTTCTTTTGCAGAAAATTAATCTTGCAGAGACATAGCATACCTATATAAAAATACAAAAATTCACTCTCACACACACACAAAACACTAGAAACTTACAGGACAAACGTCACTGGAATGAGAAGTTGTTGCTAGCCAAGGACCCCTAAATGATTGACAGGGGACCTACTGCTGTATGCAGCGTACTTTGTACCCAGTTTCCTATGGAATCGCCATTGTCCTAGTTATCTAGTGCTGCTATAACAGAAATACTACAAGTAGATGGTTTTAACAAAAAGAAATTTATTCTCTCGAAGTCTAGTAGGCTAGAAGTCTGAATTCAGGGCGTCAGCTCCAGGGGCAGGATTCCTCTCTCTGTGGGTTCTGGGAGGAGGTCCTTCCCATCAACTTTCCCCTGGTCTAGGAGCTTCTCAGTGCAGGAATTAATGGTCCAAAGGATGCACTCTGCTCCTGGTGTTGCTTTCTGGGTGGTATGAGGTCTCCTGTCTCTCTGCTCCCTTCTCTCTTTTATATCTCAAAAAAGATTGGCTTAAGACACAACCTAATCTTGTAGATTGAGTCCTGCTTCATTAACATAACATAACTGCTGCTAATCCCATCATTAACATCAGAGAGGTAGGATTTACAACACACAGTAAAATCACATCTGATGACAAAATAGTGGACAATCACACAATACTGGGAATCATGGACTAGCCAAGTTGACACACATATTTTCCCTATAAATTAGGTGTCATCATCCCCATTGACATATAAGGAAATGAGTCTCAGAGATGTGAGTGACTTGCCCAGTGTCACCCAGCTCATAGATGTGGCTTCCACATCACCTATTATGAAAGGCATCACTGACAGACAATCAGACACGAGCTCAGTGGGTCTGCAGGTTTCTCTCAATCAGCCTCAACTCCTTAATAACCATCTCCTTGCAAAGCAGCTCTTCCCCTTATCAGAAGTGTGGCTGTCCTCCCCAGCCCTGGACTGAGAGCTCGTGAAATGCAGGCACCTGACTTTTCTCATCTCTGTATCCCAGGACCTGGCATGAGGTTCAGCAGGAAGAGACACTTAGTGAAAGATGGACAAAGAGATAAGAATTTCCAAATCTCCTCTGACTGCTCCCCAAGGCCATGAAGACCCTGAGTTAGCAAGAAGTTACACTGTCACACACTGCAGTAACATATCTGCGGCTTTGAATGGAGGAAATATTGTCCTAGCCACAGAGCCCGTTATCTGTGATTCATAACGGATGATTGATATGAGTGGAAATTTTGAGGAAATGAACAAGATAATATCAGAGACCATTTCAGAAATAAACATGGCTAAATGAGGTCTCTTTTCAGGAGTGGGTTCTAGAAAGGCCTGGTGATCTACTTCAGAAAGATCACAGCCATTGAAAACAGTGTGGAGTAGCTCTGCTCTGACACACATGGGGTCGCCATGAGTTGGAACTGATGGCAACTGGTAGGTAATAAATGGAGTCTCTTTTCAGGAGTAGGTTCTAGCTCAGAATTTATGTTGGGCCACTTGTTCCATACATGGCCAGAGCCTGGCACAAAGCATTGTCAAATTAAACATTGACTAAATATTTGTTAAATGGATGGATGAATTATGATTATACTATAAATTCACACAAATTTGGCTTGGTAGTCTCACAGGAGTATAAAAACCAATATGCCCCAAGCTAACTCTATAAACAAAATTGTAAGGGCGAGTTTTCTAAATTGGTTTTCAAGTCTGGTTAGTCTTAAAGATGTTCACTAGTAAAGAGGGCACTGCCAATCCATGGCGTGAGGTGGCAATACAAACACACAAAATGTCACCTCCAATAGATCAGGTATTGGTGAAAGGCAAGGCTCTGGGTGATCGCATGCGTGATACTTTTCTACAATTTTGTCATAAAGAGAAGTATAAGCAAGCTGGTTGGTCGGTCCTACTTTCGCTAGACAAACTGGTGAAAGAAAGAGATGAGCTCCGTGCTTCAGTCAAAGCTCAAGTGCCGCATAAACGACCTCAAAGTTTCTACTTGTGCCTTGAAAGAAAGCCTTATTTCTTGTAGTAAGAGAGCTGATATTGCCAAAAACCAAACCCAGAGTCTTATTCCAAGAGTGGCTGAATTACAACACCAACTCCGTTGCTAACCTCTAGCGGTGTCTAAAGTTTCGGTGAGGGCATTGATTGGGAAGAAATGAGATGCTGAAACTTGGGGTGGGGACATATGGGCAGATAATCAGGAAGCTGGAGACACTGAGCCCCTAAATTCTCCTTGAATCACTCCTGCCACCAGAACCAGCCCTCTCACTCCCATCTGAAGAGATTACTCCATCTTTGTCTGCTAAGCCACCTTTCCCAGTAAAACCATTGGCCCCTCCACCCCCGTCTAATGAGATTAACCCAGTTGTGTCTAAAGAGCTTTTGAGTCATTGCCTGGGGCATCACCTGAGGCAAATGCCTTACAAGATAATGTTAAATGTAGTCAAAACACATCCCCACCACCTATTTTGGTTTCTAGACCTATAACTAGACTTAAGTCCCGGGGAGACCCAAAAGACGAAGAACAAAGTGTGACCCAGGAGGAAGTACACTACACTCCAAAAGAACTGCTTGACTTTTTTAATATGTAAAAACAGAAACTTGGGAAATATTGTGGGAATGGCTATTAAGGGTATGGGATAATAGTGCAAGGAACATAAAGATGGATCAGTCTGAGTTTATTGGTATGGGCCCACTAAGCACAGATTCTTCATTCAGTGTTTCAGCTTGAGAAGTTAGGAAAGGATCTAATAGTTTATTTGTTTGGTTGCTGAAACATGGATTATGTGGTAGCCTACACTAAATCAAGTTGAACTACTAGACCTGCCTTGGTGTATTGTAGAAGAAGGTATCCAAAGGCTTAGGGAAATTGGCACGCTAGAGTGGATTTATCAGGTTAGACCCCCAGACCCACACACGGAGTGCCCAGAGGACCCACCTTTTACCACAACCGTGAGGAACAAATTTGTGAAGGGAAATCCAGGATCCTTGAAAACTGCTGGGATTGCTATTTTATGTAAGTCAGATTTGACAGTGGGAACTTCCCTAATTGAATTAAGAGACTTAACTACAATGGGATTGATTGGGCCCTGTGATGGTAGGGGCCAAGTGGTGGCACTCAATCGACAAAGACAAGGTGGATTTTGTTACTATAATGGGCAGTGGAGTCAAAACAGTAATAACAGTAATCAGAATAGTCTAACTCATATGGACTTACGGCATTGGCTACTTAGTCATAGTGTTCCTAGGGGTGAAATAGATAGGAAATCCACTAAATATTTATGCAATATGTATAAGAGGATGAATTCTAGGTCAAGTGAACAGCAGAAAAACTCGAATTGCCAGAATAGAGAATCACGGCCCCTCAAACAATTCCCAGACTTGAGTCAGTTTAAAGACCCACAACCCCTTGAATGAAGGGGAGGCTGGGTCCCCCTGAGGAAGGACTGTAATACACTGCCAAGAACTTATACTGTTAATCTTTCTCCCAGCCTTCCCCAAAGGGATCTATGACCTTTTATGAGAGTAATTGTTCATTGGGGAAAAGGAAATAATCAGACTTTTCAGGGATTTCTGGATACTGGCTCTGAACTGACACTAATTCCAGAAGACTCAAAACAATACTGTGGCCCACCAGTCAGAGTAGGGGCATATTAAGGTCAGGTTATTAATAGAGTCTTAGCTCATGTCCATCTCACAGTGGGTCCAGTGGGTCCCCAAGTCCACCCTGTAGTGATTTCCCCAGTTCCAGAATGCATAATTGGAATATAATACTCAGCAACTGCCAGAATCCCCACAGTGGATCCCTGACAAATAGAGTAAGGACTATTACAGTAGGAAAAGCCAAGTGGAAGCCATTAGAACTGCCCCTACCTAGGAAAATAGTAAACCAAAAGCAACACTGCATTTCTGTAGGGATTGTGGAGATTACTGCCATCATCAAGGACTTAAAGGATGCAGGGTTGGCAATTCCCACCACATACCCAGTCAACTCACCTATATGGCCTGTGCAAAAAACAGATGGATCTTGGAGAATGACAGTAGATTATCAAAAACTTAACCAGGTGATGACTCCAATTGCAGCTGCTGTTCCAGATGTAGTCATTGCTTGAGCAAATTAATACATCTCCTGGTACCTGGTATGTAGCTATTGATCTGGCTAATGCCTTTTTTCTCCATACCTGTTTCAAAGGACCACCAGAAGCCATTTGCCTTCAGCTGGCAAGGCCAGCAATACACCTTCAGTTGCCTACCTCAGAGCTACAGCAACTCTCCAGCCCTACGTCATAATTTAGTCTGCAGGGACCTTGATCGTCTTTCCCTTCCACAAGACATCACACTGGTCCATTACATTGATGAAATTATGCTGATTGGACCTAGTAAGGAAGAAGTGTCAATAACTCTGGACTTATTAGTGAAACACTTGTGTGCTAGAGGATGGGAAATTAATCCCATAAAAATTCAGGTGCCTTTCACCACAGTGAAATTTCTAGGGATCCAGTGGTGTGGGTCATGTTGAGATATTCCTTCCAAAGTGAAGGATAAGTTGTTGCATCTGGCCCCTCTCACAACTAAAAAGGAGGCATAATGCCTAATGGGCCTCTTTGGATTTTGGAGGCAACCTATTCCTCATATGGGTGTGCTACTCCAGGCTGTTATCAAGTGACTCAAAAAGCTGCTAGTTTTGAGTGGGGCCCAGAACAAGAGAAGGCTCTGCAACAGGTTCAGGCTGCCGTGCAAGCCACTCTGCCACTTGGGCCATATGATCCGGTTGATCCAATGGTTCCTGAAATGCCAGTGACAGATAGAGATGCAGTTTGGAATCTTTGGCAGGCCCCTATTGGTGGATCACAACCCAAACCTTTAGGATTTTGGAGCAAAGCCCTGCTGTCTTCTGCAGATAACTACTCTCCTTTTGAGAAACAGCATTTGGCTTGTTTTTGGGCCTTAGAAGAGACTGAATGCTTAACCGTGGGCCACCAAGTCACCAAGTTGCCTGAGTTGCCCATCATGAACTGGGTGTTGTCTGACCCACAGAGTCATAAAGTTGGAAGCGCATGGCAGCACTCCGTCATTAAATGGAAGTGATATATATGAGATTGGGCCCAAGCAGGACCTGAAGGCATAAGTAAGTTGCATGAGGAAGTGGCCCAAATGCCCATGGTCACCACTCCTGTTACATTACCTTCCATCTCCCAGTCTGCATCTATGGCCTCATGGGGAGTTCCTTATGATCAGTTAACTGAAGAAGAGAAAACTCATGCCTCGTTTACAGATGGTTCTGCAAGATATGCAGGCACCACTTGAAAGAGGACAGTGACAGCACTATAGCCCCTTGCTGGGACCTCCCTGAGGGACAGAGGTGAAGGGAAATCCTCCCAATGGGCAAAACTTTGAACAGTGCACCTGGTTGTTCACATTACTTGGAAGGAGAAATGGCCAGATGTGTGATTGTATACTGATTCATGGGCTGTAGCCAATGGTTTGGCTGAATGGTCAGGGACTTGGAAGGAACAAGACTGGAAAATTGCAGACAAGGAGGTATGGGGAAGAGGTATGTGGATAGAACTCTCTCAATGGGCCAAAGAAGTGAAGATATTTGTGTCCTATGTACATGCCAAAGGGTAACCTCAGCAGAGGAGAATTTTAGCAATCAAATGAATAGGATGAGGCATTCTGTCGAAACCATCCGTCCTCTTTCCCCAGCCACTCCTGTCATTGCTCAATGGGCTCATGAACAAAGTGGCCATGGTGGCAGGGATGGAGGTTATGCATGGGCTCAGCAACATGAACTTCCACTCACTAAGGCTGACTTGGCTACAGCCACTGCTGTGTGCCCAATTTGCCAGCAGCAGAGACCAACACTGAGTCCCTGATATGGCACCATCCCTCAAGGTGATCATTCAGCAACATGGCGGCAAGTTGATTACATTGGACCACTTCTATCATGGAAAGGGCAGAAGTTTGTTCTTACTGGAATAGACACTTACTCTGGATATGGATTTGCTTTCCCTGCACACAATGCTTCTGCCAAAACCACGTCTGTGGTCTTACAGAATGCCTTATCCATCATGATGGTATCCACATAGAATCACTTCGGATCAAGGGACTCACTTCATATCAAATGAAGTGCAGCAGTGGGCCCATGCTCATGGAATTCACTGGTCTTACCATGTTCCCCATCATCCTGAAGTAGCTGGCTTGATAGAATGATGGAACAGCCTTCTAAAAACACAATTATGGTGCCAGCTAGGTGGAAATACTTTGCAGGGTTGGGGCAATGTTATCCAGGAGGCTGTATATTCTCTAAACCAGTGTCCAATATATGGTGATGTCTCTCCCATAGCCAGAATTTATGGGTTCAGGAATCAAGAGGTGGAAATGGGAGTGGCACCACTCACTATTACCCCTAGTGACCCACTTATAAAATTTTTGTTTCCTGTCCCCCGCAACCCTATGCTCTGCAAGTCTAGAGGTCTTAGTTCCAAAGGGAGGGATGCTCCAACCTGGAGACACATTGTGATTATATTGAATTGGAAGTTAAGAATGCTACCTGGCCACTTGGGCTCCTTATGCCTCTGGATCAACAAGCAAACAAGGGAGCAAGGGAGTTACCATACTGGCTGGTGTGATTGATCCTGATTACCAAGAGGGAATCGGATTGATATTACATAATGGTGGTAAAGAAGAGTATGTCTGGAATGCAGGAGATCCCTTAGGGCATCCCTTAGTACTACCATGCCCTCTGATTAAAGTCAATGGAAAACTACAGCAACCCAATTCCGACATGACTACTAATGGCCCAGACTCTTCAGGAATGAAGGTTTGGGTCACCCCACCAGGCAAAGAACCACAACCAGCTGAAGTGCTTGCTGAGGGCAAAGGGAATACGGAACGGGTCGTGGAAGAAGGTAGTTCTAAATACCAGTTACTACCATGTGACCATTGCAGAAACAAGAGCTGTAACTGTTATGAGCATTTCTGCCTTGTATGTGTGCATTGAATATTTTTGTTTTCTTCACTTATAAAATATAAGATGTAAACAGGGCTAGTGCATTTGCAGTTGTATATGTGTTAGATATATCATTTTAGGCACAAGTATGACTTTATAACTATCTTTATTCAGAGATTATGTATCATTTAAGGAGATCTGTATAGGTGCCAAGTTGACAAGGATTGGACTATGATTGTTAAGGTTGTGTGTCAACCTGGCAGTTGTGTGATGATGTGATCTCTTCCATGATGATGTTGGATATAATGTGATCACCTCCATGATGGGAACTGCTGTGAGTAGACAATCAGTTGAAAGGGAGTTTCCTTGAGGGTGTGGCCTGCATCAAATATAAGTAGACTCTCTGGCAAGGCTCATGGGCTTTTGCTCACTCTGGATCCTGCAGCTGGTTCCTGTTTGTCTGACCTCTGGTTCTTGGGACTTGAGCTATCAGCTTACTTGCGGTCTTGCCTGCTGATCTTGGGATTCATCAGTCTTCACAGACTGTGAGCAAGAGCCCTGCCATCTAACCTGCTGATCTTGGGTTTGCCAGCCCCTGCAGCTATGTGAAACAGGAGAAGCCTCCAGCCTGACCTACGGATTTGGGACGTTCCAGCCTCTACAACCTACTGAGCCATTTCCTTGATATAAATCTCTTTATGCACTTTACCCATTTTGCTTCTCTAGAGAACCCAGCCTAAGACACTTTCCTTTCCCAAACCATCTCCTCACCCTATATTCCCTCTTTTAGGTGAAAGAGGCTTGGTCCACTGTTTACTCAGCCAGAACCTAGTTGTCATCCTTCCTCTCCTTCAATGGTCCCATCTCACCAGTCATCAAGTCTTGGCAATTCTCTTAAAATCCTCCATCTCTTCTCCACCCTAGATACCATGCCGTCTTGGTTAATAGGCAGCAACATGACTATGATCATAGGCTCAGGAGCCAGACTGTTTAGATGCCAGCTCCAGACAGCTAGAGCTATGTGCCAGCTCTCTGCTCTTTGGTAAAGCACTCAGCCTCTGGAAACTTCAGTTTTCCCATCTGTAAAATGAGAAAAATAATAGCACCTACCTCAGAGGATAATTATGAGGATGAAATGGAACAAACAGGTGATTTCCCACCTTAATTGACATAAGATCCTATCTCCCTGATTCAAGTCCTGTCCCCTTTTGTCAGCTATCAGATGTTACTTTTCTAGCTTGGTTCCAGGTCAGATGGGATTTGGGGAGACAATTTGGTGCTTGAACTCTAATAATGGTGCCTTAACAGCTATGAAAGGATGTTTTAAGAGGGATGGAGACCTCACAATTTCTGTTCTTCAGATCACATGGAATCTCAGATTGCTACCCTAAGTCAAGACTAAGAAAATCTTCATGTTTGCAGAATTCATACTAAAACTTTCCAAATTCTGACCAGGTATCAGGCACTTGTATGTGTTGACATATGTGTATATGTATGTGTATGGGTATGTGGGTATGTGTATGTATGCACATGTGTATGTGTTTACGTGTGTGTGCACATAGATATGTATGTGTATGTGTATATATATGTGTGTGTGTGTGTGTGTGTGTGTGTGTGTGTGTTTTATCTTCACAAGGATAAAGTCACCAGCCCATTTTTACAGTTAGGGAAACTGAGGCTCAAAGAGATTAAGTAACTTGCCAAGGTCACAAAGTTGAATTTGACTCCAAATGCTTATGACTTCAGAATGCATGTTCTTTCCATACTGCTTCCTTCCCTAAAAACGACACATAAATATACACATAGCAGATCTAGCTCCCCGGACTATTTCTTCTAAATTCCATGTACAATGACTACTGGAATCCCCAAAATTTGTCTTACTATATCTGAGGGTAGGGGTGAGAGAGGGGGCGGAATGCACAGAGCACAGCCAAGTAGCCAGGTGTGCCAGGCCAGCAGATCAAAGGACCATTCTCAAATGATGAGCTCCACCCCTCTCCTTCCTATCCTTTCTGTCTCCCCATGTTATGACCAAAACCCATTGCCATCGAGTCAATTCTGACTCATAGCACCCCTATAGGACAGGATAGAACTGCCCTCTAGGGTTTCCAAGAAGTGGCTGGTGGATTCAAGCTGCCAACCTTTCGGTCAGCAGTCAAGCTCTTAACCACTGTGCCACCAGCTAGGTAATCTGTAATAGAACGTTTAGACTCCAATGTCTGGCCTTTAGAGGAAGTGCATTGGACTTAAGAGTAGAGACCAGTAATTTTGTTTTAGTCCATTGTAACTTTGAATGCTACAAATTGCCTCCTTGTAAACTTTCAATAATGCATGCGTCTCCAATGATCATTGAATAAAAGATTTTTTTTCCTATGCTATGCTGTGGTCTATTCCTGGTCCTTAGCATTTTAATAATATTAGACACCATCTGGTAGGCATTTCTTGGCTGTTGTGCACACTGCAAGATACCCACAACAACTCAGCCAGGCAAGTAGTTTTTCCCACTTCACAGATGGGAAAACCCAATTGCAATTTGTTGCCCCACTGGACTGTAACTCCCACGGAGGCAGGGTTGGAGTTTGAATGGATCAGAGGCATGGGACACCAGTACCTATCACAGTGCCTGGCACAAAGTAGGCAGTCACTATCTATTTGAATGAAAGGACCAATGAGTGGATGGATGGGTGTTGGGAGGTGACAGTACAAATGTCAGCAGGACTTGAAGGTACGTCTGCGACTCTGAAGTCCATATTCCTTCTGCTGCATTTTGCTGTCTTGCCACTACGTTTTGTTTTCACTGATCCTTTTTCTTCAATCACATTTTTCAAAATTCATGGTTTTTTAATTTATTGCTATTTATTGCTCTGGTTCTATTTACTTAGCAGGGAGGAGATTTGTATTTTCAAAGTTCATGTGTTTGTTTTAAAGTCAAGGATCTGTTATATGTATCATTTCTCCAGGCCTTTGCTTTTTACTTTTTTTGGTCATAATTTCACACTTCTCCAGAGAGTAACTGGGTGGTTGGGAGAGGAGCAGCCAAGTGCAGGGGTCACATGGACAGTGAGATGTGGGTGCAGTATTGGTGGCTAGTCACCGGGCTGCCCTCTCTGAGTCTCAGGCCTCTGGGAGGCATAGACAGCAGCCTGGGCACACAGGTCTTCTCTACCAGCCTCCTTCTTCACACCCCCCACCCCAGTTGGGGGATGGACAGCAAATCTACTGTATCAGTCAGGACAGGCTGGGGTCTGCTGTGGCACCAAACAGCTCCAAATATCAGGGCTTGAAAAGAGCAATGGTGTATTGCTTGCTCATGCTACAAGTCCAGCAGGGGTACTCTGAGGCTTCTCCTGCACACCCACCCCAGACTCCAGGACCCAGGCCTATGAAGCAGCCGCTATCTGCACCACCGACGGTTAAAGGGAAAGCGAACTCCGCAAGGTCTTACACCTGCAATTAAATATTTGGCCCAGAAAGAACATACATCACTTCAACTCATGTCTCCTTGACCAGAACCATTCACGTGACACCTGTCAAACTGTAAGGATGCTGGGAAGTGCAGTCTCACCATGGCCCAGAAGGGGTAGCCAGAAATCATTGGTGAATGGCTTCAGTGAGGACACATCCATCAAGATCACTCTCCATCTTAAAACTCTTCATGGCTTTCTCTAATCACCAAGATCAAGTATGAGCCTCAGAGCAGAGCACATGAGGCCTTCTGTGTGTGGCCTCCACCTGCCCCCTCCAGTCTTGGAAACTTTACTGCTCCCCCTGACTTTGCCTACTCTCCAGTGACCCATATGTTTCCAAAACAGGTCATGCGTTTTCCCATCACTGTGCCTTTGCACATGCTCTTGTCCCTGCTTGGCCTGCCTGTGAACTCATTCATCAAGGCTCAGTGCAAACGGAGCCTCTTCCAGGGAAGACTTCACTGACACCTCCAATTAAAGTTGAAATCCTCCATCTCTGCACCCTTTAGTGCCTCAAGCATTGTACTTGGCGCTTTGCCACTTCTGTCTGTTTATATGTGTCTCTCCTCCACCAACCTGACCCCCTAAGATAGCGACTACATTCTGTTCATCTCAACATGCCCAGGCCTAACACCTTCCCTAGTCTGAATGAGATAGCATATATTTCTTGAATATTTGGTGATGATTAACTACTTCCACAGAACCTACTATTAGGTATGTTTTGTCAATTTTTTAAAATGTTATAAATATAGGTTCTATGGTTTATGATTGATTCCATAATTTTCTTAAGGATGAGCCATCTTAATCATGCTGCTGCATCTTGTACCCAACCCCAAGGCTATTTGGTGGTTCAGGCACAATCACATTTGACCATAAGGTTCAGGAAGGTGTGCCCCGGAGAAGAGAGGAGAGTCTGACTCAGGACAGATTTTTGTTGTGCCAGGGCCCAGAGCACACTGTTGTCCCCTGAAGCACAAGTGATATGACTACTGTCACTATGTTCTTACTAATCTCCTGGGTGGTGACACTGAGAGCACATGCCTTCAAAGAGGAACCAAGGAACATTAGTTAGGTCTCCTTTGGTGCCCAGGACAGGAACCCTGCTGAAACCTGCTTACACACGAAAGGAACACAGTATAAGTAATACAGGAGCATCTCTTAGAAGCCAAGGGCAGAAAGCAACTGGGTCTCAGAAGCAAACAGAAGCAGGAACTTGAAGGATGCTGGGATTCCCTCTTCACCTATTCTCTCTGGCTTTTCTACTTCTTTCTACATGCTGCCTTCAACCTTCTGTCTCTCAAAACCAGGTTCCTCCTCGTGTTTATTCCACAGGGTGGAAAGTATGGCCCAAGGGAGCTCATTGTTGATAGACAACAATCCAGATCATGAGACAGAGGTTGGAACAACTCTCTTGGTCTCAAATCTAAAAGTCCCAGGAAAGGGACACATTGGTCCAGCCAGGGCCAAGTGTCCACCCTTGGACCAATCAACTGTGTCCAGAGGTCAGATTCCCGTGATAACCTACCTGTTCCCACCACATGGAGCAGGAAGAGAATCACAGTCAACAAGAGCGATGTTGGCCAATGAACCCTTAAGTCTCACTGGGGAGAATCAGATGGCTTAGACAGTGATGCCCAACACCAGAGGATAGACAAGTAATTGCGTCGGCTGCGTAACAACCATGGGCGGGGCGAGGGTTGGTCAAAATACAGATTCCAGGGCCCCGCCCCCAGTGAGTATGTTTTGGTAGGTCTGGACTTGAGCCTGGAAATCTATGGTTTAAACAAGCATCCCAGGTAATTCTGATGGATTGTCAGATTTGGGAGGTCCTAGCTTAGCTTGTGGAGCCCTGATGGTGCAGTAGTTAAGAGCTCGGCTGCTCATCAAAAGACTGGCAGTTGAAATCAATCAGCTGTTACTTGGAAACCTGTGGGGCAGTTCTACTCTGTCCCATAGGGTCGCTATGAGTTGGAATCGATTCGACAGCAACAGATTTGTTTTTTTGGTTTTGGCTTAGCTTGTGCTTCAAATTCAATTTCATGCCTCTGTTTTATTCATGTCTGCTTTTGGGTTTATTACTCTTTCGACTTTCACTTGATAATTTGTACCCTTTCTGGGTTATTTAGGTAGAGACTTAATTCTCTGCTCTTCTTGTTTCTCACTAATAGAGACCATCACGCGCAATACTTTTTGCTCTAAGTACCAGCGTGGCAGCATCCCATAAATTTATATGTTATGCAGTGTTTATATCTCTGTTCTTTAAATACTCTGTTCGGAATTTGTCCCCTTTCCACGGCTTTATTTAGGAGTGTTTTTAACTTCTATGTGATTGGATAAGCCCTTTTTGTTTGTGAAATTTATTTCTAATTTCATTGCACTGTAGTCTTAGAATATGTAAGGCAAAATGTTTCTGCCTTTTCTTATTTAGTGTCTTTGTATTCCAGTAAGTGATACAAATTTTCATTAAGAATCTATCCAGGAAGGGCTGACTGGTAAAGCTCAAGATTTAGGAGCTGCTACTCGATACCCCAGAACCCTGGTGATGCAGTGGTTAAGAGCTCGGCTGCTAACCAAAAGTTGGTGGTTCAAATCTACCAGCCGCTCCTTGGAAACCCTATGGGGCAGTTCTACTCTGTCTCCTAGTGTTGTTATGAGTCGGAATAGACTCAACAGCAATAGGTTTGGTTTTGGTTTTTCCTCTATACCCTACACCCCACTCCCCACCAGAAAAAACCTTAGATGGAAAACTTGGCAATGGATTTTGGTGATGGCTGTACATGATTAATGTAATTGCTTTCATCGCTGTTGCTAAATTGTGCACTTGAAAAACATTGCATTGGCAAATGTTGTGTTATATACATATTTTTACAACAACAACAAAAAATCCTTAATATCACTCTTTAATGCATGTGCGTGTTAAAATATGTAGAAGGCAGCAGGTTGTGGTGAGAAGAGCAGTCCTTGGCGTTGACGCCTGGGTGTGCTTCTAATTAGCTCTGTGCAACCTTAGACATATGACTCCCCTCCTCCAATTCCACTCCCTAGTCTGGGGAAATCATGAGTGAAGACAGGCATGTGCTTGTTGGTGAAAACAGACATAGGGGTTGGGTCTACTTAACTGTTGTATACCCGTTGCTGTTGAGTCGATTCCAACTTATGGCGCCCTCATGTGTTACAGGGTAGAACTGCTACATAGCATTTTCTTGGCTCTAATCTTTATGGCAGTAGATCACCAGGCCTTTCTTCCAAGGTGCCTCTGGATGGATTCAAGCCACCACCCTTTAGGTTAGTAATGGAGGGCAAACTGTTTGACCACCCAGGGAACTGTAGCTGTTTCAGTAAAACCTGCCAAAGCTGGAACATGTATAAGGCGGAAACCTGTTAGAGAAGGAAAATTCAAATATTTTCCCCACTAAACAGAGAGCGATAGAAAAGCGGTGACTACACCCTGTCAAAGGCAGAAAACCTGTGAGACCCGGAAAAGCATGACAGTCCTGTCAAGTTCTGGCTCTCATAGGTTTCACCATATATAGAAGGACATAAATTAACGCATGACCATCTTTCCTCGCCTTCCTCCCCTGTCCAACTTTCCTTACTTTTTAAAACTCAGCTCAGAATCAATTCCTCCAGGAAGTATCTGCCTATCCCCTTCCCTGCACCTATTCTGCACCACTGACTCCCGTGCACGCAGACCACCTTGTGGTACTCCCACTGCCATTGCCTGCATCCTTGTATGTCTCCACCACTAGACCCTGAGCTTCTGGATGGCACGGACTGGGAATTATTTAGAGAAAGAGAAAAGGAGAGTGAGCAAGAGAGAAAGAGACATCTGATGTCCAGCACCAGGGATCGCCAGGTGCTGTGGATGCATGTACAAGGAGCATGGTAGTAATACTCCAAGTTGTTACAATGATGTGATGTCAGACATCTATCCAGTGACTATTGATGGAGCACCTACTATGTGCCAAGCACTGGATCCACAGGAGTGAACAAGAATGCCATGATTTCTCTGGTGGGGAAAATAGTTTCCAAACAGGTAACTTTAACAGGGTAATGGGTGAAGTATAGGGTGTTGTGGGAGAATATAGGACTAGGCTCTCTTCCCACATAAGAAAGCCAGAGACGCTGCCCAGAGGCCATGAGGCCGAGAGATAAGGAGTTAGCAACACAAAGAAAGGGGAAAGGAAGAAGACCAGTCCAGGCAGAGGGAACAGCATGTGAAAATGCCAGAGGACTTACCAGTTGCCGTTGAGCCGATTCTGAATCATAACATACCACATGGGTGTCAGAGAAGGGTTTTCAATGGCTGATTTTTCAGAAGTAGATCACCAAACCTTTCTTCCTAGGCACCTCTGGGTGGACTCAAACCTCTAGCCTTTCAGTTACCTGCCGAGTACATTAATCATTTACACTACCCAGGGACTCCGCAGTAAACATAGTGAGTGTAAGAAAAGAAGTCACGTTTTGAGTGGCTGGATGTTAGAGGATAGAGTGGAAAGAGAAATGAGTAGCACCAGATCCGATAGGACCTTAAGAGCCATGCTAAGGGCTTTGGGCTGTACTCAAAGGGCAAGAGGGACCCATTGGAAGAGCTCATGCAGTAAATCTCAGTGAGAGAAAAGGGTGACTCCAACTAGGGTGGTGCAAGCAAGGGAATGAGCCCACAGTGCAGATGATATTTTGGGTGAGTCAGTGAAGGGGAGCTGAAGGAGAAAGTAATACAGTCTTTTGTTAAGAATCTATCCAGGAAGGGCTGACTTGTCAAGCTCAAAATTTGGATGTTGCTACTCCATACCCTACATCCATCACAAAAAAAAAAAAAAAAAAAAAAGAGGGTAGTGACTAGAGGTGATTATAGGGTTAAAAAGAGGATCTTCAAAAAAAGAAAAAGAAAGAAGACAGTATGTTTAAGTATTGATGGGAAGAAACCAATAGAGACAATGACTTTGAGGATACAGGACCAAATCCCAAAACCAAACCTGTTGCCGTCGAGGTGATTCCGAGACATAGTGACCCTGAACGATAGAGTAGAACTGCCCCGTAGAGTTTCCAAGGCTGTGACTCTTTATAGAAGCAGACTGCCACATCTGGAGCAGCTGCTGGGTTAGAACCGCCAACCTTTTGATTAGCAGCTGAGTGCTTAACTGCTGTGCCAGCAGGGCTCCTCAGATACAGGACAGAGGACATATAGTCAGAAAAGCGAGGTCCCTGTTAAGGCAGAAAGAGATGGACTCTGGAATGGGGGGTAGGCTTGTGCATGAGGGAGGACGCTGCTCTCAGTGCAAACTGAAGGGGGACAGGGAAGACAGGCTGCAGCAGAGAGTGCAGACCACAGGAGCACAGCAGGATCACTAGCACTGCTGATCCTGGGAATGGAGAATTTCCAGCAGCATCCATTTGCACGGTTGTGTGGTTTTCTTCCTTTGAAGCTCAGCAGCCCAGGCATGATAAGAAGAAGGTGCACAGTGGGGTTGATTCAAGGGTGGGTCTTTGCCAGGAGAGTGGGGCAGAGGAATTGAAAATATTGGTACTGAAGTGGTGGAAGTAATGCTCTGTGAACTCCACCTGATTGGAGAGGCTCTGACTCCTCTCTTATTGCCGTCTCTGCCCAACCCAACCACCCAGCAACTCCTTTACCATGGCAATTGTGGGGTAAAATCAGGATTCTCTCCAGGCTTTCTCTCTCTAGATAACCAGATCTATTTCCTGGGGTGCCAGGAGCCCTGGTGGCACAGTGGTTAGCCACTCGGCTACTAACTGAAAGGTCGGCTGTTTGCTCCGCGGGAGAAAGGTGTGACAGTCTGCTTCCGTAAAGATTTACAGCCTTGGAAACCCTATGGGGCAGTTCTACTCTGTCCTGGAAGGTTGCTATGAATCGGAATCAACTCGAAGGCAATGGGTTTGAGCTTTCCTGCGGTGGGGCGGGGGGACTAGAGAAAAATTACGTTATTCAGAATGGTCAGTCTTGCGACTGCCTGACTCTTCGGTACCCTCCCTAGAGCAGGCCTATTTGAAGGGAACTTTCTTTCCTTTGTCTAAAGGTCTGAAGTCTTTGGGGAGCTCTCCAGCACTGGTCTAATTGTAATCCCTATGTACATACGCTATGTCCTAAAGCCAATATATAGAGTTAATGCAATACCAATGCAAATCCCCTAAGTGCTCTAATAGAATCTGACAGCTTCGAGCGTGGGATGGTTATTCTTCCAGGCGAAAAACCGTCAAAGGCTTTGCCTTTTAATGGTCATGATCGCTGTTCCCTCCTGAGCAATTAAACTGCGAATTGTCAGTCACTAAGACCAGCCCGTGCTGAGCTAAGAACAGCGAAGGTCGCTAGCATAGAGATTCCCGAGACAGATTTGAACTCTGGTAAAACCAGTGTTAGGCCAGCGAAGGCATACAATGGGAAAAAAAGAAATTGTTATTTAACAAACTTCACTGGGACAGTTGGCTAACAGGTCAGGGGAGAGTTAATTTGAATTCATACAGCACGCCTGTCGACTCCAGCCTTATCGGATGTTAATCTGTGGCAAACCTGGAGACAAGGGACCGGCATCGCTACCCCATCTGCCTATGAGGAGATAAATTCCCGGCTATTGAAGAAACAGATACCATCATGGCTGTGATGGATGGGTTCAAATATAGAAGAATGAAAAATCTTCCACCACAATGTAATAAAAATAAATATCAAAAGGAAAGAAGGAGAATTCATTACATCTGTCACATTCCCCTTCCTAGGCCTGTTTATTGCCCAAAACAGGTAACAGATGGGGGGGCTGTACCATTCCCCTGGATAAGTGATCAAAGGAGAGAAGAAAATCACACCAGGAAATACAGATAGTAAATTACCACATGGAAACATCCACAGCCGTGCCAGCTATGACATCAAATTTAAATCCAAGCAACTTTCAGGTCTCATTACATGTCTGTTAAAGCCACAATAAATAAATAAATATGATAAAACCCAAGATTGGCAGGAATAGAAACATATGCTTCAACACTGCTTTCTAGAAAGACTGGACCAACTTACATAAGCAATTCCACAACCTGAATGAGAGCTCCGTGTTGGTTTATACCCCTTGACCCAGTAACTCTCTCCTTGATAATAAAACCCCATGGTATTAGTCCCAAAGAAGGAAAGCCACGTCTACCCCAGCATTACCTATAATAATGAAAAATTGTAAATGACTCAAAGGCCAAAGAAGAGGGGACTGGCCAAGCCAAGTGAATCACATTAACACCGTGGAATAACATGATAGCATTACAAATGACGAATATGGGGACCTGGTATGTTCTGGAAGCATTCTTATGAAATATGTATGGTCATCATTAGCATGCATATCAAATGTATTCCTGGACATTGATAAAGAAGAGACTTTGGATGGGCTATAACTCACTTAGAGTTTAATGTTCATTGAGATTTTATAAGTTGGATACTAATTTTAGTCATTCATTCAACATTCATTGGGTATTGACCACATGCCAGACACTAAGGGTATCAAGATGAGGAAGAAATCCGTCCTACCCCCGAGGGCCTTGTAATCAAAAGGAGAAGACAGACAGACAGACACACACACACACACAACAATCAAGTGTGACAAATGGTACAAGAAATGTCATGTTGACAGGGGGAGGGGCCCAGCCATCATCACAGATCTTGATATGCAGGACTAGGATGAGTCGCAGGTTGGGCAAATGTGGAGGACAGTGTTGCAGGCAGAGGGAATAGCATTGCACAGGCAGTGGCCATGAAGATCTGATGTGTGTGCTTGGGGAGAGTTGTTGTTATTAGCTGTCACTGAGTTAGCCCCCAACTCATGGTGACCCCATGCATAAAAGAATGAAATGCTGCCTGGTCTTTTGCCATCCCCATGACCATTGTGATCTATAGGGTTTTCATTGGCTGATTTTTGGAAGTGGATCACCAGCCTTTATTCCTAGTCTGTTTTAGTCTAAAAGCTCCACTGAAACCTGTTCAGCATCATAGCAAACCATAAACCTCCACTAACAGATGGGTGGTGCCTGTGTATAAGATGCATTGGCCAGGAATCAAATCCAGGTCTGCTGCATGGAAGATGAGGATTCTGCCTTCCATGAACTGCCACTGACCACATGGTGGGGGATGGTAGGGGATGGGGAGTCTATTCTATTCTCCATCCCAATAGGATTGCAGGGTCTGAAGAGTCTGGGAAACTTCCTTCATGGGACCCAGGACCATGGACTGACTTCCCAGGGCCAACTCACCCGTGTCATTACCAATCAGTACCATCCACCCTCACCTCTCACCCTCACACCACACACACACACACACACACAGACACACACACACAAATTCTTCATTGAAATTATCCAGGACCATTTTCCCTGAGTGAATACGTTCTTGTTGTGCTGTAAGCTATTTGAATGAAATTATTCTGAGGGCCAGTTTCCATATCAAAGGATTCTTGTTATTTTATATAGTTCACATCTTATTCACTGTGGAGTGTTCTTTCTTCAAAGGATACTTGGATAGGATCCAACCATATTAGAGGAGACATGTGACCTCAGGTGAAAATTACTTTGTTACTAGTTTCCTGAATGTGCTGGATCTGGAAACTGTTGTTAATAAATGGACTAAAGCGAGGGAAGTAAATTCAGAAATGCAAGCCCCCTGGCTCAAATAAATATTAACACTTATGTGGCATGTTACTGTCATAAATGAGAAATCATAAGTATAAGTCGCCACAAGTTGGCATTTGAATGTCGATGCTTTGAAAGCTGTGGACTTTATTATAATTCAACATACAGTTGGGCCTGACAATATATAGCTTGGCATTTAGAGTCTAGTATGTGCATGAGAGGAAAAGCTGAGAGCTTCAAGAAGGAAATGGGGACATGAATCAAGAGGTTCTTATGTTAGAATAATAACAGAAAGGGCTTAGTGAAATGGTGTGATTACCAACACATCAGCATGCACTGGCTTTGAAAAAAATTCCTCTCTTGGCAGAAATGATCTAATGGCCGTTGGCATTGCCTGGACTGTCACCAGTAAGCATGCAAAGTGATACAAACATCCAGGATGCTGTCCTTCATAACAATCACTCTTAGAAGACCAGGGTTCCCGGAAAGAGGGGCCATTCCAGAGACTGAATCAAGGAACAAAGCCGGGTGAGGGGCACACTGGGGTTGGAGAGCTACCATGTTCTCGGAGAGCAATAGTGTTTCCTGGGGCCATGTTGGATTAAAGTGGGGTGGGGATGGGTGGCCTGAGAAGAGGGCCCCCTCTTGTGGAAGTTGTCACACAGCCGCAAGTAGAGCTTCAACTTGAGCATAAAAGATGGTAATTACAGCCCACTGGAACAGGCTGAGAGTCTGGGAAAGATCCTTGAGTCTGAGATGCTTCCTTGAAAAGGACTGTTAACATGAAGTGAACTGACAAGATTGAGCAACAGCAGCTGAAGTGTTGTTAACAGAAGTCAGGAAATGCTATACATAGATCACTCCACATTATCAGAAATTCATTCCTGGTTTCAGTCTGCCTCCGTGTTATAAATCACACTTGCTCTTGGCCTACAAGCCTTCAGGCCTTCCAAGCCCTTTGGTGGAAGGTTCAGAATTTACCCAGTTGGTTCTATCATTCTGTTCTTAAATTATGCATAGTGTTTGTGTGTAAGAAGCAAAGAGTGGAATGTTATGATTCAAGAATTCTTCTCTAGGGTTTACTGCATACTCAAGGCTCTCTGCCTTTGCCCTGGGAATGATTCGTGGTTATCAGGTGTGGGTCCTGGTACCCAGGCTTGAGGGGTGGCTGAAGGGGACTTTCAGGAAGAGAGATGGCCAACAGGGATTTGCCAGTTGCCTGGCCACCTCTGACCTGTGACTTTCCTCAGCTGTCACATGCTTGCATTTCTTCTGCTTCTCTTTGGAATGGTCCCATTCCGCACAGACTTCTCATTTGGGTTTGGATCATGCTCACCAAAATCTATGTTCTATTTTTCTAGGTCCATAGCTAGACTATATCTCCCAGTCTCCCTTTTAGTTAAGCATGGCCTTGTGACTAAGTTCTGGCCTGGCCAGTGGGAGATGAGCAGAAATATGTGTTACTTACAAGACTGGCCCACACAAAACTCCCCTACACGTTCCTCCTTGCTCACGTCCCTCTCCAGCTGGCTGAAACAGAAATGTCACCTTGGAGGTCATTAGTTGGAGATGATAGTGCATTCAGCAGCCTGGGTCCCAGAGATGACATGAAGGAAAGTCACCTTGCTGACCTTATTGTGCACCTAGTTCTGTAATATAGAAAATATAATAATAGTATTGTTATATAATGTTTATATTATTATACTATATTAAACATAATAATAAGCTTCTGTCTCATTGGAGCCACTATATGATTTGGGGTTTATTTGTTTCAACATCTAACATTGCCCTAACTCACTGCAATGGCAAACAGTTGAAGCCACAGCCAGAGTTTGACTCTGATGGAAGTCCAGCCAATAGGTAATTGTGCACGCTCCTTCCTTACTGGTGTTGATGGGAGGAATGGTGGCATCACGTGCTTGGATTGGCCAATGAGGGAGAGTTAGTGGCTGTCTTGAATGGCAGCTCCTTAGGCCTACATAAATGAAAACATGTAGCCGCATAAGATGCTGTCAGAGTTGCCAAGACCAGAAGATCCATCCATGTGTTACCTGGTCACCTGGGCCATGTCATGCTGGCTGTTGTCCTAAGGGTAGAGGCCAGCTCTGAGTGACCGAGCAGCAGTGACAGCAAAGGGAACTTGGAGAAAAGCCCACGCAGCCAACCAAACAGCAGGGACCATTTTGCCTGTGGCTGGTAGGTAGAGTTCTCTTTCAAGGAAGAAATCTCTTTGGTTAAATGTAATAAATCTCTTAAGTAACACATGGTTGGGCTTGTTACTTTTGCTTTCAGGGCCTTGAAGTTGGTTAGAAGAGGAATTCATGTGAGCCACAAGGGACAGAACAACTTGAATACCTGGATTGGGACCAAATCCCTCAGCAGCTGAGCAGGAGGAGGGCTGTGGCATGTACCAAAGACTTCTCCAAAAGCTGTGAATTCATGTCCTTACACCAGACCAAGCTACATGCTCAGTTCAGTTCTTGACTTTACACTGACCAGCAGAAGCATGTCCCAGGAGATGATCATTGGTTAAGGAACAGGAAATCCAGCCACAAGCAACAAAGTCTGGGGGCTGCATAGTTTAGAGAAGAAAAGACTCCAGGATAGCTATGATTCCAGTTCTTAAATGTCTGCAGGTCTCTCAGATGGGCTCATTAGGCCAGTGCCATGGAGATTAAATTAGATAAAAAGAGATTTGGACCCTATGTAAGCGTCTTAGGCTGGGTTCTCTAGAGAAGCAAAACCAGTAAAGTGTATAAATATATATAGAGAGAGAGATTATATCAAGGAAACAGCTCATGTGATTGTAGAGGCTAGAACGTCCCAAGTCCGTGGAGCAGGGTAGAGGCCTCTCCCAAGTCACACAGCTGCAGAGGCTGGCAAGCCCAAGATCAGCAGGTTGGAGAGCAGGGCTCCCGCTCACAGGCTGTGCAGGTCGACGAATCCCAGGTTCAGCAGATAAGCTGACAGCTCAAGTCCCAAGAACGGGAGATGAGACGACAGGAAGCAGCCACAGGATCCAGAGAGAGCAAAAAGCCAGAACGTCTCCTTATATACAGATGCAGGCCACAGCCCCAAGGAGACTCCCTTTCATCTGATTGGCTACTCACAGTATATTCAATCATGGGTGTGATTACTTTAAAACACTGAGAATCATGGCCCAGCCAAGTTGACACACAATCTTAACCATCGCAGTAAGGGAGAATTAGTTCTCTTACAGTTACAGCTGTCACAGGAGTGGAGTGAGTTGGCCTGTGCAGGGGTGAGCTCCCTGTAATTAGAAGGATGCAAGCAGAATCAAAATGACTACCTCTCAGAGCGGTTTTAGAGAGGCTCCTCTTTGGCTGGGATAGTGGGAAGTTGTGTTTGCAGGGCCCTTAAGGTCCAACATACTATGCTTCTGAGACAAGATTCTTTCCCAAAGCAGTGTGGCATTTTTTGTTTTGTCCCCCACCCTCGACACCTGCCCCAACATGCTTTGCAGGAATTACCTCTCCTAACCTATGAGCTCTGTGACAAGCAGAGCCAGCCCCAGCCCCAGGCATGAAACATGTTATCCATGTTCTCCCAGCCTAAGGTCAGGCTGTATCCCTGGTGACAGTGATTAGCTGAGGGGTGAGCAAGAAACCTGTTAGGCCACTCTGGGATTTATGTAGGAGCTATCAGGGAGAAAATCTTACTCTTACCCTTGTAGGCCTGAAATAAGTAGGCTGAAGCTGATCTTGTATAGCTTTCTTGTCAGCATGTAGAGCCTGAGGTTGTGGAGTCATCATCAGAGAAAAAACAGGTACTGATTGCATTGCTAAGCAATGAAGCCCAGAACCTGGATCCAGCAGTTCCTGAAGCCCAGAACCTGGATCCAGCTATTCCTGAAGCCAGATACCCTTTGGTTTTTCAGTTAATAGATTCCTTTTTTGAGGACTATAGTTTGGGGTCTTTCTTTTTTCTTTTTCTTTCTTTTTTTTCTCACTTGCAATGGAGAGAGTATCCTGGCTAATATAGCAGATTTTAATGGAGGGGTCTTGGGAAAGAACTAATAGGTCCTTGGGTAGTGATGAGAATAAAAAAGTCAACATAGGCCTGGGAAAAGGCTGCAGAAAGAGGAGAGTAGACCTGTCACCCTTCTGCTCCCAAGGCTGGCTCAACCACGGTAGAATCCAATGTGCATGTTATCAGTACTCTCCCTATAATTCCAGCCCCCCAAAAATCCTAAATATTAGAAGCCATCCTACATGAAGCTGCTCCTTTGCTCCTTGAAGCACTATGTGTTACAGTGAAAAATTGATAGCAGTCTAAATGTCCAACAATCAAGGGTTGGTTCAGTGAGCTTGCTACCTTCAAAATGACATCTATGAAGTGTATGTAATAACATGGAAAATACTTATGATAGTGTGAATGAAATCAGGGTATGAAATTGTATAGTCAATATGAACTCAACTATGTGAAAAGGGGAAAAAATTACAGGAAAAACAAAGGGAGTAAATATACCCAAAAGCTATTGCTTGGGGAGCGTGACAATTTTCCTTTCTAGTTTGCTTTATTTTCTAAATTCTCTTTGAATGTTGTTATAATAGAACAAAGTTTTGTGTGATGTTAGTTGTTGGTGATGGTTTACACAGAGAGAGGAACACACACACGAGCAGTTTCTGAAACAAGGGACACAGCTGCCCCTTCAACCAGCTGGAGGCAGGAGACCCTGATGAGGCAGTCAGACCTGGTCCCAGATGTTTCCATCAGCAGCTAGATGATCTGTGGCAAATCTGTTTACCTTCCTAGACCTCAGCATCCTCCTCTATCAAAGAAAAGATGTCAGAATAGATGTCCTGGAGACAGCACCAAACAGGAGCCAGAATGCCCAAGTCCTACACTGTGTACTCCATCTTGTACTTGCTGAATGAATTTACCTCTCTGAACCTCACTTTGTCCTGCCCATAAAAACATGCTTTTTAAAGCTGTGAATTGCTATACATAGGTGAGAATCATCTTGTTAGAAAGCTCCAGCTCCGTCCTGCCTCGGCCCATCTGCTGTCATTTCTGCCCACTCAAGCTAAGCAATCTTGAAATAGCAAGACAGCGTTCTCTCTGATGGCTCTCTGGGATGTCCTGTTTCTGCTTTTCCTGTGGCAAAATCTGTTTACCTGCTTGCTGGAAACATGGCTGGGCAGACAGTCACCTTAAAGAGCTCCATCAGATGGGCCCCTGACGGGGAGCTGCTTGGGTGTTCACAATCATAGATTCCAAACAGTGTGACTCTCAGGGTGTCCTGGTAGAGCTCTCCATGATACATTTCCCAAGTGCATAGAATTGTTGCTGTTTCATAAAGACCCAAGTCCTCGGAAGTGGATCCCCCATGTCTGATCAGAAGGCGAGGTGCTGGAATCAGTGCTGGATGGCTGCAGAATCTACTTCTCAGAGGTGGTCAAGAGTAGATCGTCCATGAACACGGGAGCCAGAAAAGTCCTTAGAGATGGTCTAGTCCATCTGCTGCTGGTACAGATGGGGAAACCAAAGCCGTAAAGAGCTGTGACCCACCCAAGATCACATAACTTGCCAACAACAGAGCCCAGGCTAAAACCCAGAGTCCCTAATTTTGCATTCCATGAAATCATTACCTCTGTATGGGAGGATGTAAAGGGAGGAGGTTGGCCAAAGGCAGATGGGGGTAAATGGCCTCTCCTGGGCCCTGGGCCTTGGGCTAGGGGAGCTCCCATCTCTCCTTACCCCTGCACGGAGCCCTTGGCCCTATTCTCACCGACCCCCACTCAAGGCTGGGAGTCTCGAAGGCACTGCTCCTGCTCAGCCCTCTTCTTCTCTGTCCTGGGTAGTTCCACAGCCTCCACTCTGGTCTCTCTGAGGCAAAACTCCTGCTTGAAACCTTGAGTCGGTTTCCTCAGCCTCACCCTCGTGACCCAGCTCCCATCACCCACTCCTCCCCAGTCCAGCCACATTGAGCCTGTTAAGCCCAGAGTGACTATACGTACTCTAGCAACGAAACTGGGACACATTAGAGAGTGGAAGGGGCTCCATGAATATTGATGCTGGAACAGCTTGTATAAGCCGAGCTGCAGTCACCCTAGCTAAGCCAGCTGTCATGGATTGAATTGTGTCCCCCCAAAATATCTATCAACTTGGCTAGGTCATGATTCCCAGTATTGTATGATCGTCTGCCATTTTATCATTTGATGTGATTTCCCTATGTGTTGTAAATGCTATCGCTATGAAGTAATAAGAGAGATTAGTAGCAGTTATATTGATGAGGTTTACAAGATTAGGTAGTGTCTTAAGCCAATCTCTTTTGAGATACAAAAGATAGAAGCGAGCAGAGAGAGACATGGGAAGAAAGAAAGCAGTGCTGGGAGCAGAGTGCATCCTTTGGACCTGGGGTTCCTGTGCGGAGAGGCTCCTAGTCCAGGGAAGGATTGACGGCAAGGACCTTCCTCCAGATCGGACAGAGAGGGCCTTCGCCTGGAGCCGGTGCCCTGAATTTTGGACTTGTAGCCTATTAGACTGTGAAAAATAAACTTCTCTTTGTTGAAGCCATCCACTTGTGGTATTTCTGTTGGAGCTGCACTAGATGACTAAGACACCAGCTTCTTCTGTGACACGATTTGAACATGTTCCCATCTTCTGCTTTCTAACCTCGCCCCCTCTTCATCCTGCAAGACCAGGTGAAAGCACACATCCTCTGTGAAGCCATCCTTGCTTCCCAAAGACAGTTTTAATTACTTTCTCCTCTGCATCCTCTGGTAAAGCACATTATCTTCAAGCAGGGTTTCTCAACCTCGGCACTACTGACATTTTGGGCCAGATAATTGTTCATTCGGGTGCTGTCCTGTGCACTGTAGGAGCTTTAGCAGCATCTCTGACCTTCACCTGCTAGATGCTAGTAGGGCCCCCCAGTGGTAACAACCAAAACTACCTCCAGACATTGCCCCTGGTTGAAAAATACCAGACAGTTATAGTCAAGTGTTTGTGTGATCTTCCATTATACAGTGAATTCCAAGAGAACCTTCCATTCTCTTCTGCACTGGTCAGTGCCTAGGACATAGTAGGTGCTTAGGAATTGTCTATTGAATGAATGAAAGGACCAAGAAGAAACCAGAAAGGATATACGGCCATTGAGCGCCATTGGGTGCATTACTAACTATGACCACTAGAGGACAGACGAGGCCTGCTGAAAGCACAGAGCTGGTGCTAGGAACTCCAGAGAACTCCAGAGAACCCAATGCCTGGCTCTGGGGGCATTGGTGACAAGGCCACAGTCTCCCTTGCTGGCTCTTTGTCATCCTCCTGACCTGTAAACATTGGAGCTCCCAGGGCTTGTGTGTTGCCGTGATGCTGGGAGCTATGCCACTGGTATTTCTAATACCAGCGGAGCCACCCATGGTGGACAGCTTTCAGCCGAGCTTCCAGACTAAGACAGGCTAGGAGGAAAGGCCTGGCCATCTTCTTCTTAAATTTTGCCAACGAAAACCCTATGAATCACAACCAAGTATCGTCCAACTGGACATATGTCACCGATCATGAAGAAGGAGTTGGACAGGGCGATGTTTCATTTCACTATACAGTGAAACTTGTGAGAGTGGAACTCAATGGGACTGCCTTGTTTTTCTGGGTCTCAAAAGTTTTCCACCTTTGACAGGGTGCTTACTAGCCCTGGTGTATTACAAATTCTACCTAGTTTTAGTTTTGAGTTCTCCTTCTCTGACAGGTTTCTGCCTTACACAGGTTCCAGCTTTTGCAGTTTTGCTGTACTCAGGGCCAACTTGATGGCAGCTGACAACATCTGCTGAGAACACACACATTTATCTCTGTGGGTTGGACATCTCAAATTCCAGTCGTATATTCCAATTGCCTATCTGAATCTTCATCTGGCAATCTAATTAATAGACATCTGACCCTTAACATCGCCCAAACTGAGTTTCTGACATTCCCCACCTCCCCAGCCCACTCGTCCCCAGTCCTCAGCAACTTGGGAAATGGCTACTCCATCCAGTTGCCTGGGCCAAAAACCTTGGACCCACTCTTTCACTATTCAACATCCAATAGGTCAGCAAAAACTGTTGGTTTGAACCATGTTCCATCATCTGCTTTCTAATCCCTCCCCTCTACTTGGCAAACCCCTACTTATCCCTCAGGACCAGGTGAAACCACACATCTTCTGTGAAGACATCCTTGCCTTCTGTCCACATGTCCATAGGTCCAATCACTCCTGACCATCCCCAGCACTAACACCCTGGCCCAGTCACCGCCACCTGGACTGGCCATTGCAGCAGCCTCCTGACTGGTCCTCCTGCCTCCTCCCTTGCCCCTATTGTCTATTGTCCACCCAGAAGTCAGAGTAATTCTTTTCAACCAAAAGCAGTCAGGTCTTGTCACGTCTCTACTCAAAAGTCCACCAGTGGCTTCCATCCTTCTCAGACACAAGTAAAAGGCTTCACAATGGCTGAGAAGATCCTCCACGGTCTGTTCCTTCCCCCTTAGCTCTCTGACCTCATCTCCAGCTATACCCCCCTCAACCCCAACACTGGTCTCCTTGGTCTGCAGACACTCCGGGCACAAACTCATTTCATGGCCTTTGTTCCTGGCATTCCGTCTCCCTGAAACACTCTTACCCCACACCCACCCAGCTTCCTTCCTCACCTCCTTCAAGTCATTGTTTAAACGTCAGCTGTCCAGCAAGGTTGTCCCTGACGACCCACTTCTTTCTCCTGCTCTCTGCTTTATTTCCATAGTGGTTATCGCAAATCGATACACTATACATTTTATTTTCTTGTGTATTGCCTTTCTTTGTCCCCCAGTCATGGTGTCACTAGGGCGGGGAGTTTTAGTCTAGTTTCTTTACTGTAGTCATATCCCTAGGGCGTGACGCCTGGTGGTGCTCAGTAAATAGTTGTGGAGTGATGAGGGAGGGGCTGAAATGAGCCAGTGACGGCAAACCCGTGTGAACCACGGGAAATCCATTCTCAGGCCCGGCTCACTTTCCTGAGAGAAGGCTCTTCTAAGGAAGGGTCTCCTTTGTCCAAAACAGAACATCAAATTTTCCCAAACTTTGAAAAAAGCTGAGGGACAAGAGGCTAACATGTAATTGGATACCTGTTACGGTTACGGGGGACGAGAGCGACTCTGGAGCCAAACGGGCTTTAATCCCAGCTTCACCACCTACTACTTTTGTGACCTCAAGCCAGTCAGTTCCGCAACTGGAAATTGAGCAATATAATAAAACCTGCCTGGTAGGGTTGTTGTGAGGGTCAAAGGAGTTTAGGTAAAGCACATAGAACAGTAATTGTTACACATGTTGTGGTTGTGTGCTGTGGAGTCGGTTTTTGACGCATATTACTCCATGTGACAGAGTAGAACAGTCCAATAGGGTTTCCAAGGCTGTAATTTTCATGGAAGCAGATCGCAAGGTCTTTCTCTCACAGAGCTGCTGGCTGGGTTCGAACTGCCAACCTTTCGGTTATCAGCCAAGTGCTTTACCATTGCACCACAAGTGCTCTATAATTAACACATAAAACTCATTGTCTTCGAGTTGATTCTGACTCAGAGTGACCCTATAGGACCGAGTAGAAACTGCTCTATAGGATTTCCAAGGGGCTGCTGGTAGACTTGAACTGCCAACTTTTTGGTTAACAGCTGAGTTCTTAACCACTGTGCCACCAGGGCTCCTAATTGATGCGTAGGAGGTACTGTGTAAGAGTTAGCTACTGTTGTTGTTGTGATGATGATGATGATGTGCCTTACATATATAATTTGATGCTTGCAACAACACCATAGGGTAAGCAATATTAGCCCATTTTGCAGATGAGGATGTTGAGACAATCAGTTGCTTAACCAAGCCTCATAGCTAGTGAAGAACGATTCCAGCACAGCCCTTTCTGACTCCAATCCCATCAAAAAAGAGGGTCCGTGGCTGAACAATGAGCCTTAAGTCCGGCCCCTGAGCCCCTCTGGCCCTTGCTCCTCCCTCTGATTTCTGCTGCTGCCACCACTGTCAGGGTGGCCGAGGGCTTAGCAACCCCTGCTCTGTAGCTCTGGCCCAAGGGAAAATAGAATCTCTTCCCTGGGTTCTACCAGCCGCGCTGAGTCAGGCTGGCATTTTAAATAGAACGTTCATGAACTTTAAAGCAGTCAGGTTCCTAAGCTGACTCCCCGCCCCCACCCTGCCTCCAGGAGGATGAGAACACCTGCCCACAGGGCCGACATAGCACAACAGAGGTCTCACCCTTCCTCTAGTCCCTGAACTAAGAATCCCTGGGGACCTTTTTACCAATCCACGGGCAGGCCCATCCTTGAGGTCTGTGAGTCAGTCGGTCTGAGACAGGCCTGGAATCTATTTTAACCAGCTCCCCAGGGGATTTTTATCATCTGGGCAGTTTGACAACATTGGCATAGAACTGAAGAGCGTGGGCTCTGGAGTCAGACTGCCTGGGTTCAGATGCCTGCTCTCCACTTGCTGTGTGACCCTGGGCAGGTTTCTTAACCTCTCTGACCCTCTGTCTCCTTATCTGTGAAGTGTGGGGAATAGAACTACCTGCCTCATAGGGCTGAGTCAGGACTAAATGCAGTAACACATGAAAAGTGCTTAACACAATGGTTGGCACTCAAAACACAGGTCACTATCGCTATTGTCAGCATTGCTGTCTTTATTATTATCTTATTATCCAAAGCAAATTATCCCAAATTCTCAGATTCCCTTGGGTCCAAGACTCAATACAGATGCCCTTTTGTAAGGCCTGGCCTCGTCCTTAGGTGCCTGGCAGCCCCGAAGCCCAGCTTAAGTGGCTCAGCACGGCAGCTGACGCTCGTTGTCACTCTGGTAAGAGCCACTCCTGAAAACGCCCCACCCCTGACCACACTGACAGACCCCACACAACCAGAACTGCACACCAGCAAGAGAGAGGGCCTGTCTCAGACACCCCCAATCCCGGCCCTGAGGAGGAGATTCCATATAGGCCCCAAAGGCTGGCAAAAAGCCCCCATAGCCTGGAGGGAAATTGGGGTGCAGGGGCAAGCCGGTAGGTCTCCCGTTGGCCTTGGGGAGCCATCGGCCTCTGAGCCTGTTGCCAGATGCTGACTGACCACCATGTGTGATTCAGAACTCGGCTCCTTTGGCCTGTGGAGTGCGTCCCTCAGGAAGTCAAGTGTTCTGGGCTAAGAAGACAGCCCCACCTCAGTCGGTGTGATGTTTTGGAAGAGAACACGGGTGACACAGCCATAAATGGGCTTCCTGACCAGCATGGAGGAGCTACTTGCTGTCACTCCCCACAGCCTCCCCAAAGCTCTGCGTCTGACTGACCCTGCTGGTCTGCGTCTCTCCTGACCCTCCTCCCAGACCCGTTCTCGCCCACAGGAGGAAGAGGTGGAGGAAAGTACTTGAGTGGTTGAGCGAGGTGCTGGGGCCTGCTGGTAGACCAGGAACAGCTTGGATTGGGAGTCAGAGCAGCAGGGACAGATGAAGGGATGGAGGGGAGAGAGGGAAAGGAATAAAGGAGAAAGAGGATGAGGAAGAAGGAAGAGACAAAGAAGGCAAACTCAGAGAAGCCCCTCAGCCCAAACTCCTGACTGATACTCAGCACCATTCCTCACAGGCCTGCTGACTTCTCGCCTTTTGCTCCCACTACTCCCTGCTCTTTCCTGCCCCTCAGCACAGACCGCCTGCCATTCTCCCCTCTCCTCCAGGTCTTCCTGCGTGGCGCTCCCATAACAGGAAGTCTTCTACCATCGCCCTCTTTTACTGACTTGGCCAATAACTGCCTGTCTGTCAGGATTCTGCTCAAAGTCATGGCCTCTGGAAAGCCTGCCTGGACCCTCCTGTCCCCCGGTCTGGTCGTGTCCTCCTAAGAGGTCACTCAGCTCCCTGTGCTTAACACCACCACTAGCTTTTCCTTCAGGATCCTAACTGCCTCCTGAAGGATGGCTTCCTCATGCCAGACTGGGAGCCCGTGGGGGAAGGAATGCCGTCTCCCGGATTTATCCTCAGCACCTTTCACAGAGGGAGTCCCTGGGTGGTGCAACTGGTTATGCCCTCAACTACTGGCTGAAAGGTTGGCGGTTCAAATCCACCCAGAGGCACCTCAGAAGACAG
The DNA here is from genome assembly GCF_000243295.1 of Trichechus manatus latirostris. Classification (NCBI taxonomy): domain Eukaryota; kingdom Metazoa; phylum Chordata; class Mammalia; order Sirenia; family Trichechidae; genus Trichechus; species Trichechus manatus. Next base: position 6,113,776 of record NW_004444074.1, read on the forward strand.
GTCTGGCAATTTACTTGTGAAAGATCACAGCAATAAAAATCCTGTGGAGTGCAGTTCTACTCTGACACACATGGGGTCTGCAGGAGTCAGAGTTGACCCGACAGCAACTAACAACAACCTTCCATAGAGCCCAGCACTCCAGCTACTGAGGAAGGAAGTTCCCAAGAGTACTCATTTGAGGACACATTCCCGCAGTTTCCCAGCGACTCTTGAGCCTGATTCCTTCTGTGGGCACATGTTTACATTGGTAACTCATCTCTCCAAGCCCCCAAAGCCAAAGTGGCAGCCCCTCAAATTCCACACAGACAAGCTACCTTGGAGCTGAAGAGGAGATTGCCTGAGATGCAAGCCAAGGGCCTAAAACACAGGGACCGAGATTTCAATCCAGGCGAGCCCCCAGCAGCAGCTGGGAACATCTGGATGAGGGAGAGGGGGCAGGAACACAGAGTGACCAGCCAAAAGAGCCTATCAGCAGAGCCACAGCCAGCAGGGCCTGGAGACATCAAACCTGCCAGCTAAAATGCCCTATGAATATTTAACAGCCGTCAATATTTAATCATTGCAGACAGATTAACTCTGAATCACACACACTTGAGCTGGGCTCCCCCACTCCTGGAGGGGAGTATACAGAAGAGAGGGGCGGGCTTGTTTACCACCCTGTGGCCAGGGAGATGGCTCCCCCAGCTACCTCCCTCTGCAGAAGGTGAGCAACACTCAGAGAATTCCCAGGGGACAGGCCTGCAAGGTGGGAGGGGCCCGGCCAGGGCAGGTGAGGGTAGCACCAGGGCAAGGGGCCTGGGACAGGGAGGAGAAAGCCCCGGCATCCTCCACCCTCATCTCCACCAGCTGGCCTGGGATGCTCCCCACACCAGCATCCCCCCACCCGGCCTCCCGGAACCCAGCCCGACTTCTGGGAGCAGGTGCCGATGTGTAATTACCTCTGCGCCTTTGACTCTTCTGGATTATGCTGTGTGTTATTGCATCAGCTGCAGTACCTGGAGTCTTTTCTTTCCATGGAATTTCTTTGAGTTTTATCACATCTTGTGCCACACTTTTGTTTAATGGAGCGTTCCAAAATTTCATCATCCGGTCATAAATTGCCATTGTTGATGCCTTTTTTGATAAAAACATTTGGTCAGGGACTTGTAAAATGTCAAAGCCAGACCAGGGCTCAGCCTGCCTCTCCAGGCTGGGTTTGCAATCCAGCACAAAGAGACTTGAGTTCCACGAAGATTCTATCTCACTCTGTACCCGCTTGCCTTTGGGCATGTGGTGCCCTCTGTCTACAGCACTCATCTCCCTTCTTCCTCCTTCAAGACTTGGCTCAGGGCTGTTCTTCCAGAAAGCTTTCATTGACATTCCTTTGTGTTCCCCTTTATCATACTGTATAACCATCTGTTTGCTTCCCTGTATCCCCCAGGCTGAGCTCCTCAAAGACAGAAGTCAAGACTTTTAAACACATCATGCCTAATGTGGAAATGGGCACACAGTGGGAGCTTAATGATTTGTTTTGTTCCTCATAAACAGATACAAAAAGAGATTTTAGATAGGAACTGGAGAGCTTTCAAAGCACATTGTGTGGATGAAGTGTATCAGTCAGCTATTGCTGCATAACAAACAACTACAAAGTCTCAGTGGTACATGAAAATAAGCATTTATTCTCGAGGATGTGCAGGTCAGCTGGGGTTTGGTGATCTAAGTTCAGTTGGGCAGCTAGCTACACCAGAGGGGCAGCTGTGCTTCTCACTGGAAAACCAGGAGTTGTCAAAGGCAGCTCTGCCCCAAGTGTCTCATCCACCCAGAACGAGCGGGCTAGCTGGGGCATGGTCATTTCATGGTGGTGGCGGAGGTGCCAGAGGAGATGCCCAACCACAGAAGCACGTCACGCCCTTGTTTTGGTCATGTCTGCTAACATCTCACTGGCCAAAACAAGTCACATGACCCAGCTCAAAGTTAAGGGACAGGGAAGTAAACTCCACATTCAATGAGGCCACAGCAAGGATTAGATGAATGAAGGTGTGTAAAGAATTGGGACCCAAGTTTTAATCTACCAAGTGGGTTCCCATCACTGTCATTGCTATTAGTTGCTGTGCAGTGGGCTCTGACTCATAAGGATCTTATATATAGGGACCTGACATTGCCTAGTCCTGTGCCATCTTCATGATCGTTGGTATGTTTTAGTCTGATTCATTGTGTCAACTCACCTTATTGAGGGCTTTCCTCATTCTCACAGACCCTCTACTTCAGCAACCATGATGTTGTTTTCTAACTATTAGTCTTTTCTGATGATGTGTCCAAACTAAGCAAGCCCATAGGACTCCAGAATGACCTGCGTTGGGGAATAGACCAAGGGTGAAGTGAATGAAGGTGTTCACACATGCAGCCCTGGGCTCCTTAGGGTTTTGTGTTCCATAGGGTTTTCAATGGCTGGTTTTTCAGTAGCTGATATCCAGCTCTTCCCTCATCCCCTGCCCCGCGGGGCAACAGAGATAAGAATTGAGGTTAAAGGAGCCACTGATGTAGGCCATAGGTCATGGGACCAAAAGCACAAGAGGTAGACAGAGTCAAAGCTGACAATCAGAGCCAAGGCCACACACTGGATGCTGAGGGCAGAAGTCAAGGTGAAGGCAAATAAAGGCTGAGGCTAAGCAGTGCAGAAAGTAGAGCCTTGGACCTCAAGTCAGTAGACCTGGCTTTGGCTCTAACTTCCGGTGTTGCCTTAGGCAAATTCCTCTCCCTCTCAGGCCTCAGTTTCCAGTAGGTATGATGAGCAAGGACTTTGGACTCTAGACATCTACTCCCCCCATGATGATTCTGCTGTCCTGTGAGTCTGAGCTCCTCATTCCTCAGCCTCTGTCCCACTTCCTTCTCCTCACCAGGAGAATTTTGAAATCCTCCTGAAACATCTCAGAGTTAAAATCAGACAGCCCTCTATTCATGTCATTAGACTCCTACGCTCCAGGACAAAGGAGGGTTGCTAGAAGTAGGTCACTGGAAGGTGGGTGGGTTTCTTTCTCTCTTACTCGTGGCATCAAATATTGAGAATTAGAATAAGCAGCTGGTAGAATGGAAATCAGCACCCATCAGTCAGTCTGTTGTACTGTGGTGGCTTCTGTGTTGCTATGATGCTGGAAGCTATGCCACTGGTATTTCAAATACCAGCAGGGTCACCCATAGTGGGCAAGTTTCAGTAGAGCTTCCAGCCTAAAACAGACTAGGAAGAAAGGCCTGGCAATCGACTTCCAAAAATTATCCAGTGAAAACCCTATGGATCAGAACAGAATATTGTCCAACATAGTGCAGAAAGATGAGCCCCCAGGTTGGAAGGCACTACATTAACCTCAACAATGGACTCAAACGTACTGAAGAAAATGAAGATACTGTAAAACTAGGCGACATTTTGCTCTGTTTTACATGGAGTCACCATGAGTTGGAGTCAACTCAAGGGCAACTAACAACAACAGAATGGAAAAGTATTCTTTCTGGAATCAGAAAAACCTGGGTTCAAATTCCAGCTCCACTGTTTGCTGGTTGGGTTACATAAAAGCTCAGAGTCTCAGTTCCCTGACCTGTGAAATGGGTCTCTTCATAGTAACCACACAGCACTGCTGCAGGGATGAAATGATAGACTATGGACAACACACCTAACACCAAGCCTGACCCAGCGAAGAGCTAAATATATGACAGCCACTCTCCCTTTTGGATCCCAAGCTCTTGAATTTTCATTGATTCTGCCCTACCCCACAAAAATATAATTAAAATACCTGCCAAGTGCTTACTAATTTCATCAGCTAATTCTCTTCAGACCCCAAGGCCCATATCCGGACACGGTGATTTGGACCAGGTAGGCATTATCCAATTTTTCTAAGTATTCTCTTTCCTACCTTTCATCAACTATATTGACAAGGCTTCTGTCCCTTTCTAATTGCTCACCCTTTCAATTTTTTTTCTTTTCCTTGTTAAAGACCAATTTTACAAAGCACTTCAGCAGCTCAGCCATTTTTATCATCATCATTAATTTTATTTCCCTTCTCATTTATCAATGGGCCAGGAGGCTCTCAAGTATCTCTTTTCCCCTGATATATTTGTAAAATGCCCTTCTTATTCCCTTTGGCGGCCCCAAGGCTCTCTACAGCTTTTATTTCTTCCCTTGGCTGCCCTCCTGTTTCTCTGAAGCCTTTGCTGACTCCAGATCTTCCTTTCTGTGCTCCTCCACCTGCCTTCTGCAGCCCTCCTCCTCCCCCTCCTTCCCTCCTCAGACAGACTTGCAGCCCTGGCCTCAAAAGTTGTCTCCATGTTGATGCCGGCAGGGCTGCATTAGAAACAAGGGTTTGTCTAGCTTCCTACCCTCTCCCTATTCTGTCCCCACTCTGTGAGCAGAGAGGCCCTTTTATCCATGTTGGTGGTCAGAAGAAAGTTCTAGAAAGGCCTAGATCTTTCCCTGGTTCCCCCTCCCTTGTCTCCCCAGGGTTCCTGACTAAGGGAGCTATGCACAAGGTTCTTTCATTCACTCATTTAAAAAAAAAAAACAAAACATTTTTCTAGTTTCCTTCACGTCAGTGCTCACTCATGGTGATCCCATGTGTGTCAGAGTAAAACTGTGCTCAACAGCGTTTTCGGTGGTTGATTTTTCGGAAGGAGATTGCCAGGTCTTTCTTCAGAGATGCCTCTGGGTGAACTTGAATCTCTAACCTTTTGGTTAGCAGCCAAGCTTGTTAACTGTTTATATCACCCAGGGACTCCAAAAACAACATCATTGAGGTATAATTTACATACCATATAATGTACCCATTTTATGTGTTTAATCATGAAATTCAAGGATTTTTAGTAAATTTACCAAATTGTTCAACCAATAGCCCAATCCAATTTTGGAACATTTTAATCACTCCTGAAATAATCCTTTATGCCATTTACAGTTAACCCTGGGGCCCAGGCTTAACCCCAGGCAACCAACTACTAATCAGCTCTATAGATTTGTCTTTTCTGGACACTTCATATAAATGGAGTCATACGATATGTGGTCTTTTGTGACTGGCTTCTTTCATTTAGCATAAGGTGTTGGAGGTCCATCCATGTGGTAGCGTGGATCAATATTTCATTCTTTTTGTTGGTGTTGTTGAAGAATATTCCATTGTATGGAAGAGCCACATTTTGTTTATCCATTTATTTGTTGATGGACACTCGTTTTGTTTCCATTTGGGGCTATTATGAATAATGCCTCTGTGAACATTGGCATGGACATATGTTTCCTTTTCTCTTGGGTAAATTCCTAAGAGTGGAATTACTAAGTCATATGATACATTAATGTTTAACTTAAAAAAAAAATGCCGAGGTGTTCTGCAAAGTGGTCTGCGCCATTTACTGTGTATATTTTCATCAAAAAATAAAATAAAATGTTAATACGAAAAAAACAAAAAGAAAGAGAAATAAGGAAAGTCTGAGAGACCTTCATAGCCAAGAGGAGTCTAAAAAGACATGACCACTAAATGTAATGTAATGTCTTGGAACAGAAAATAAGACATTAGAGAATGGCTGAGTAAACCTGAATAAAGTACAGACTTTAGTAAATAAAGAAAAACTGCCAAAATGTTTTGCAAAGTGGCTGCACCATTTTACATTCCACCAGCAACGCGAGGATTCTCCCTTCTTCATAGCTTCCCCGGCACTTGTTACTGTCCGTCCTTCTTACTCCAGCCAACCTAGCAGGTATGAAAAGGTGGCTCCCTATGGTTTTAATTTGAATTTTCCTGTTGCCTCATGATGTTGAGCATCCTTCCATGTGCTTGATCATTTATTTTTTTCAGCAGATATCTGTGGGGTACCTACTGTGTGCCAGAGCTGTTCTAGGCACCAGTCAACAAAATAGATACAATTCTTCATGGCACTTGTATTCTTGTTGGGGAGATAGACAATACACAAGGCAATAAATAAAGTACATAAAATGTGAGATGGTCATAATGGCCAGGGAGGAAAGATAAAGCAGGAAAGGAGGATATAAAATGTTAAGGGGTTGAAATTTCAGATAAGGCAGCCAGGAAGCCCTCCCTGACCTGAAGGATGCCAGGAAGCTCACCATGGCGGTTTGGGGAGGGGTGTCTGGGGGATGAGTGTTTCAGGAAGAGGCAACAGCAGTACAAAAGCCAGAGATACAACCAACCTGACCGAGGACTAGCCAGGAGGCCGAGGTGCCTGGAACAGAGAGAATGAGGAAGAAAGTAATAGAGGTTGAAGTCAGAGAGGTAAGGGTTCAGGTGTTGCTGGGTCTTATAAGTCATAGTAAGGTCTGTGTGCAAGTGTGCATGTGAGAGAGAGAGATAGACAGAAAGAGAGAGAGAGAGCATATAAATGGCATAATCTGACCTATGTTTTAACCAGGAGCAGATTATCCAATAAGCAAGGTAAACACGGTGATTACCTTGCTTACCAAATGATCTGTAGTGAACAATTCCACATTTTTTCACCACATCAAAGATTCTCCTTCGAGGTATGGCTGGCATCTGTCTCTCTCCACACCACCTTCCTACAGAATCAAAACCTCTTGTCAAATTTGCAATCCCCAACAGGGACGGTTTACCCAGTGAGCAAGGTAAGCATGGGCTAACGTAAGCTTACTTCCTAATCTGTAGTGAACAATTTCACATGGATTTCACCACATCTTTGAAGTGAAATTGTTCAGCATCATAGCAGCAAACACAAGCATCCACTGACATTCCTACCATGTTTCTTTTTAGTCTATTCTTACCATGATCTGTTACCTTTGAAAAACGTGGTCAGTACCACTTCCGGGGGGAATGGAACATGGTAGGAGTGAATGGCTCCAGAAAGGAAGTTGCTTTAGAGTCTACAAAAGTCAGGCTGTCACAGGATTATAAGATTTCTGAGTCAGAAGCAATGTGAAACTCCATAGGTCCTCTGGAAACAGTGAAAAAGATGCTCATGAGCCGAGGGATAGAGAAGAAGCCAGCAAGCTCTAGAGGAGGGTGGCTGGAGGGCTCTTTCAACCCCTAGCTCCACCAGCCAGATGGCTTTGGGCAAGTCACTTAACTTGACTAAATCTTGGTGTTTTCACCCGTAAAGAACACAATACCACCAACCTCAAAGGGCAGTGGTGAGGATTAAATGAAATAATATATGCAGCCAGAGCTGCTAACACTGCTCCTGGCCCAGGATAGAGGCTCCTTCCTTTCCTTCCCTGTTTCCTTGACTGGAGGGGAGGCTGCCCCGGCACAGCAAACTTGGAGGAGAGACTTGTCAGATGATCCAGAGCAGAGTCAATGATATCAGATAATATGACAAATTCCTTGTCCTGGGGTCTGGCTTGTTTATGGAACCAGGCTCTGGACCTCTGAATTGGTGCCGCATACCTGCCTCACACACTGAGATCCTCCGCCACATGGTAAAATCACTGCTAAGGGCTCATCTGTGTCAGGCTGAAGGGGATGCCGCCATCATTCACATGGCCCGGGCCCTTGAACCAGGCATTTACCTTACACACAGCCTCTCATCTGAGCCTCACAGAAATGCCTGTGAGGCAGACATTATCATCATAGAAAAACAGTTGTCAACGAGTCTACTACAACTCATGGCAACCCCATATGTGTGAGGGTAGAAATGTGACCCACAGGGTTTTCAGCGACTGATTTTTCTGAAGCTGATCGCCAGGACTTTCTTCTGAGGCACCTCTAGTGAACTCGAACCTCCAACCTTTCGATTAGCAGCCGAGTGTGTTAACTGTTTGTACTGCCCAGGGACTCTATTATCACACACACTGGGTAAATGAGAAAATGGAGGAGCAGAGAGGTTTGTGACTTGCCTCCACGTCACCAGCTGGTAGCCGAATGACTCTAGACTCAATCCCATGTTTGCCCTTATTCTGCGCACTACCCCAGAGTTGACACTGCCTAGGAAAGGGACAACTATCAGAGAGAAAAAACTAAGAGACCCTCTCCCAGGGATGCAGTTCAAGGAGAGAAACTCATGAACCATTTGCAGGGGCAGCAGAGAGCTCCAGAGCTAAGCGCAGGGTGGGGGCATTATTTGGGGAGGGGGCTATTTGATGTAGAACCAAACAGAAGAGAATGAGATGCAATGGAATTGAAGAGCGATGGAAAAAGGGAGGTCAGAATCTTTATCACCACTGACCCCTCTCCTCCCTCTCTCCTTCTCCTTTTTCTTTTCTCTCTCTCTTCCTTGCCCCCCTTTCCTCCCTCCATCTCTTGCTTCCTCCTCCCCCTCCCTTACACATTCCTTCTTCTCTTCTCCCCTCCCTCTTTTTCCTTCCCCTTTTTTCTCCTCCTCCCCTCCTTCTCCTTCTCCCTCTCTCTCCCCCACCTCCCGCCATCTCATACCTCTCCTCTCCCTCCCTCACTCTCCCTCATCTCTCCTCCTCCCTCTCTCTCTTCCTCCCCCTCTTCCCTCCATCTCTTACTTCTTCCTTCCTTTTCTCATTCTCTCCCTCCTCCCTCCCTCACTCTCTCTCTCCTCCCATTTTTCCTCCTCCCTCTCTCCCACAGGACCATCCAAGGGCCCCGCCTACACCCTCATCACAGCCCCCTTCCTTCCCCCACCATGAGCCCTGCTCCTCCACCAGCCACTTGGCCCAAGAGAGCCTTCTGCCACCTTCCGTTCCTTCTATCATCTACCTCTTCTAATAACTGTACATTTCCCTGAGAGAAATTCAAACACTAACCAGAGATAAAATGACTTATAGTCAATAACCCCTTGAGCAAGTTTCTTGAAAGGATGCTTTCTCTACAAATTTGCAGACTTTAGTTTTCTCTGTGATTCCAGATGAAAGTAACGTCACTTGTCCTCAACTGATATAGAATTAATTCATCAGTCAGTCATCACTGAGTGCCAATTATATGCTTGCCACCGGGCAGGGCATTTGATTTATCTATATCATTGCATTTAATCTTTATAATAATCCAATGAGGTTCCCTGCCTCCCTCATTGCACAGATGAAGAAACTGAAGCTCAGAGAGGTTAAGTGATTTTCCCAAGGTCACAAAGCAAGCAAGTGATGGAGACAAACATAGAAGAAAAAAAAAACTAATTAAAAGAAAGCTCTGATATGCCACCACTGAGGTATGTTTCAGCATAGAGGTGTATCCGCAGGATTTTTGGATTATAAGCAACAGAAACATGTTCTAGCTCACTGAAACAAAAGGGACTTTCCGGGAAGTGTATCTGAGTGTTAGAGAGTCAACAGGAAGGCTGGAGAATCAGGCTTGGATGTGGGTGGGGACCAGGACCAGTCTGGAGGGCCAGGTGGTAGAAAGTGTGAGAACTGAAGGTGAGTCTGAGCAGGACCCTTCGCTTTGGGCCCTGTCCTGTGGGAAGATGGGCTCCCTCTATTTTCGGAGGCTTGGTGCCTCTTTGGGAGTCCCTGGGTGGAGCAAATGGTTGAGTACGTGACTACTAACTGAAAGGTTGGTGGTTCAAACCCACCCAGAGGTGCCTTAGAAGAAAGGCCTGGTGATCTGCTTCTGAAAGGTCACAGTCATGAGAACCCTATGGAGTAGTTCTACTCTGATGCACACGGGCTCACCATGAGTAGGAGTCAACTCGACAGCAGTGGGTTTGGTGTTGTTTGGTACCTCTAATTCCAGAAGACAGCTTTCAAATGGCCAGGCTGGGTCACATGCTGCCCTTTGGGTGGGAGGATCATGGGCCCCTGATTACTGTTCTGCCAGACTGTCGCTGACGGGGAAGAAGTAACCCCCCAACAAATCTCCAGCAGGAGGGTGACACAAGAAAACGCATTGCCGTCAAGTCGATTCTGACTCATAGTGACCCTACAGGACAGAGTAGAACTGCCCCATAGGGTTTCCAAGGAGTGGCTGGTGGATTTAAACTGCTGACCTTTTGGTTAACAGCCGAGCTTTTAACCACTGCACCACAAGGGAGGGAATGATCAACTAGGGTGAGGGGCATGGGAGTCACAGATCACAGCAGGCTTCACAGATCAGGAAATGCAGAAGCCGAGGCTGGAAGAGAGAGCATAGTGTCCTAATGCCAGCTCCTTATAACTGCACATGCTCTGAGAAAGTTGTGCTGAGCCTGCCATGGGTTAACTCAAGTACTCCCTCCAGCATTCTCTGAGGTGGGCACTGTTATCACCCCATTTCATAGGTGAGAAAACCGAGGCCCGTTCCTTACCCAAGACCTCACAGTTGTAAGTAGCAGGGCCAGAATTCAGTCCAGGCCTGGTTGACTCCAGAATCCTAGCTCTTAACTGCTCAGCTAGACAATAATGCTTCCCTATTACAGAGCATTACACATGTCAAAGTGCTCTCAGATCCATTAGCTATCTCCTTTCATGCTCATGGCAACCTTGCAGGGTAGATAGGGCAGGCATTATTATGCTCATTTCCCAGACAAGCAAATGAGGCCCAGAGACACTAAGTGACCCACCCAAGATCACACAGCTGATTAATGGAAGAGCCAGCCCGCTGCCTCTGGCTCAGTACTCTCTTTGCTGCGCATGTGCTCAGAGGTTCTGAGTGCCCAGCCAGGGAGAGATCAGAGCCAGATCAAAAGAGAACAAGGAAGAGCCATTATGTCCAGATTCTGGTAGTTAATTCCCAGGCAGGCCACCTGACCCCTCTCCCCATGTGATCACCCAAGGCCATCAAGGGCCTGACGCCCTGCCGTCTTGGAGTCTGGGCACAATTAGACGCAAAGGAGGAATTGTTGCCTAACAAATTAGCAACAGGTGAAAACAATCAAGCCATCTGTTGCCTCCCACCCACTGCCACCACCTAATCCCCTTTCTCGGTGGCATCCCCAGCTCCATGCTCGAGCACAGATTAATATACTGGCCTTTGCATTTGTATTTATGGCTTCAGGTGGGGAGAGAGCCACATGAGCAGGTGTTGTGAAGGTGGTGGCTGGAGATGCTCTGCTCATGCAAACGTCCTTCAGCAGGGAGGGAGGCTGCTGAAGGGCAAATGGGACAGGCCGAGTCAGAAGAGAAGGGACAGGTCCAGAATGGCCAATTAAGATGGAGCCCACAGGGATGGGCTCTGCTCTATCCTGGAAGCACCTCTATACCCCGCTCCATTTCCTCTGAGATCTTGCCACCGTGGTCTCATCACCCATATTAGAAAAGTTGTACAACCTAGGAAGTGAACTCTTAAGGACTATGCAAAACCAAAAGAATTACAACAGGGAACCAGAGAGGTTAATCTGTAAATGACAACAGCATCAGAACAATAAAAGAGGGAATAAACCGTGTAGGTATAGAAACTTCTAATGGAGAGGAAGGCAAGGCGATACCAAGTAATAATAGACTGGTTGAAATCTAGGAAGATAAGGGTAAATTTCAAGGTAACCACAAAGAAAGTTAACAAACTTACTCATCTAAATAAAGAAGAAAAACATAAAGTCTCGGTAAAAACAAAACCTACGAAAACAATAGAAAAGAAAAAAGATCCACAAACAAAAGGAACTCAGCACAGGAGAGTAAGAGGAACAAAGAAAACGTCAGCACCACAAAAAAAAAAAAAAAAGCACTACAAAATGCAATCCCACTCCTAGGAATATATTCTAGACAAATAAGAGCCATCACACGAATAGATACATGCACACCCATGTTCATTGCAGCCCTGTTCACAACAGCAAAAAGCTGGAAACAACCTAGATGTCCATCAACAGATGGATAAACAAACTATGGTACATACACACAATGGAGTATTATACAAAGATAAAGAACAATGATGAATCTGTGAGGCATCTTATAACATGGATGAAACTGGAGGACATTAGGCTGAGTGAAATAAGTCAATCAGAAAAGGACAAATATTGCATGAGACCTCTACTGTAAAAACTCATATAAAAGTTTACACACAAAAAGAAAAAATCTTTATTGGTTACAAGGGATGGGAGGGGTGGGGGTGGGGGGAACTAAATAGACAATAGATAAGTGGTAACTTTGGTGAAGGGTAAGACAGTACACTTCCAAACTCCCTGAGGGACTGAATTGTTAGGTGGAGGGCTGTGGGGACCATGGTCTCAGGGAACATCTAGCTCAGTTGGCATAACACAGTTTATAAAGACAATGTTCTACATTCTACCTTGGTGAGTAGCGTCTGGGGTCTTAAAAGCCTGTGAGCAGCCATCTAAGATACTCCACTGGTCTCACTCCTTCGGGAGCAAGGGAGAATGAAGAGAACAGGATACAAGGAAAAGATTAGTCCAAAGGACTAATGGACCACAGCTACCATTGCCTCTACCAGACTGAGTCTAGTACAGCTAGATGGTGCCTGGCTACCACCACTGACTGCTCTGACCGGGATCACAATAGAGGGTCCCGGACAGAGCTGGAGAAGGATATAGAACAAAATTCTAACTCACCCCAAAAAAGACCAGATTTACTGGCCTGACAGACTGGAGAAACCCCAAGAGTATGGCCCCTGGACATTCTTTTAGCTCATGGTGAAGCCACTCCTGAAGTTTACCATTCAGCCAGGTATCGGACAGCCTCATAAAACAAAACAGGACTAATGAGACACAGGAGTCCAGGGACAAGGACTAGAAGGCAGGAGGGGACAGGAAACCTGGTGACAGGGAACCCAAGGTTGAGAAGGGACAGTGAGGTTATTAACCATTGTCGTAGGGCAATATGTGTACTAACTGTTTAATGAGAAACTATTTGTTCTGCAAACCTTCATCTAAGGTACAAAAAAAAAAAAAAAAAAGAATTATCTATGTGAGATCAAATTGACAACAGCAACTCAAAAGGTTTGATGGGAAGCCTAGGGGCCAGTGAGTTGAAGATAATGGTGATGGAATAATTTGGAAAAGGATAGTGAAAATAGCAGCACAACTGGAAGAACGTAATTGATGTCACTGAATTGTACATGTAGGAACTTTTGAAATGGTGTAACTTTGGCTATGCATATTTTCATCAAAAAAAGGTCCTACAAGGTCGAGAAGGGAGAGTGTTGACATGTCGTGGGGTTGTTAACCAATGTCATAAAACAATATGTGTACTGACTGTTTAATGAGAAACTGTTTGTTCTGTAGACTTTCATCTAAAGTACAATTTAAAAAAAAAAGGAAAGTTGTGGCAAGAAGAGAACATATGGTCATCCCAGGGTCAGCGAAAGGCATGGACAAAAGCAGGAACAAGCCCCAGATTTCCAACCTGCCCAGGAGCTAGTCTTGGACCCACTTTCAGAATCGTCTCCCCTCCCACCTTCATGCAAGTTTCCAAGATGCACGAGAGCGCCTGCAATGCCCAACTGGGTTTGACCTGAACTCATGCTAACATTAATCCTAGCTGGTAGGTATTGAATGCTTACTACATTACTTCATTTCACCTCTCAGCAACCTTATGAGGCAGATGTTACTATACTCGTTTTGCAAACAAAGAAACTGAAGTGCTTCAATTATTGGTCAACAGATAACTTTCTGTGTGCCTAGGCTGGCCCAGCCTCTATACGGGCATTTTGGATACAAAGATGTGCAGAATAGAACTGATCCCTGTCCTTATGGCACTGACGATCAGCTACAAGGGCTACTGAATATGTAATTGGGGGGGAGGGAGGACACAGGGGAGAAGATGGGTAAGTCAGGGATAGGCTGGCCTCTCTGAGACCCAAAGGATAAAGAAGAACCATCCAGATAAGAAGAGGGGGGAAGACTGTTCTGGGAAGAGGAAACAGCATATGCAAAGCCCCTGAGACAGGAAAAGGGCTTGGCGCTTGGGGTCCACGTGGCTGGTACCCAGTGCAAGGAGAGGAGTACAGCTAGAGATAAGGGTATAGAGGAGGCAGGCCCAGAGCAGGCAGGGGCTGCTCAGCTCTGACAGAGAATTCCGGATTTTCTCCTAAGTACAATGAAGGCTGCTGCCAAAGGTCACCCAGGTCAGTTAGACTCTAAGCCAGGCTCCCTCCAGGATCCCACACTGTCCCCTCTCAATCAATCTCTCCTTGTGTCTCTCTGTCTCTGTGTTTTTCTTTCTCTATCTCTCTGTCTTGCTTTCTCTTTTTCTCACAGACACACACACACACACGCACACACCCCTATAACACACAGACATCTTGTAAATCTCCACACTCTTAAGCCCTATGATTGGTACAAATACTGAAACAGAATGTCAGCTCTGCGCTACAGGTCTCAGTCCTGTTGAGGATATCACAACACTTCCAGCAACTGAATAATAAAAGAATAAGTGATGGCAGTGGATTTTTTCCCTTTACAGGGTGTCATTCATGATCAGATCTTATGGAATCCTCGTGGCCTTGACAGTCACATAATTTGATTGTCCCCATCTTCAGCCTAGGAGTCAGGGAGGCTAGTGGCTGCCAGAGGGCACATAGGCAGCTGGAGAAGAGCTGGGCTTCAAACCCTGTCTTTGGGCTCTGACTCCCACCCCCTGAAAGCAGGACCATGGAAGGCTCTGATTCTTCATGTTCTTTGGCTCATTTGGGATTTAACCAGAAGCAGAGACCCTCCCAGCCTTGTGGATCTGGGCCTCCCTCTTCCATGAGGGAAGAAGCCAGAATGTTCCATGTGGGTTAGATAACAGGGGATGTGAAGGTCACTCATCCTCCCTCAAGGCTCAGCTCAGACACAGCTTCCTCCAGGAAACCCTTTTCTGAAAATCTCCCCTTACCCCAAGGCCCCAGTCTGTTCCCACAGCACCTAATCTCAGGCGGTAGCATAATGCTGTGCTTGCATCTGTCTCCAGCAGCAGCCTTTAGCCTCAACAACAGGGACAGGGTCTCACTGACTTCTCCATCCCGGTGCCTGGCGCAGTGCCTGGCACATCTTAGATATTCAACAAATGCTCACTGAACACAGGAATTAATGAATGAATGATTCACCCAGGACACACATCTCTATTTGCAGTTACATTTACAGAAGCAGAGCCCAACCACATATACATGGGGAGAGAGGGGGGAGGGACATGCTAGAAAGAGGATGCGAGCCTGCCTTGGTTCTCATCTCTCCCACCTGGCCATTTTCCCACAGAGGGACAATCCAGTCTTCTGAGAACAGTGGAGGGGAACTGAAGAGGGACCAGCTCTCCTGCCTTCAATGGAGTCCATAGACGGGGCCCAGCCCTCAGCCCCAGGTGCATCCTGACTCCCGAGAAGAGATCAGCCTTGGATATGAATCCAGAATTTTCTGCCACTGCCCAGGCCAGGAGGAGGGTCTCCTCCCACCCCCACCCCAGTGCAGGCTGCCCATGAGCCCCTCCCTCCAAGCACCCTTGGATAAAATCCCAAGTGTTTTTTCCTAAAGTACTTGCATCTACAGGGATTTCGGAAATGACCATGAAGAGAACTGTCACCCCGGACCCCTCTGAAAACCCTACAGAGGCTTGGAAATGTTCATCTTCCCCAGACTCCCAGTGCTCCGTCTTTCCTGTGGCCAGTGGCCAACTGTGAGCCAGTTCATTAATATTAATGTTAATTTTTATCTCCTACACTTGCTTCCCGCTTTCCCGCTTACAAAGCACTTTCAGATCCATCATCTCATCCGATCCTCACCGCTAGCCTGGGAGGGTGGCAGGGCAGCGATTATCACCCTCATTTTACCAAGGAGAGAACTAGGATCTAGGGAGGGAAGAGATAGAAGGATCGGCCCCAGGTCGCCCAGCTGCCAGGGTTGGAGGGGGCTCCAGGCAGAGTCCTGTGTTCTGACTCCAGATCATTGCTTGTTCTCACCATCTCCTGGCTACCAATCCCTTTCCTCTTCTGCCTCGTCAATGTCATTGTTAGCATCAGCGCCTCCTGGTTCAGGTGAATCTGTTTTTAGTTATTAAAAAGACAGACTTAAATAAGGAAGACAGGCTTTAGCCATCAGCTAAAATGGGCAAAAATTACCGCCAGCAACTTGCTGGCTGACCTTGGGCTGGACATGTACCTCTCTGGGAAATCAGAGGGCTGGCCTTTTCACCTCCTCTTGCCCTGCCTCTCTGTGATGGGGGGGCCATCAAAACTTGTGGTGCCCACCCTTGGTGCCTGGCTCAATCTGGCAGCAGTCATGCCCCTGGGATCTCCGCATATGACTGCCGGGGGATGGGGTTATGACCCAACAGAGAACTCCCAGGAACCTTCCAGAGGATGGGGGTGGTATTAACCAAAATTACTACAATGTAGCTACTCTGTGACAAGTGCTTTATACACATTACGACACACCTCAAAATAGCCCTACCAGAAGGGTAATTCTTTTCATTTCAAAAAATGTGAAACGTAAAGATCAGAGAGGTTACTTGACTTGCCCAAAGTCACACAGCAAAGGGCAGCAGCAAGTCCCAAACCCAGATCTTGTCTGATTTCTCAGCCCCAAATGCTTAAGGATCTAGAAGGTGGAGTGGGAGGGTAGCACATAAGCTCCCTTGAGTCCCCCCTTCCTCCATTCTCTTTCTCCCACACTTTCTCACCCCCCTTCTCATCTCTTCCTCCCTCGCTTCATCCTGGAGCCTCAGCCCCACGCAGAGCCTTCTCTGAAGCATCAGCTCACCCTGTCATCTCAGCCTGGGCTGAGATTTATGGATCTCACTTGAAAAATTTTTCTTTAATAATAACATTTATAATCATTCTAGAAATTAAGAGTAGAGGATGCAAAGCATTTTAATTAAAATAATCCACAGCTGATAATTATAGGACTCTCTTAGCTGGAACCATCTTCTTTCAAACTGTCATACTCCCCAAGAAAGGCAGGAGATAACTGTGAGCAAGTGAGTGAGTCCTGGTACCTGTGTATGATACAGGGTGGCTCCGGGGTCCCTCTCAGGGGCTGCCTACTGGGAAGGCAGGCTTGGGGGTGAGCAAAGCCTGTGAATCCCACCAGAGCCTGAGCCCTTCCTAGCCCTCCCCACCTGGCTCATGCCCTTCCACTGGTTTCTGCTGTGGGCTCAGGAATTGAGGCTCAGACACCGAGGACTGACTATGCAAAGGCACCTATTGTGGGAATGGAGCTCACACTCAGCCCCTGCCCTCCTGCTCAGTGCCCCAGTCCCCTGCATCCCTGCTCCAGCCATACCCTCACCCACACCCCCAGGCACTACCCTGCTGTCTGTAGTCAGGAGAGGGCAGTGAAGACCACCAAATGCAGACAGGGTCCTTGAGGAATGGACCCAAAGTTGAGGCACAAAGGACAGGAGAGGCACCCGATTTGGGAAGGTTGGGTGCAGACACGTCAAGACAACCCTACCCCCATGTCTACCACTGAGACTCCATCTGCTCATCTCTGCCCCCACTGCAGCCCAGTGGAGACACACGGGAGAACAAGACACACCTCTTCCCCTTAGGAGCTCACATTCCAGCAATGATGATAACCAGGTAAGCCAACAATAATAGAAAGTGATTTATGACCAGTTGCAGTAGTGAGGGAAGGGTCATCAGGTCTGTGTGTGGGGTCATCAAGGAAGGCATCACAGGGGAGGTGATACTTCAGCAGGGTTGTGAAGGATGAATAGGAGCTCACTGGCTCAATGATAATCTTTGTTGTCGTTAACTATTGTCAACTCCAACTCAAGCTGACCCCATGTACAACAGAAGGAAACATTGCTCAGTCTTGCACCATCTTCACATCGTTGGTATGCTCGAGCCCCTTGTTGCAGCCACTATGTATTTTGAGTGACTTCTAACCTAGGGGGCTCATCTTTCAGCACCATATGGGAAAACATTCTGTTGTATCCGTAGCGTTTTCACTGGCTAATTTTCAGAAGGCCTGATTGTCAGGCCTTTCTTCCTAATCTGTCTTAATCTGGAAGCTCCACGGAAACCTGTCCACCACGGGTGACCCTGCTGGTATTTGAAATACCGATGGCACAGCTTCCAGCATCATAGCAACGCGCAAGCCGCCACAGTACAACAAACTGACAGATGGGTGACGGAATGATAATCATAACCACAATGATTTCTTTTTTTATAATTCATTTTATTTGTTGTTGTTGTTGAAAATATACACAGCAGAACAAATACCAATTCAACTATTTTTACATGTACAAGTCAGTGACATGGATTACGTTCTTTGAGTTGTGCAACCATTCTCACCCTCCTTTTCAGAATTATATCTCCCCCATTAACATAAACTCATTGGCCCCTAAGGTTCCTATCTAATCCTTTGAGTTGCTGTTGTCAACTGGATCCCATATAGATAGTTCTTAAAAGAGCACAATGCTCAAGGCAAAGACATTTTTTACTAGTTAAGCTAAACTATTGTTTGGTTTAAAGACATTAGGGGATATTTTTGGTTTAAGGTTTAAAGATTAGCTCAGGGCAATATTTTCTGGAGTTCATCAAGCCTCGATGGTTCCAGAACATCTGGATTCCATGAGAATTTGATACTCTGCTCTGCACAGGATCACAAGGATTTATTGAATGTTTACTATGTGCCAGGTACTCTGCTAAACTTTGGCTTGCCTTGCCAGAGGCAAGCGTCAAGCTTCACATCAGGCCTAAAAGATAAACTTTATTATTAGCACCCCAGTTTCTCCCAGATAAAGAAACAATCTAGAGAGATCATTTAAATTGGTTGAGATCACATAGAAAATAAATAAGGGGCAGAGGTAGACTTTGAACCCCAAAGCAATGTGCCAACCCTTGTAGTTAGCCAGTGGGATACGGTGCCCTCCAGGATCACAGTCTTCTCGGAAAGGGCACTGTCCCCACAGAGGAAACATGTACAAGGGCTCCAGATTCCAAGGGGCAATGACAGCTGGTAAGACAGGAAGCAGGAGCTATGGGGGGGTGCTGTCTTGCCAGCCCAATTATGGGAAACCTTACTTGAATGCCCTTCTCTCTCTGGGCCTTCTTTTCGCCATCAATAAATGTAGGGTCGTGCCCACTCAAGAGCTCCTTCCAACTGGAACGTCCTCAGCTTCCTGGGTCCATGCTGCAACTCAATTTCCCCAAATCTTAGGAGGGGAAGGGGTTCCGGGAAGACACGCCCCACCAGGACCCCACTTCGAGCAAAGAAAGTGATGGGGAGGGTGTTCTGATAGTGGCCGGAAGTTTGGTCACTGTGCCCATTAAGACCTCAGGTTCCTCCTGGAGGAAATGAAGGACGTAGGCGCGGTCAGCCAGTTGAAGTACTTGGATATCTCCAGTAGGAGGCGCTGGCTCTCCTGGCAGCTGAGGCCCGGTGGTCCCTCCTCCAGGTTTCCAACCCTCTGCAGCCCAGGTGACGCACATTTCCCTCCCTACCCCCAGCGGCGCCTCCCCAGGTAGTGGACAGGGACCTGAAAAAGATTATGCAGACTCACTGATGGATAAAATTGGTTCTCGACCTGAGAGGAACCGCAAGGAGGGAATCCACAATGAGCCTTTGCGGAGGGCCCAGGGCTCACAAGCTGGCAGTGGGGCGGTCGGGGGGGAGGGGGACTGTCGCCAGTCCAGCAGCCACCTGAGCTTCCTCCCAGTCCAATAATTACATCTCAGGCAGTGGCGTCCCGAGTCCTGCTCTGCACACTCCAAAGGCCAACACTGGCTGGAATCACCGAGAATAAACTTCACTCACCAAGACCCAGGGCTTCAGGGGAATGGGCTTTGCCAGGCGAGGGTTGGGTGATTTGTGGAGTGAACTACGAGTGTTTACAAGGCTCCAGCTGCAGACAAGGATGGATTGAGTGAGGGCTTGGAAGGAAGGAGTTTTCCAGACAGCCTACTCTCCAACTCTGCCCAGCAAATCACATCCTTCATGCTTCTGCCTTAAGCAGTGGCCTCTCCAGATGCCACTTGGACTCTCCGGATGGGGAATTGCCCTCCTGGTCTGCCCTTCCCCTCCAGAGAACACTGAAGGCCAAGGAGGCTTCAGTAACAGAGTTTTACTGCAGCTAAAAATAACGGTGCAAGCCACATCTCATTTCCTACAGTCTATAAGTACAGGCACCCGAAAAGGGGGATAGTTAGCAAAAATTCAAGGGAATAAGAAAACTTTTAGATACAATAAAATACGTATGTAGAAAAGAAAGCAAGCAAATGGCTGATAATACAGGATTCAGAAAGACTGTTGCCTGGGAGAGAGATGGGAGGGATGAGGGAAGTAGAGATCATTGTCAAGGTCTTAGCTTTAATGCTAGGTGATGGGTTTGAGGTATTTCTTATTAACATGTAGAGTCCCTGGGTGGTGGAAACAGTTAATGAACTCAGCTGCTAACCAAAAAGTTGAATGTTCAAGTCCATCCAGAGGCACCTTGGAAGAAAGGTCTGGTGACCTACGTCTGAAAAATCAGCCACTGAAAACCCTATGGAGCATAGTTCTACCCTGTACACATGGATGAGGTTGCCATGAGTCAGAATCAACTCAGCTGCAACTGGTTTATTATTAATGTGTATGAATCAGTAATTGAGTGGATGAAAAATAAGGCCAAGCATGGACCAATGAGAGGAATGCAACAAGGCTATGATTACTCAAATTCTGTGCAAGTGCATCTGAACTTCAAATGCACCAAGGAGGAAAGGCCTGGCAACCTGCTTCTGTAAAAATTACAGCCAAGAAAACCCTATGGAGCAGTTTTACTCTGTAAAACACGGGATAACCATGAGTCAGAATCAACTGGACAGCAACAGGTTTGGTTTCGGAGCTTCAAATAATTGGGGAAAAAATAAGTAAATTCCAAGACTGGACCACACTACCCCTGGCTTCCTGGGCACCTGAATTCCTGAGTCTTCCTGACTCTCCAGGCAGAGACTTAAGTCCCAGCTCATCCAGCAAATGTCCTCTTTTAAAGAAGGAGCCATGGCAGTGTCCTGGACATCACAAGGAAAAAAATTAATTTTAAATTCAAAACAAATTGTCCTGAGATGCTCCTGGCTAAATGTGCCTGCACCCTCTGGGGCCCAAGGGGACATGACTCTAGGAGAAGCAGGCGTGTCAAGGATATTGACTGTGGCTTGGGAAGGCAGGGGGGCAGAAAGGTCGGCAGTTCAAACCTACCAGCTGCTCCGTGGGAGACGGATGTAGCAATCTGCTTCTATAAAGGGTACAGCCTTAGAAACCCTATGAGGCAGTTCTGCTCCATCCTATAGGGTCACCATGAGTCGGAATCGACTCAATGGCAGTGGGGTTTTTTGTTTTTGGTTTTTGCGTTATTTTCATCTTCCAGATGGGGCCAGTGGCTCAGGAGTTATAAGCCACCACTTGGCAGATGTGGCTCTAGGAAGACTAGTGACTTGCCCAGGTTCACAAAACTTGTGGGTGACAGAGACTGGCCTAGAGTCCAGTCTCCTGATTTCCAGTCAAGAGCTGTCTCAGGCTACCATGCCAGCCTCCCGGGCTTAGCAGGCAATAAACTTGGAGACCATGTTCCCTGAGGTTGAGAGAATGGGGGATGCCTTAGCTGGGAGAAGGCTCTAGAAAGGCCACTTCCTTCCGTGATGGGAAGGCTGCCCAGGGAAGGGGAGCAGAGAGGGAATGGAGCTAGGACCAGCAACCACAGGACTGACAACCACACAGGGGGCTTTGATTCAGCCTAAAGAAGCCCCTGGGAATAAAACTTGTGGAGAGAAAAGATAGGGTGGTATCTTGACTCTGTCCAGTCCTAGCTGGGCTACCCAGTCCTGGTGACTTACTTTCTCTGGGTTTCAGCATCCCCCTGTACAAAATGAGATTTTATTATTCACCCTCCTGCCTCATAGAACCACATTGGGAATTAAATGGGATAGGCTGGGCTGTGAAAGAGCCTTCTAAATGCCCAGGTGCTATTCAACTCTAAGAACTAACCCTTGGCTCTTAGGGGTTTCTGACAGAGGGGAGGTGTGGCCGGTCAGAGAGGGGTCCCGGGTCGGGGAGGGTGCTCCAGCCCAGGCCTATGTCCCCTCCGGGACAGTGCAATTGCATGAATATTCACTGAGCATCTACAGTGTGCCAGGCACGGTGCTAGGGGAAGACTGGTTAATGTGATCGATGGAGTCCCTGCCTCCTTGGAGGTAAGTCTAGTCCAGTGATTATCAAGCATGGCTGCACTGTAGGATCTGCCTTGTAAAAATGCCCAGGCCCCACCCCAGACCAACTGAATCCGAGTCTGTATTTTTTAAAGCTCCCAGACGATTCTAATATGCAGCCAAGATGAGACAAGAAAATGAGCAATTACATCTCATCCTTGCTCTGCTCAGGAGAGTACAGGGAGAACCTTGGAAAGGTGCCCAAGTCAGATTTGGGGGGTGGGGAGGGGCAGGGAAGGCTTTCTGGAAGAAAGGACAGGTGACCCCGTCCATGCCAAGTGATGGCAAGTTGGAGGAACTGGAGGGAGTTCTGTTGGACTGGAGTTAAGAGGGTGAGGCTGGAAGAGGCAGGCAGGACCAGGTCACTGGGGGCACGTTTGCCCTCTTGAGGAGTTTGTACAGAACTCCAAAGGCAATGGGGTGCATGGATAGGTTTTAAGGAAGGGCATGACATAATCGGATTTCTGGACAGTCGGCCTAGGGAATTTATGGTATTCATCTGGGCAGCAAACGGCCCCCAGCAGCCAGGGGTTGGGGCCTCTCGCTCTTCCCACTATGCGCATGGGAGGATGGAAGCTCTCCCCAGTGTCCTGGGTGCTTCCAGTTTAATCTGAGTTCCCCGATGCATTAGCGAAGGGCTCCCTGGGCCAGCAGAGTCCCTGGTACTGATCGGCAGTAGAGGCAGGATCAATGACGACCACACTGATCTCGCCTCTCTTTGGCTTCTTAAAGAGCTTATTGACCAGGCAGCCTCAGGGGGCTGGGACATATGGCAGAAATCTGAGCCTCATCCGAAAAAAATGGGACCAAGGGGAGGAAAGGGGGCCCTCGCTGGCCCTGCCACAACACCCAGTGTCACCTTCATCCTGGGCATGCATGGCCACCACCACCCCGGGCGGTGATCACAACATTCAGAGTTTTAGCCTCCCTTCCTGCCACTCTGGCCCCCTCCCAGGTTCTAGCCACATGGAAATAAATTTTCTCCTCTGCTTCTTTGCCTCTGGGTATGTTGTTCTCTCTGTCAAAGATGGGATCCTGCCCTGGTTTCCCCAGTTTGACCTACTCCTTCTTCCAGCCCAAATAGCACCTCCTCTTGGAGGCCTTCCCTGGCTGAAACTTACTCCCAAAATATGAATCATGTCTTCCATATGTCCATAGCATTCAGTATGTATCTGTGTGTGTAACACTTAGCACATTATTTAGAACCACTTACTGTTTCTGTCTCCCCTAGAATGTAAGCTCCTCAAGGACAATGACCTTGACATTATCTTTGTGTCCCCAGCACAGTGCCTAGCACAGAGCAGATACTCATTAAGGGTTTCTTAAGTGAATGAATAAACAAATGAATTAATGAAGTTTTTAAATGTCCTAAAAACTTCCTTTAACCCTGACCCAGTACCCTCCCCTGGGGTTACAGAAAAACAGATAGAGAGATAGAGAGATGGAGAGATGGAAAGGTGGAGAGGGAGACAGATAGATAGCTACTGTTGAGTTGACGCTGACTTATGGAGACCTTGTGTACAACTGAACAAAACATTGCCCAGCCTTGTGTCATCCTCACAATCCCCAGCATGGTCGAGTCCATTGTTGCAGCTATTGTGCCAATCCATTTCACTGAGGGTCTCCCATGCCCTCACTGGCCCTCTGCTTCACCAAACATGACATCCTCCTCCAGCAATTGATCCCTTCTAGATCACCTGTCTAAACAAGTGAGTCAAACAACATTCTGTTGTGATTCATAAGGTTTTTGTTGGCTAATTTTTGGAAGTAAATCACCAGGCCTTTCAGAATAATAGATACTATGCCTAACCTAACATGGATGGCATTGCTTCCTATCTAGACCTTGAAATATTAAAACTGGAAGGAAGCTTATGCCTTACTGCTGTTAAGTTGAATCCTTAATTTTACCGTTGATGTCACAAGCCCAGGGAGAGGACCTGACCTACCCAAATCTCACAGAATCAGGTGGCAGGCCTAGAAGCCACCAGATGCTGCTTTGTATGTCCCTGGCAGTGGGGGTAGGGTGGCAAAACTCTGTAGACACCCCCAACTCAACAATGCTACCCATCACTCAGACTTTCTGTGACTCGCTTTGCCTCTTCAGGTGGCTCTGGCTGAGGAGGACCTATAGCTGAGCCCCCGGAAGCAGGCTCCAGAAGATCAAAATTCTTTCTTACTCTGACTCACTGTGTGTCAAAAGGACAAGTTACTTCCCCTATACAGGCCTCAGTTCCCAGTCATTAAAATGGGGGACAAGATTCTCTGCCTTTTCTCTCCTAATCTGAGGAGAGGCTACTCCTTGAACAAGGCCTGCCATTCTTTTAAAACCACCTCCATGACTAATGGACCTCAGCTGCCATAACCTCCACCAGACTGAGTCCAGCACAACTAGATGGTGCCTGGCTACCACCACCGACTGCTCTGACAGGGATCACCATAGAGGGTGCCAGACAGAGCTGGAGAAAAATGTAGAACAAAATTCTAACTCATAAAAAAAAAAGAAGACCAGACTTACTGGCCTGACAGAGACTAGAGAAATCCTGAGAGTATGGCCCCTGGACACCATTTTAGCTCAGTGATGAAGTCACTCCTGAGGTTCACCCTTCAGCCAAAGATTAGACAGGCCCATAAAACAGAATGAGACTAAAGGGGCACACCAGCCCAGGGGCAAGGACGAGAAGGCAAGAGGGGACAGGAAAGCTGGTAATAGGGAACCCAAGGTCAAGAAGGGAGAGTGTTGACATGTCATGGGGTTGGCAACCGATGTCATAAAACAATATGTGTATTAGTTGTTTAATGAGGAGCTAGTTTGCTCTGTGAACCTTCATCTAAAGTATAATAAACAATACAAATAAAAAATAAAACCACCTTCACAAGGTGATAACATCTGATATCAGTGAGAAAGGGGCAAAGAACATGGGGTCTAGGAAGTCAAGGCGAACATAGTCTGGTTGTCTTTTTTTTTTTTAAATTAAAATACAACATACTTAGAGAAAAATGCACTTATCATAAGTGTGCAGCCCAATACACTTTCAAAACCTGAACCAACTTTGTAGCCAATATCCAGATCAAGAAACAGAACATTGCCAGCCCCCCAAGATCTGCCCTTGTGCTCCCTCCAGTCATTACTCCCCAAGTCTGCTCTGCTGGCTTCAAACACCATAGACTGGCTTTGCCTCTTTTTATACTTTAGATAAATGGAAGCTTACAATAGGTCCTCTTTTGTGTCTGGCTTCTTTTGTACAACACCATGCTTCCAAGATTCATCCATAATGGCGTCATTGTAGAGCACTCATTCTCATTGCTATGCAGTATTCCTTTGTGCGAATACAGCATAATTTATTTATCTGTTCTACTGTTGATGGGCATTTGGGTGGTTTCCAGTTCGGGGCTATTACAGAGAGCGTTAAAGTAGTCTGTTTTTAATCTTTTAAACAATAGTTTTAGAAGACAGATGCTTAAAAATGGCCAGGAAGAAAATAATTATGCATCCTCCCCTCATTTAATAAGTACCTATTAAACGCATCACCGGGAAAGACTGACCGCTAGAAAAGGGCATCATGTTTGGTAAAGTAGAGGGTCAGTGAAAATGAGGGAAGCCTTCAATAGCTGCAACGATGGACTCAACACACCAATGATTATGAAGATGGCACAGGACCAAACAAGGTTTTGTTCTGCTATACATAAGGTCACCATGACTTGGAGCCAACTTGACAACAACCAACAATAACAAACACCTACTGTGGCCTGGAATGGTCCTCTCCCATCCTCTCCAAAGCCTAGCCTTTACAGACCAGTTCAAGTCCCACCCCTTCTGGAAAGTCCTTTGTAGTTGCGCCCAACCCACAGTGGCATCCATCATTCTCTGAAGCCCATGGCGGGTCTTGCGAAGAACGTGCAGTGAACGTTGAGCTCACACTGCTAGCCTTGCTCCTGCTCCTTCTTTGGGCTCATTTTCAGCCGGGTCTACTGAAGGACAGGAGCTGGGTCTCATGTTTCTCTACCTCCCACAACACCATGCACAGCGTTACGCACATCACAAAACTCACCAAATAAACATTGAATTTAACTATATCTCAGCTTTAGGCAAGTAGGAAACGCATGCAAGCCTCCCCACTCTGTACCCGCATCCCCCCCCAAGGATAAGATTTATGCAGAACATGGGCAAAAACTATTGACAGCCAAATCGAATTGATTCTAGAGCATGAGCAGCTATATGGCGCATCTTCACTTCTCTTTCCACTCATGGGTATGAATAAGCAGAAATGGTTTGGTAGGCCCTGAAGTTTTGGATAGTGGGCAAATTCAGCACCCTGGATATTGTTGAGGGTTGAATGAAGTAACGTGGGTGTATAAGCATTGTAAAGGGCTCATAGTAGGTGCTCAATAAATGTTGCCTCACCACGCTGCAATTCCTAAGCCTCAGTTTCTTATGCCTGAAATCACTATTCCATAAATGCACAGTGTTTTGTTCTTCTCAAAGCCCTTTCAGCTATATTGCATTATTCTACCCTTACAAAAGCCCTGAGGGACCTGCCAACTAAAATCAAACCCGTTGCCATTGAGTCTGACTCATAGTGACCCTATGGAACAAAGCAGAACTGCCCCCATAGGGTTTCCAAGGCTATAATCTTTACGGAAGCAGACTGCCACATCTTTCTCCCACGGAGCGGCTGGTTGGGTTAGAACCGCTGACCTTTTGGTTAGCAGCCAAGCATTTTTAATCACTGCACCACCAGGGCTTCCTGCAGGGTGGACATTATTCCTCCTCTTCGTAGATGAGGAAACTAAGGTTCAAAGGTCCAAGGCCTCATAGTTCACCAGTCGCAAACACAGACCCTGTGTTTTCTGTAGTCTGTGATTTTTTTACACTTTCCCTTCACCAACCTCTGTCAGCAGTGAGGATTAGCAAACAGAGTACATAAACCCCCCCACCCCAGAAGTTGGGGGAGGGCTTTACCCCCACACTCGGGGTCCCTTCTTTTTAGAGAAAACCTGGGGATGTGTCTGAAATGTGCCTTCCTGGACCTAACCTCACCCCAGATGTGAAAGTCCTACAGACTGTGGGGTTGAGCACTGAGGAGCCAGAATCCACTGTGAGTTTACGGCAAGAGCCTGGGAAGACCCCTTATTTATCAGGAGCCCAGGCAGGGAGTGGTGTGTTGTCATGGGATCGGCGCTACCACCTGGGTCCTAACGAGTGGTGTGACTTAGGGTATTAAACACAGTTACCTAACCTGCTAAATGGGGTAATTGCCTACTTTGCCAGATCTATAGGTTTATTTATTATAGGTGCTGAGATAATATGAAAAATGTAAAATTATTTCATAACCAAAAAAGCATGCGCCTGTAAGGCCAGGATCCACAATCATTGAGACTCCAGCCACACAGAGAAATGCGGGACTCTTCCCTCTCTGGAACATGGTGATCGGTGTCTGAGTGTTTGGGATGAACTCACTCAAGAGGAAGTTTAACAGAGCGGAGTTGGGGGTTTTACAATGGTTGTCATTGTTAACTCCCGTGGAGGCGGCTCCTGACTCATGGAGACCCCATGCACAATGGAAGGAAACGCTGCCCAGTCCAGTGCCTTCCCCATGATCCGGCGGTCGTGACCCATAGGTTTTCACTGGCTGATTTTAGAAAGTAGATTACCAGGCCTTTCTTCCTAGTCCCTCTTAATCTGAAAACTCCGCTAAAACCTGTTCAGCAGCATAGCAACACACAAGCCCCCACTGACAGATGGGTGGTGGTTGTACATGAGGTGCATTGGCTGGGAATCAAACCTGGGTCTCCCTTACAGAAGGCAAGAATTCTACCACTGGACCACCACTATCCCCTAGTTGTTACACGACTCTGGATTAAAATCCTTGCTGCTCTACATTCTAACCATGTGCCTTGGGGCAAGTTACTTCACCTCTCTGAAGCTCAGTTTCTTTATCTGAATTATGAGAATCATAATGATAATGGTATCATAGTAAATAAATCATAAGGTTATTTTGAGGATTATATATGGTTATGTTGTAAATTGCTTTGCACAGTGTCTGCCATATGCTAAATCCTCAACAAATAATAGCTAATAATAAAAATGGTACACTTTACCTGTGGGCCTATTTCCCTACAGAGGTTCTGGGACAGGCACCCAGTACAATGGAAAATACACACAGCAGACCAGTCACCTATGCCCAGCTTCATCCAAGACCTGCTGTGTAACCTGTGACCTTGCAAAGCTTGCTTCCTACGTCTGGGCCTCATTTCATCGTCTGGAACTTGATGGGGTTGGATGAGGTCCTGTCTTCCAGGTTCCACGTTATATCACTGAGCTAACTCTACACAGGGCAAGAGATGCAAGGAAGAGGGAGAGACTGATAAACTCAGGCCTCGCTCCAGACAGATGCCTACAGGGACGGGAAGGCGTCCAGACTGTGCTGAGCCCGGGAAATGTGGCCCAGGTGGTGCAGGCCACACAAAGCCCAGGGGAGGATACATTTCCAGCCCAGGAGGGGAACAAGGCACCACTGAAGAGAAAAGGAGCAAACCCCAGCCTGGCTGACGGAACCAGAGGCCCCCAGAGTGGAAGCTGGGATTTCAGCCACAAATCAAACCTACTCAGGCCTCCACCCAAAGTCTCCCTCCCTCTCTCCTCCTCTGATGGGAACAGGTTTCAATTCCATCCTGAAGTGAGCTCATTCCTGGGCCTGGCTCAGCAAGGCCTTGCACAGAGCACACACACCCTTCCTACCACCTCCCTTCCTCTCCTCACTCCTCCAGATAGAGGGAGTCAGGCTGAAGTTCAAGCCCAGCTTCATCACTCGCTGCTCTGTGATCTCGGACAAGTCACTCTAAACCTCAGTTTCCACATCTATGAAGGAGGGATAACGACCCTACCGTCGTAAGATTTCAACAAAACAGTGTATGCAAAAGTACATGAGCCGGGCATACGGTAGGTGGGCAATAAATGCTTGTCCCTCCCAGTACAGTAGATGGATAATAAATGCTTGTCCTCCTCCTGATCCCTCTACCCCCAGCCATTCAGAGTCCACATGTTGAGCAGGGAGGGGCCTGAGGCTGTCATTTCACGACTGTGGACTCATGCATGTCTTCATTTACTCAAAAGCACTGAACGAGCATCTGCTCTGGGCCAAACTCTGGGCTTATTGTTGCTTCTTAGCTGCTGTGGAGTCAACTCTGATGCATGACAATCTTATGTAGAACAGAGCAAAACGTTGCCTGGCCCTGCGTCATCCTCACAATCTCCAGCACGTTGGAGACCATCGTTGTGGCTATTGTGCCATCCCATCTCACTGAGGCTCTCCCTCCCCATCGCTGACCCGCTACTTTACCAAACATGATGTCCTCCTCCAGCAAACTGATCTCTCCTGATGATGTGCTCAAAGCAAGTGAGTTGGACAATGTTCTGTGGTGATTTATATGTCTGGAAGCTCTGCTGAAATCTGTCCACCACCGGTGGCCCTGCTGGTATTAGAAATACCGCTGGCATAGCTTCCAGCATCACAGCAACACTCAAGCCACCACAGTACGACAAACTGACAGATGGAGGTGGAACTCAGAGCTTTTCAAAGTTTAATGTGCACACAAATCACCTGGGGATCTTGTTAAAAAGCAGATCCTGATTCAGTAGGTCTGGGTGGGGCCTGAGGTTCTGTATTTCTAACCAGTTCTCAGGTGATGTTGATGCTGCTGGTCCATGGACCACACTTTGAATAGCAAGAGGTTGGACATTAGAGCTACCACTCTGAGCAAGATGCATCCCTGCCCTCCAGAAGTTCAGAGCCCGGTGGGAGACATGACGGCCAATGGACACTTGGTGGATGATAGACACAGATGTTCTAGAAGCAAGAGGAGAAACCCCTAGTCTAACCTTAAGACTTGAAGAGCTTCCCAGGAAAGGTGACATGTGGAGTCCTGAAAGATGACTGGGAAGTAGTCAGGTCAAGGGGAGAAGGGAGGAGGTGGAACGGAAGATGGCAACATAGAGAGAACAGCTTGTGGAAAGGTCCTTGGGCCAGGCCAGCCAGGGGTTTGGATGGGCTGAAAGAGCTCGCTGTGCTAGGCTGAAAGCTTCTAGAAGGAGTGGTGAGAGAGGAGAAGGCTGCTGGGCCAGGGCGGATCATGAAGGGCCCTGAAGTCATACATCTGAGCTTTATTCTGCAGGTGATGGGAAGCCTTTGAAGGATTCTGAGCTGAGAGGTAACATGGTCAGATTGAGGGTTTAGGAGGTTCCTTCTGGTTGCTGTGATGAGAAGGGTCCTCGCGGCACACCCTGGGCTGAGCCACTGCAGGCAGAGAAGGGAGCGTGTTACTTTTCAAAACATTACACCTTTTCTTCCTCCACTTGCCCCACTTTCCCCACCACCACCATCACCACTGCCCATAGCACTGAGACCAGCTGACACTGAGACAGGCAGCCAAACAGAATGCAAGAACCTCAAATGCCAGCCCCCACCCCACCCAGATACTCAGGGTGTCAGAACTCCAGCCAAGTTCTTAGAATAGAAAGGAAAAGAAGTACCAGTCCTTTCAACCCCACACTCCTGCCCAGGGCATTCTAAGCTCAAGGAAGCTCAAAACACAAAGAGAAGAGCCTTACCCAGAGCCCCGAGCTCAAAGGGCCTGTCATTTACAGAGTGAAGGCATCTGCGGTTTGCTGTAGGGATTGAAGAAGGGCAGAACTTAAGCCAAGAGGGTGATGGTTCTCCCCACTGAAAGGCATCCAGAAATTAGAAAGTAATAGCCAGAGGAGACTTGAGAAGCCTCTGGAAGGGATAAGCTGCTGCACTGACCAATCTTAGCCGTAGAACAGGAAACAGATGGTCTCAAGGGATTAGAACCTACCTCTGAACTGCCCTACTTCCTAGGGTTGCTCTTCATGCAGGGTTAACAGTCAGGGGCTCTGGGTTTGAGTCCTGCCTCTGCCTGTAATTTGTGATGTAACCCACATGGGCTAGGGTTTTGAGCTAAGTGATGCCAAGACAGACCTATGCATCTCTGAGGTTCTGTGAAAACTCTCAGCTTCCTGGACCCTGCATACCTTTCCATCTGTGCTCCCTGTCCTGGACTTAACCTCTCGCCTGGGTCTGTGAGTGTCAGGCCCCATCTGTGGGTCTGTGCTCTCTTGCCCGGCACCCTTAGTCTGGGCAGTGAGGGATGGTGGCAAGAACACTGCGTTTGAAATCAGAGGACTGCTGGATCCCTGGCTCTGCTGAGTACATTCTCAGATTCTCTGAGCCTCAGTTTCTACATCTGTGAAATAGAGACACGACTTCTAGCTCCTTCAAGGTGACTGTGGGCACCAGCTGAGGACATGTGAAATGTTATACAAACCTGCAGAATGATCATGTCATTTGCCAGGACCCTCTGGCCTAGGGGCTCCTGACCCCTCTGTGCAGCCCTACAGATGGGCATGATAGGGCACTTGGCTTAGGGCAGCCTCACCCATCCCAACTCAATTTCCAGTTTGTTTCCCATACAGTCTATAAAATGGAGGAAACAACATTGACTTTGGAGTCTAGGAGTCCTCTGTTCAAATCCCAGCTCTCATTCCAACTAAGAGACCTTAAGCAAATCACCTTACCTCCCCAAGCCTCAGTTTTCTCATTTATATACTTGAAAGCCCCATTTATGGAATGGTTGTGAGAATTAAATGAGGTAATGTCCGCAAAGCACCTGGCACACAGTAGACACCCGACAACCTTCTGTTCTTTCCCCAGGACAATATAGTTAAAAATATATAAAGCCATCATGTATTTAAATTATATATTATATAAAAGGAGCCCTTTCTCCTTTAGAAAGCAATTTTTAAGCCCTGTCAGGAATTAAACCCAACCCAAAATGTGATAAACACATATTCTCCCACTCCAAACCCTCCCCGGCCCTTGCCGTGGGATATTCTGCCTCATGTCTGACCCATGTCCATCTCTCACCCACGTCTATGGTTCTCTAATCAGTCAACACATGTTTAGTGAACCCCACAGTGTGAGCAAGGCAGAAGACAGGTGATGCAGAGCAGGCAGGTGTGGGACAGACTCTGTGCTTATACCAGTTTCCTAGAGCTGCCTGAACTAAGTACAACAAACTAGATGGCTTAAAACAATAGAAATTTACTGTCTCACACTTCTGGAGCTTAGAAGTCTGAATTCAGGGTATTGGCAAGGTCATGCTCCCTCTGAAGACTCTGGGGGAAGATTCTTCCTTGTCTCTTCCAGCTTCTGGTGGTCCCAGGCATTCCTTGGTTTGTGGCTACATCACTCTAATCTCTCCCTCCATCTTCCCTCTACGTGTCTGTCTGTCTCTGTGTCCCTCCTCCTCTTCTTATAAGGACACCAATCATATTGGATTAGGGCCAACCCTGTTTTAGTATTTCCTCGTGTTAACTAATTACATCTGCAAACACGCTATTTCCAAATAAGGTCACAGTCACAGGTATAGGAGGTTAGGACTTCAGCATATCTTTTTTGGGGGACACAATTCAACACATAATCTATCTGGGCAGTGATTCAAGCACATGGAAACTGAAATAATGAGCTGATAATTATCCTGGGTCCCTGGCACCTCTATAGCATCAGAATGTGTGGCACAGGCAGGGAATGCTTGGGCATCAGAGAGAGAGTTCCCTGAGGGCTGGAGAACATTTCCTGATTGCATCATGGGCAGCTCAGCACACCAGCCTGGTAGCAAGAAGTTTTCTCTCAGGGTAAGTATAAGGAGGCTAGAGGAGGCAGTCCATGGGTAAGGAGACATGACTTCAGTCTCAGCTACTCTTGTTTGTTGAGAGCTACCAGCCCTCCTCATCTGCAGCCTTGAGTCTAAAGGACAAATTGGTAGGGTGCTGTTATGGAGTGAAATTGTGTCCCCTCAAAACGTGTCTCAACTTGGTGAAGCCATGATTCGCAGCATTGTGTGGTTGTCCTCCATTTTGTGATCTGATAATCCAGTGTATTGTAAATTCTAACTACTATGATGTTAATGAGGTAGGATTAGAGGCAGTTATGTTAATAAGGCAGGACATAATCTACAGGATTTTGTTGTATCTTGAGTAAATCTCTTTTGAGATATAAAGACAGAAGCCAGCAGAGAGGAAAGAGGACTTCATTACCACCAAGCAAGAAGAGCCAGGAGTGGACCCCTTCCTTTGGACCCAGGGTCCCCAGCTGAGAAGCTCCTAGACCAGGGCAAGATTGATGACAAGGACCTTCCCCCGCAGCTGACACAGACAGAAAGACTTCCCGGGAACTAGCATCCTGAATTCAGACTTCTAGCCTGCTAAACTGTGAGAGAATAAATTTCTGCTTGTTAAAGCCACCCCCTTGTGGCATTTCTCTTACAGCAGCACTAGATAACTAAGTCAGGTGCTATGAAGAGACGTTTGGGCAGAGGTAGGAAGAGGTGGGTTCCGGTCCTGGCACATCACCTCTGAGGCCTTGGACAAATTAAGTCACCTCTCTGAGCCCATGTTCCTCCTGGGCCTGATGGGGAAGGAATTTCTCACCTGCTGACTCCCAGGATTACTGGGAGCATCCAGTGGAAGAACGTGGGAGCACATGGTGTAAATGTGAACCTCTGTGTCTGGAGAGATGATGTTGGCTGT
The DNA here is from genome assembly GCF_000243295.1 of Trichechus manatus latirostris. Lineage (NCBI taxonomy): Eukaryota > Metazoa > Chordata > Mammalia > Sirenia > Trichechidae > Trichechus > Trichechus manatus. The sequence continues at coordinate 6,147,289 of NW_004444074.1, forward strand.
GATTGTTCTGAAAGATTCTGCATGGAACTCCTCCTTTCTCAGGAGACCAGAACAAGGTGGGGACCAGATGTCTGGGAGCAGGTGGAGGTAGGGGTGATGACAAGGTCCAGTGCCCTCTTGGGGCTGGGACAAGCACAGCCACACACAGTGGTCAGGGCCCAAGCCAGGGCTTCCAGCAGACACATTCCTCAGATCTGATCTCCTGCTCTGGGGACATTGGTCCTGACAGGGGTGAGACAAAATGACTTACAAAGACCCCCAGCCTTCAATAAATAAGCTCTGTATCCACCTACCTGTTGTTGTTGTTGTTGTCGTTAGGTGCTGTTGTGTAGATTCTGACTCATAGCGACCCTATGTACAATGGAAGGGAACACTGCACTGGTCCTGCACCATCCTCACAATCATTGCTATGCTTGAGCCCCTTGTTGCAGCCACTGTGTCAATCCATCTAATTGAGAGTCTTCCTCTTTTTCACTGACCCTGTGCTTTACCAAGCATGATATCCTTCTCCAAGGACTGCTCCCTCTTGATAACATGTCCAAAGTACGTGAGACAAAGTGTCTGAAAATAACATGGTTTGGGTCAGGTGCACCTTAGTCCTCAAGGTGGCATCTTTGCTTTTTAACACTTTAAAGAGGTCTTTTGCAGCAGATTTGCCCATTGCAATAGGTTGTTTGATTTCTTGACTGCTGCTCCCATGGGTGTTGATTGTGGATCCAACTAAAATGAAATCCTTTACAACTTCAGTATTTTCTCCATTTATCGTGATGTTGTTTATTGGTCCAGTTGTGAGGATTTTTGTATTCTTTACATGGAGGTATAATCCATACTGAAGGCTGTAGTCTTCGATCTTCATCAGTAAGTGCTTCAAGTCCTCTTCACTTTCAGTAAGCAAGGCTGTGTCATTTGCATATCATAGGTTGTTAATGAGTCTTCCTCCAATCCTGATGCCTCATTCTTCTTCATATAGTCTGGTTTCTCAGATCATTTGCTCAGTATACAGATTGAATAAGTATGGTGAAAGGATACAACCCTGATGCACAACTTTCCTAATTTTAAACCATGCAATAGCCCCTTGTTCTGTTCAAACAACTGTCTCTGTCTATTTAGAGGTTCCGCGTAAGCACAATTAAGTGTTCTGGAATTTCCATTCTTCACAATGTTATCCATAACTTGACATAGTCGAATGCCTGTGCAGTCAATAAAACACAGGTAAACATCTTTCTGGTATACTCTCCTTTCAACCAAGATCCATCTGACATCAGCAATGATATCCCTTCTTCCATGTCCTCTTCTGAATCTGGCTTGAATTTCTGGAAGTTCTCTATCAATGTACAGCTTCAACTATTTTTGAATTATCTTCAGCATAATTTTATTTGCATGTGATGTTAATGATATTGTTTGATAATTTCCACATTGCGTTGAATCACTTTTCTTTGGAATAGGCACGTATATGGATCTCTTCGAGTCATTTGGCCAGGTAACTGTCTTCCAAATTTGTTGGCATAGACCAGTGAGCACTTCCAGAACCGCATCCGTTTGCTGAAACATCTCAGTTGGTATTCTGTCAATTCCTGAAGCCTTGTTTTTCGCCAAGGACTTCAGTGCAGCTTGGACTTCTTCCTTCAGTACAATCAGTTCTTGACCATATGCTGCCTCCTGAAATGGTTGAATATCGACCAATTCTTTTTGGTACAGTGACCCTATGTATTCTTTCCATCTTCCTTTGATGTTTTCTGCGTCTTTCAATTTTTTGCCCATGGAATCCTTCAAAATTGCAACTCGAGGCTTGATTTTTTTCCTTCAGTTTTTTCATCTTCAGAAATGCCCAACATGTTCTTCCCTTTTGGTTTTCTAACTCTAAGTCTTTGCACATTTCATTAAAATACTTTGTTTCATCTTCTCGAACCATCCTTTGAAATCTTCTGTTCTGTTCTTTTACTTCATCATTTCTTCCTTCCACTTTAGCTACTCTACCTTCAAGAGCAAGTTTTAGAATCTCTTCTGACATCCATTTTGGTCTTTTTTTTTTTTTTTTTTTCCTGTTTTTTAATGACCTTTTGTGTTCTTCATGTATGATGTCCTTGATGTCATCCCACAACTCGTCTAGTCTTCAGTCATTAGTGTTCAATGTGTCAAATCTATTTTTGAGATGGTCTCTAAATTCAGATGGGATATACTCAATGTCATACTTTGGCTCTCGTGGATTTGTTTTAATTTTCTTCACCCTCTACTTGAATTTGCATATGAGCAATTGATGGTCTATTCCAAAGTTGGCCCCGGCCTTATTCTGACTGATAGTATTGAGCTTCTCCACCATCTCTTTCCAGATATAGTCAATTTGATTCCTCTGTATTCTATCCAGTGAGGTCCAAGTGTATAGTTGCTGTTTATGTTGTTGAAAAAAGGTTTTTCCAGGGAATAATCGTTAGTCTTAAAAAATTCTATCATGCAATCTCCCGTGTCATTTCTATCAAACCAAGGCCATATTTTCCAACTACAGATTCTTCTTTATTTCCAACTTTTGCATCCCAATCACCAGTAATTATCAATGCATCTTGACTGCACGTTTGATCAATTTCAGACTGTAGAAGTTGTTAAAAATCTTCAGTTTCTTCATCTTTGGCATTGGTGGTTGGTGCATAAATGTGAATAATAGTTGAATTAATGGTCTTCTTTGTAGTTGTATGGATATTATCCTATCACTGACAGCATTGTACTCCAGGATAGATCTTGAATTGTTCTTTTTGACAATGAATACAACACCGTTCCTCTTCAATTTGTCATTCCTGGCATAGTAGACCTTAGGATTATTGGATTTAAAATGGCCAATACCAGTCCATTTCAGCTCACTAATGTCTAGGATACTGATCTTCAAGCATCTCATTTCATTATTGACAACTTCCAATTTTCCTAGATTCATACTTCATACATTCCACATTCCGATTACTAATGGATGTTTGCAGCTGTTTATTCTCATTTTGAGTCGTGCTACATCAGCAAATGAAGGCCCTGAAAGCTTTATTCCATCCAAGTCATTAAAATCAACTTCTCTTTGAAGAGGAAGCTCTTCCCCAGTTGTATTCTGAGTGCCTTTCAACCTAAGGGGCTCATCTTCTGGCACTATATCAGACAATGTTCAGCTGCTATCTGTAAGGTTTTCACTGGTCAATTTTTTCAGAAGTAGACTGCCAGGTCCTTCTTCCCAGTCTGTCTTAGTCTGGAAGCTCCGCTGAAACCTATCCACCTGGGTGACCCTGCTGGTATTTGAAATACCAATGGCATAGCTTTCAGCATCACAGCAACACGCAAGCCACAACCCTACAGTATAACAAACTGACAGACGAGTAGTGGATCCATCCACCTACCATCCCCAAATACCTTTCCCTCCACAGTAAACCTCATTCTCCTCTATCTTTCTCCCTCCCCAGCACTGGGCTCCACTTGTGGTCCCTGGGGTGTCCCAGGCGTGGTGCCCTAGCCCAGCCCTTTGGAAGGCCCAGAAATGATAAGGTGTTATTGGGCTGCCAGAAGACAGAGGACCAGCCCTGCAGCCTCTCTCCCTCTCCTTCCTCCTCTCCTCTCCCTGTTCCCTGAGACCTGTCATAGGACATTCAGTGTTTCCTCCACCCGTCTGCTTTATAATTAAGCATCCTTGTCCTCAGTCCCCTTCCTAATCTATTCATTGTGTGTCATTAGTGGATAATCGGACAGAACTGAAGAACCTTGACAGCTCCAAGCCGGACCACAAGTCCTCCCCTCCCACCCCAGCCCTGGGCTTAACAGCCTCCCTCTCAGTTTTGCCAAGCTGAGGTATCAGCCCGTCATTTTCTCTCTGCCATTTTTCCTCTTTCTTTCAGTCACTCCATTTACAGCTGAATCTTATCTCCCTCCCCCTTCCCACGCCACAGCAAGACTGTGAGCAGAGACCACATGTAACACACTCTGTGTCTCAAATCCTAAAGCTTTCCCTGGCAGATATTAGGTGTTCAACAAACATTTGCTGAATTAATGAATGCATGGTGGGATTTCACAGATGAACACATCCTGTTTCACCCAACAGTTTCAACTGAAGATTTTTCTCTGGCTTCTATGACCGGGGATGACAGTCAAAATATCTAACTGCCAGCATGGGAGAAGGTTCCTGAGGTCTCTGCCATGCCACACATTAACCTTCTAGTTTCTGGATGATAGGAGATCCAGGAGGAGGGTCCTGGGCAACAGATGATGCCTGGAGAGCACAGGGCTTTGACTACATAGCAGCAGAGGTGGAAGAAGTGTTGTACATCAAACCTAATTAGAAGATCAGACCTGCATGAGTGAATGAGTGAATGAATCACTCTATCTCATGTCTTGCCTCTGCCTGCCCTGTCCCTCGTCATTCTGCCTCTCTACCCTTCTGTAATGGGCCTGGGGAGGGTGGCAGGAAAACCCAAACCCATTTATTTCCCTGGGAAAAACACTGAGGGGCTGTTCCTGTGAGTCACTAGGAAGAAGGTAATTCTACCCACATAAGCTGCAGCCAGGGCTCAGGTCAGGAAAGGAGAAAGGGCAGGACAAGCCACTGGCAGCCGCACAACCAGGCTTTCCAGGATGGGCCCAGGAGCCTAGGCCACTGAACATTCCTGCCCAACGTCAGCATGCGGCGACAGGGGTGTGTGTGGCTGGCTCACGGCAGCGTGCACAGCTCCCCACTCCCCTACCCTGGGAGGGAGGGCCCTGGGACCTCCGTCTGACCCTGACCTGGTGTGTGGCCTTGAGCAAGTTGTATGCTGTCTGGGCATCAGTTTTGCCAGATGAAAATGTCTGCTCCATCTCTGAAAAATCTGTTAAGACCAACAAGCCAGAAGCCAGGGAGGCAGGTCTTAGACTTAGTTGGCCAGACAGGCAGGAAGCTCACTACCCTGCCAGGAAGGACAGTGTTCACTCCAGTGATTCAGTGCCAGACCCCATTCTTAGACTAGTCTGCTACAGCAGATCTCTAATTTTCCCCAATGCTCCCTTGCTCCTTTGATGAGAACAGGTCACATAGGGAAAAAAAAAGAATTATTGAATGTTTACCATGTGCCAGACACTTAAGCATCTTTACAGACATTATCTCATTGACATTATTTCAACAAACATATGAGGCAGCCATTGTCATCCTCATTTTACAGATGGATAAACAGGCTCAGGAGGGCCGAGAGGGGTCCAAGTTTCCACACTGGTCAGTGGTGAAGCCAGGTCAGCCTGACTCTTTCCATAATACAGATGCAAGTACAAAAGAGAAGAGTTTGCTGTCTACCCTCACTTCTCCTTCTTTGCTCCCTCTGCATGCCCCTTCTTCCCAATCCACAAAGAGCTTTAGTGAGTGCCTCTGCCTGCCTCCAGGCATCTGGGGCATATGTGGTGCTGGCTTCCTGGTGGCAGAAGGACTGTAGAAGCAACCCCCTTGGCCTGGGAGCTCCAGCTGGGGACAATCGGTGAGTGAGGGGGTGGGCCAATTGATGGAGCTGTGGGGCCAGTGGCCCAAAGCACTGGGAAGCCAGCAGTGACAACAGCAACCACGGGGTTGGGTTCTCAGAGCTGGGAATGAATGCATACTCTGATCGGTTTTGAGATCTCTTTCAGGTTCCCTGGGCCAGGGGCACAAGGTGTCAAGAGAGAGGTGCTAGGAGAGATCTGGGCAAGCTGCTAGAACCTAGACCCAGCCTTTGGTGAAATTTCCATCCTTGGGAAGACTGGTGGGAGCCCATACAAAGTGCAGGTATGGGAGAGGCTGGCCTTCCTAACACTCTAGGGTCCTGGGCAAGAGCCAGGGCTCAAGAGGTCTGAGCTGAGCAGTGGTCAGTCTTCTCTGTCAAGCCTGGATTTCTTCTGACTGTCCCTGGCTTGGGAGAAGATTGCTTCAGAGTTGAGGCTGAGTTGAACCCCAGGCAACAGGCAATGCACTCCAGCTGCAAAGATAGCAGCAGGGTTTGGGATGGGTTAAGGGAGATGAGTGTGTCACTGAGACGGTACAAAGATGGCCAGGTCACACATTAGAAAGAGTAAATGCACCCTCATCTTGGACCAGCCATAGCAACTGTGATTTGAGGGATGCCAAGGAGGTGCTCCTGCTCAAGCTGCTGCCCTGCTGCTTTGTCACACTGCCGGCCAGCAAACCAGTACTCCATGCATTCTTTTGAAAGGCTTTTTTCCCACTGAAGGTATCATTCTTTGGGACAGTTTATGCCTTAAATACCACCTGTTTGTCAGTTTGTTATACTGTAGTGGCTTGCATATTGCTACGATGCTAGAAGCTATGTTACCAGTATATCAAATACCAGCAGGGTCATCCAAAGTAGACAGGTTTCAGTGGAGCTTCCAGACTAAGACTAGGAAGAAAGGCTTGGTGACCTACTTCCAAAAATTAGCCAATGAAAACCTTATGTATCACAACAGAACATTGTTCAACCCACTTGCTTTGGATATGTCATCAGGAAGGATCAATTGCTGGAGGAGCGCATCGTGTTTGGTGAAGCAGAGGGCTGACAAGGGGGAGGGAGAGCCTTGGTGAGATGGATTGTCACATGAGCCACACAGATGGGCTCGAACACGCTGGCAATCACGAGGAAGATGCAGGACCAGGCAAAGTTTCGTTCTGTTGCACATAAGGTGGCTTTGAGTTGGAGTTGACTTGACAGCAGCTATCTATATCTATTCATCCATCCACCCACCCATCCATCCATCCACCCATCCACCCATCCATCCATTTATGCCTCCACCCACCACTCATCTATCCATCTATCCATCCACACATCCATCCATCCATCCTTTTATGCCTTAAAACCTTATCATACCTGGATTAATTAAACTACAAACATCTATATGAAGCCCAGGGTTCCCCAGGGAAGACAATCATGGCAGAAGATGAGAGAGAAATCATCTATAAGGGAACAAAAGCTAGGAACAGGACTTTACATGGCTTCATTTGTTCCTCATAGTGACTCTGTGAGGTTGGCATTATTTTACTTATTTTAAATTTAAAAAAAACTAAGGTTTAGAAAGGTGAGCTGGCTTCCATACATCACGCAGAACAGTAGAGTCTTTCTTGTAGGCAATGGAAATCATTTGTCTTTCTCACATGAACTATCACTTACGAGATATCTAATTTGGATTCCTTGCAAGGCAATCAGCGTACACTAATCTCCTTTTATAAAGTTTTTTTTTTTCTCTTTCATATCTTTTATAGTCTTGCTGACACCTAATTCAATAGCAACTTTTTTAGTAACTCACTTACATCCAGCCTTCCTGAAGCATTAAATTATCATAAAGATGTAACTCTTTTTGCACTCATTTAATTGACTTGTGTTACACTCAGTTATCTCTTTACAGTGACAAGTACAACTGACATAAACAGGCTTGGGAACAAACAGAGCTGATTTGTCGTTCATGGGCAAACTAGAAAGTAGTTGTCTAATAGCCAGGTATTCCAAGAGCCATGGGCTTTAGCTGACATGTTTTACAGAGGTGGTAGAAAGGACAGCTAATCTAGTAAATCAGCTAGAGTTGGTTAGTTAAGAGAGTTTCTTTCATGTGGTAGAATTAGGATTTGAACCCTGGTCTACGAAGTTCAGGCTCTTTCTTCTATACCACATAGACCCATGCTGCCAGCTTCGTATTTTGCCTAGGACCAGCTCTCTGTGGATATGAACTCTTAGGAGTTGGCTTGGTCAGTTACATGGAGGTGGTTTACCTAAACCTGTGGCTTCTCTTGTTTTCATCCCATAATGTTCTCCAAGGGCTTCTCACAAGAAAAGGGTAGGGGTAGGGAGTGACCCTGGATGGGACTTGTGGAGACTAGAGAGTCTAAGACTGCTGCTAAGGGAATTTCAACTGCCAGTCAAACCTTCTAACCAGGACTGTCTTACTTTCCTGCAGAAAGCAAGCTAGGAAAAAGCTTCCTCTCTCTTCCTTGAGCCAATCCATGCCTCCACTATCCTCATCTGCCAGTGGGAAAATTAATGCCTACCCCATAATGGAGCTGTGAGGATTTAATGAGATGGCACAGAGCCGGGCACATAGAAGAGCTTTAAAATGTCACTTCCTTTCTTCTTCCGCCCTCCAACTTTCTTTAGAGGCCCAGATGTCTACACCCTCAGAACTGGAGGGAACCTTGGAGAGGAGTATTTAGTCCAATATTTTCAAAATTATGTGTTTTCTGAACTTTCCTTCCTTGGGATGAAAATGGATGAAAAGAGTCACCAAGGAAGTTTGGGAAACACCTGGTCAGACAAAGTGAACCAGGTTTCTGTGCTATGGAGCTGTTCAGAACCTGTAATGTACTAATGGGAATCCCTGGGTGGTGCAAACAGTTAATGCACTCGCTGTTAGCCAAAGACTGGAAGTTCAAGTCCACCCAGAGATGCCTCGGCAGAAAGACCTGGCAATCTAGTTCTGAAAAATCAGCCATTGAAAACCCTGTGAACATACAGACTCCATAAGAAAGTTATTGGAACTAATAGAAGGGTTCAACAAAGTGGCAGGGTACGAGATCAACACTTAAAAATCAGTTGGGTTCCTCTACACTAACAAGAAGGACTTCAAGAAGGAAATCAAGAAAACAATATCATTTATAATAGCCCCCAAAAGGATAAAATACCTAGGAATAAATCTAACCAGGGACATAAAAGATTCGTATAAGGAAAACTAGAAAATACTACTGCAAGAAACTAAAAGAGATCTACAGAAATGGAAAAATATTCCATGCTCATGGATGGAAAGACTCAACATTATGAAAATGTCAATTCTACACAAAGTGATCTACAGATATAATACAATCTGATCCAAATACCAACAGCATTCTTTAACAAGATGGAAAAACCAATCACTAACTTTATACGGAAAGGAAAGACGCAACCGATAAAGAATTATTGAAAAAGAAGAACAAAGTAGGAGGCCTCACGCTACTTGATCTCAGAACCTACTATACAGTCACGGTAGTCAAAACAGCCTGGTACCGGTACAAAGATAGACACATGGACTAATGGAACAGAATTGAGAACCCACATGTAAATTCATCCACCTACGGTCAGCTGATCTTTGACAAAGGCCCAAAGTCCATTAAATGGGGAAAAGACAGTCTTTTTAACAAATGGTGCTGGCAAAACTGGATGTCTATCTGTAAAAAATAAAGCAGGACCCACACCTCACACCGTATACAAAAACTGCTTCAAATGTATCAAAGACCTAAACATAAAACTTAAAATGGTAAAGATCATGGAAGAAAAAATAGGAACAACACTAGGGGCCCTACTACATGGCATAAATAGAACACAAACCGTCACTAACAATGCACAAACACCAGAAGAGAAACTAGGTAAGTGGGAGCTCCGAAAAATTAAACTCTATGCTCATCAAAAGAGTTCACTAAAAGAGTAAAAAGAGAACCTATGACTGCAAAAAATTTTTTGGCTACAACATATCCGACAAGGGTCTAATCTCTAAAATCTATGAGATACTGCAACACCTCAACAACAAAAAGACAAATAATCCAATTAAAAAAATGGGCAAAGGAAAAGGCGCGGCCAAGACGGCAGAGTAGTCAGACACTTCCTGTGGTCCCTCTTACAACAAAAAACCAAAAAAAAAAAAAAAAAAGTGAATCAATTACGTATGACAATCTAGGAGCCCTGAACATCAAAGACAAAGTTGAGGAGTTGGACTGAGCAGCAGGGGGAGGGAGAGACAGTTCAGGAGCAGCAAGGATTTGCTAGACCTGACCTGGCCGGCATCCTGCAGGCTGGATCAGCTGGCACACACGGGCTGAGGCTAGCAGTAGTGCTCAGGCCGCATTTTCCACATCAGAAGAAATCAAGAGGCAGAGAGTCTACTGAAGCCTCCAGAACCAGGGAGAATCGTCACTCAGTTGGTGAAAGACAAGTACAAGAATCTAACCTTCTGCACAGATCTAAAAAACCCTTCCCCCTTTTAGGAAGTACCTCTCTCCCATTTACCTGTCCCCTCCCCGCTCTGCTCTGGGTCCTGGTCCAGCTTCAGCAATTGCTGCACCTCCTGGGCTGGAGTAGGACCCGTCGCTTGCCCCATGCCATTCTCCCGGCTTTGGAGAAGGGACAAATTAACAAACAGGAAAAAATAATCTGCTAGCTCCCCTAAACCGAGAAATCAGGGCAGGCACAGCCCCTTTGCCTAGGCACAGACATAAGGGGTCTGTGAACTCTGAATGCCTTTCACCCCTGACTAGACCTATGTGGGACCATTTCAACAAAGTAGGCCCTCATTAGCACAGTATGACAGGGTACATATGTGAAGTCTATTTCAACTGTAACAGCTATAAGCGAGAGTGGCAGATTTGTGACATTTGACACCATCTTGCCCATTAAGCAGGGTCCTCACCTACCTGAGGACTGGTGGCTCCACCCACTCCACCTAGCCACCAGGGGTCTGAGAATAAGTAGTACCTCCCAATCCTGATAGCCAACAGCACTGGGTGCCCAAAGTCTGGCTGAAAACCCACCCACCTAGGAGCTCCAGGGAACAGGGACATGCCTTCCACCCAGACACTCTGGGGCAGCCATCAGCCCCCTGCCTTGCTCAGCTCATGACCTCCCTACTGCAGCCAGATACCTGTGTCTACTCCAGTCACCCTTGCCTGTCTAGGACTGTAGGTAAGAGCCTGCACCACACACTCGGTGACCGATGGCCTGGACACCTGAGCTGAATCTTCACAAGAAAAGTAAATGGACTCCGGGGCTCACACACCTACTAACAGCACTAACCACCTGGTGACAGGATGTGAGAGCTTCAAAGACACCAATAATCAAAGTAGCTCTCACAACCAGCCTATTTGTGCATATCAAAACAAAACAGGAAGCTAGGACACAGTTAGTAAACATAAAATAAATAAATATAATAATTTATTGATGGCTCAGACACAACAGTCAATACCAAATCACATAAAGAGGCAAGCAGACTATGATGGGTAGAAATAGAAATACCATACGATTCAGCAATCCCACTCCTAGGAATATATCCTAGAGAAATAAGAGCCTTCACATGAATAGACATATGTACACCCGTGTTCATTGCAGCATTATTCACAATAGCAAAAAGATGGAAACAACCTCAGTGTCCATCAACAGATGAATGGATAAAAAAATTATGGCACATACACACACTGGAATTCTACAAAATGATAAAGAACAGTGATGAATCTGTGAAACATCTCACAACATGGATGAATCTGTAGGGCATTATGCTGAGTGAAATAAGTCAGTCATAAAAGGACAAATACTGTATGAGACCACTATTATAAAAACTCAAGAAAAAGTTTACACACAGAAAGAAACAACCTTTGATGCTTATGAGGGAGGGGAGGATTGGGGAGGGGAAGTTACTAACTAGATAGTAGATAAGTGTTAATTTTGGTGAAGGGAAAGACAGTACACAATACAGGGGAAGTCAGCACAACTTGACCAAGGCAAAGCCATAGAAGCTTCATAGACACATCCAAACACCCTGAGGGACTGAGTTATTCGGGCTGAGGACTGGGGACCATGGTCTCCGGGGTCATCTAGGTCAATTGGCATAAAATAGTTAATTAAAAAAAAGTGTTCTATATCCAACTTTGGTGAGTAGCATCTGGGGACCTAAAAGCTTGCAAGCAGCTACCTAAGATACATCTATTGGTCCCATCCTGTTCGGAGGAAAAGGAGAATGAAGAAAACCAAAGACTCAAGGGGAATGTTAGTCCAAAGGACTAGTGGACCACAAGTATCCCAGCCTCCACCATTCTGAGCCCAGAACAACTAGAAGGTGCCCAGCTACTACCACCGGCCATTCTGACAAGGATCACAATAGACGGTCCCAGACAGAGTGGGAGAAAAATGTAGAACAAAATTCAAATTCAAAAAATAAAAAAATAAAAAAATCTGACTTACTGATCTGACAGAGACTGGAGGAACCCTCAAGACTATGGCCCCCGGACACCCTTTTAACTCAGAAGTGAAGCTACTCCTGACGTTCACTCTTCAGCCAAAGATTAGATAGGTCTATAAAACAAACAATAATACATGTGAGCAACACGCTTCTTAGTGCAATCAAGTATACGAGACCAAATGGGCAACGCCTGCCTGAAAGCAATGATGAGACAGCAGGAAGGAACAGGATAAATGGATGGATGGAAAAGGGGAACCTAGGGTGGTGAAGGGAGAGTGTTCACATCCCAGAGGTTGCAACCAATGTCACAAAACAATTTATGTATAAATTGTTGAATGAGAAACTAATTTGACTAATTTGCTCTCTAAGCTTTCAACTAAAGCACAATAAAAAAGAAAAGAAGAAAACCCTGTGAATCCAGAGATGCCACAAGAAAGTTACTGGAACCAACAGAAAGATTTAGCAAGGTGGCAGGGTACAACGAGATCAACATACAAAAATCAGTTGGGTTCCTCTACATTAACAAGGAGAACTCCAAAAAGGAAATCAAGAGAACAATACCATTTGCAATAGCCCCAAGGGGTTAAAATACCTACAAATAAACATAACCAGGAACATAAAAGATTTATACAAGGAAAACTATAAAACCCTACTGCAAGAAACGACAGGAAATCTACATAAATGGAAAAATATTCTATGCTCATGGATTGGAAGACTTAACATTGTGAAAATATCAATACTACCCTGAGCCATCTATAGATACAATGCAGTCCTGATCCAAATCCCAACAACACTCTTTAATGAAATGGAAAACTAATCTCCAACTTTATATGGAAAGGAAAGAGGCATCAAATAGCTGAAGCAATATTGAAGAAGGACAAAGTAGGAGGCTTACACTTCCTGAATCTCAAAACTTACTATACAGCTACGGTAATCAAAACAACCTGGTACAGGTTCAATGGCAGACACATAGATCAATGGAATACAATTAAAATCCCAGAAGTAAACCCATCCATCTATAGGCAGCTGATCTTTGACAAGGGTTGAAGTCCATTCAATGGGGAAGAAACAGTCTCTAACAAACGATGCTGGCAAAACTGGATATTCACTTGCAGAAAAATGAAGCAGAATCTATACCACACACCATGCACAAAAACTAACTCAAAATGGTTCAAAGACTTAAACGTTAAAGTTAAAACTACAAACTTCCTGGAAGATAACATAGGGACAAAACGAGGGGACCTAATTTTCAGCATAAATAGCCTATCAAACACAACTAAAACTGCACGAATAACAGAAGATAAATTAGATAACTTAGACTTTATAAAAATTAAATACTATGCACGTCATATCCTTTCACCATACTTATTCAATCTGTATGCTGAGCAAATAATCTGAGAAGCTAGACTATATGAAGAAGAATGTGGCATCAGGATTGAGGGAAGACTCATTAACAATCTGTGTTATGCAGATGACACAATCTTACTTGCTGTAAGTGAAGAGGACTTGAAGCACTTACTGATGAAGATCAAAGACCACAGCCTTCACTATGGATTACACCTCAGCATAAAGAAAACAAAAATTTTCACAACTGGACCAATAAGCAACATCATGATAAGTGGAGAAAATATTGAAGTTGTCAAGAATTTCATTTTTTTCTTTCTTTTAGTTTTATTATACTTTAAGTGAAAGTTTACAATTCAAGCTAGTCTCTCATACAAAAATTTATACATACATTGTTATGTGACCCTAATTGTTCTCCCTATACTGTGACAGCACATTCCTCCGTTCCACCTCTGATTTTCCGTGTCCATTCAACCAGCTCCTGACCCTCTCTGCCTTCTCATCTCACCTCCAGACAGAAGCTGCCCATTTAGTATCATGTATCTACGTGAGCTAAGAAACACACTCCTCACGAGTATCATTTTCTGTCCCATAGTCCAGTCTAATCTTTGTCTGAAGAGTTGGCCTTGGGAATCGTTTTAGTTCTGGATTGACAGAGAGTCCAAGGGCCATGCTTTCTGGGGTTCTTCCAGTCTCAATCAAACCATTAAGTCTGGTCTTTTTTCAAGAATTTGAGTGCTGCACCCCAATTTTCTCCTGCTCCATCAGGGACTCTGTTAGGTTCCCTGACACGGCGGTCATTGGTGGTAGCTGGGCACCATCTAGTTCTTCTGGTGTCAGGCTGATGGAGTCTCTGTTTTATGTGGCCCTTTCTGTCTCTTGGTTAATACTTTCTTTGTGTCTTTGGTGTTCTTCATTCTCCTTTACTCCAGGTGGGTTGGGGCCAATTGATGCATCTTAGATGACCACTTGCAATCTTTTAAAATGCCACTCACCAAAGTAGGATGGAGAACATTTTCTTAATAAACTTTGTTATGCCAATTGACCTAGATGTCCCCTGAGAACATGGATGGTCCTCAGACCCCTGCCCCTGCTACTCTGCCCCTCAAAGTGTTTGATTGTATTCAGGAAACTTGTTAGCTTTGGTTTAGTCCACTTGTGCTGACTTCCCCTGTAGCTTGTGCTGTCCTTCCCTTCACCTAAGATAATTCTTGTCTACCATCTAGTTAGTGAATAACCCTCACCCTCCCTCTCCATCCTCGTAACCATCAAAGAATGTTTTCTTCTGTGTTTAAACCTTTTCTTGAGTTCTTATAAAAGTGGTCTCATACAATACTTGTCCTTTTGCGACCGACTAATTTCACTCAGTATATGCCTTCCAGATTCCTCCACGTTATGTTTCGTGGATTTGTTGTTGCTCTTTATCATTGCATAGTATTCCATTGTGTGAATATACCATAATTTGTTTATCCGTTCATCCACTGATGGGCACCTAGGTTGTTTCCATCTTTTTGCTATCATGAACAGTGCTACAATGAACATGGGTGTGCATATATGTATTCATGTGACAGCTCTTATTTCTCTAGGATATATTCCAAGGAGCAGGATTGCTGGATCATATGGTACTTCTATTTCTAGCTGTTGAAGGAAGTGCCAAATCAATTTCCAAAGTGGTTGTACCATTTTACATTCCCACCAACAGTGTATAAGTATTCCAGTCTCTCCACAACCTCTCCAACATTTATTATTTTGTGTTTTTTGGATTGATGCTAGCCTTGTTGGGATGAGATGGTATCTCATTGTAGTTTTGATTTGCACTTCTCTAATGGCTAATGATCGTGAGCATTTCCTCATATGTCTGTTAGCTGCCTGAATGTCTTCTTTGGCAAAGTGACTGTTCATGTCCTTTGCCCATTTTTTAATTGGGTTATTTGTCTTTTTGTTTTAAGGTTTTGCAGTATCTTGTAGATTTTAGAGATTAAACCCTGATTGGATTTGTTGTAGCCAAAATTTTTTCCCAGTCTGTACATTGTCTTTTTACTCTCTTGGTGAAGCATTTGATGAGCATAAGTGTTTGATTTTTAGGAGCTCCCAGTTATCTAGTCTCTCTTCTGGTGCTTGTGCATTGTTACTTATGGTTCGTATTCTGTTTATGCCAGGTATTAGGGCTCCTAGCGTTGTCCCGAATTTTTCTTCCATGACCTTTATCATTTTCAATTTTATATTTAGGTCTTTGATCCATTTTGAGTTAGTTTTTGTGCATGGTGTGAGGTATTGGTCTTGTTTCAGTTTTTTGCAGATGGATATCCAGTTATGCCAGCACCAGCTGTTAAAGAGACTGTCCTTTCCCCCCAATTAATGGACTGTGGGCCTTTGTCAAATATCAGCTGCTCATAGGTGGATGAATTTATGTCTGGATTCTCAATTCTGTTCCATTGGTCTATGTATCTGTTGTACCAGTACCAGGCTGTTTTGACTACTGTGGCAGTATAATAGGTTCTAAAATCAGGTAGTGTGAGGCCTCCCACTTTGTTCTTCTTCTTGAGTAATGCTTTACTTATCCGGGACCTCTTCCCTTTCCACATGAAGTTGGTGATTTGTTTCTCCAACTCATTAAAAAATGCCGTTGGAATTTGGATTGGGATTGCATTGTATCTGTAGATTGCTTTGGGTAGAATTGACATTTTCACAATGTTGAGTCTTCCTATCCATGAGCAAGTAGTTCCAGTAGTTTTCCTGTGGATTCTTTGAGGTTTTCTGTGTATAAGATCATATCATCTGCAAATAGAGATACTTTGACTTCTTCCCTACCAATGTGGATGCCCTTTATTTCTTTTTCTAGACTAATTGCTCTGGCTAGGACCTCCAGCACAGTGTTGAATAAGAGTGGTGATAAACGGCATCATTGTCTGGTTCATGTTCTCAAGGCGAATGCTTTCAAAGTCTCTCCATTTAGGATGATGTTGGCTGTTGGCTTTCTATAAATGCCCTTAATTGTGTTGAGGAATTTCCCTTCTATTTCTATTTTGGTGAGAGTTTTTATCATGAAAAGGTGTTGGACTTTGTCAAATGTCTTTTCTGCATCGATTGATAAGATCATGTGGTTCTTATCTTTTGTTTTATTAATGTGATGGATTACATTGATTGTTTTTCTAATGTTGAACCACCCCTGCATACCTGGTATAAATCCCACTTGATCATGGTGAATTATTTTTTTGATATGTTGCTGAATTCTATTGGCTAGAATTTTGTTGAGGATTTTTGTGTCAATGTTCATGAGGGATACTGGTCTGTCATTTCCTTTTTTTGTGGTGTCTTTAACTGGTTTTGGTATCGGGGTTATGCTGGCTTCATAGAATGAGTTTAGGAGTATTCCCTCCTTTTCTATGCTCTGACATAGTCAAGGATTTCATTTTACTTGGATTCACAATCAACACCCATGGAAGCAGCGGTCAAGAAATCGAACAACGCATTGCATTGGGCAAATCTGCTGCAAAAGACCTTTTTAAAGTGTTAAAAAGAAAGACATCACCTTGAAAACTAAGGTGCGCCTGACCAAAGCCATGATATTTTCAATCATCTCATATGCATGCAAAAGCTGGAGGATGCATAAGGAAGACCGAAGAATTGACACCTTAGACGTGTGGTGTGGGCGAAGAATATTGAATATACCATGGACTGCCAAAAGAACAAACAAATCTGTCTTGGAAGAAGGACAACCAGAATGCTCCTTAGAAGCAAGGATGGTGAAACTATGTCTCACATACTTCAGAGACGTTATCAGGAGGGATCAGTCCCTGGAGAAGGACATAATGCTTGGTAAAGAAGAGGGTCAGTGAAAAAGAGGAAGACCCTCAACGAGATGGATTGACACAGTGGCTGCAACAGTGGGCTTAAACAACTGTGAGAATGACACAAGATAGGGCAGTGTTTCGTTCTGTTGTACGTAGGGTCTCTATGAGTTAGAACCGACCTGACGGCACCTAACAACAACAAAGCTTATCAAAAGACTTCACCAAGAGAGTAAAAAGAGAACCCATGGACCGGGAAAAAAATCTTCAAAAATATATCTGATAAGGGTCTAATCTCTAGAATATATAGAAAACTTCAAAACTCAACAACAAAAAGACAAATAATCCAATCAAAAATGGGCTAAGAACATTAGCAGATACTTCACCAAAGAGGACATTCAGGCAACCAACAAAGACATGAAAAGATGCTCGGGATCATTAGCCACTAAAGAGATGCAAAACAAAACTATAATGAGATATCATCTCACCCCTGCAAAAATGGCAGTAATTTAAAAAAACAGAAAACAACAAATGCTGGCGAGGTTGTGGAGGTGACTGGAACTTTTATACATTGCTGGTGGGATTGTAAAATGGTACAACCACTATGGAAAATGGTATGGCACTTCTTAAAAAGCTATATAGAAATACCTTATGATCCAGCAATCCCACTCCTAGGTAAATACCCAAGAGATATAACAACTATGACATGAATAGGCATATGCACACCTATGTTCATTGCAGCATTATTCACAATAGCAAAAAGATGGAAACAACCTAAGTGCCCGTCAACAGATGAATGGATAAACAAATTGTGGTACATACATAAATGGAATACTACACAAATACAAAAAATAATGAGAAGTCTGTGAAACATCTTATAACAGATGAATCTGGAGGACATTATGTTGAGTGAAATAAGTCAATCACAAAAGGACAAATATTGTACGGTCCCACTATTTTAAAAAGTCAACAACAGGCATACATGCAAAAAGCAGAGATCTTTGATGGTTACCAGGGATGGGAGGAGGAGGGAAGAGGAAACACTTTCTAGATAGTAGACACTTGTTATTTTTGGTGATGGGAAAGGCAATACCAAATATGGGTGAAGTCAGCACAACCTGACCAAGATAAATAAAGACACTAAAAAGTACACTAGAAAAAGGGACAATTTCGATAAATGCCATAACATACAACTTTGCAACAACAGTAACAGCAACCAAAAATCTGTCCCTGGTTATGTAGCTAGATATGTATGCATATATGTGTATAGGAAGGCATATGCAAGTAAATGCAAGTGCAGGTATAGGTGTATCTATAGACCTGTATATACACGTTTGTGTGTGGTACATATATACCCATATATATAACAAAGCACATATGGGGCACAGTTACCAAGGCTTCGTAGACATATCCAAACAACTCTTGGGATTGGTTTACTGGGTTAAAAGGCTTAGAATCATAGTCTAAGGGGGACAACTTAGTCAATTGGCATAACATAGTTCATAAAGATAATGTTCTACATCCTACTTTAGTGAGTAGCGTCTGGGGTCTTTAAAGCTTGTGGGTGGCCATCTGAGATATGTTTATTGATCTCTACTCGTCTGGAGCAAAAGAGAATGAAGGAAACCAAAGGCTCAAAGAAGAAACTAGTCCACAGGACTAATAGCCCACACGAACCATGGCCTCTTCTAACCTGAGACCAAAAGAACTAGATGATGCCCAGCTACTACTACCAACCATTCTGACTAGGGACACAATAGAAGGCCCTGGATAGAACGGGAGAAAATGTAGAACAAAATTCAAATTCTTAAAAGAAGTCCAGACCTCCTGGACCAATAGAGACTAGAGGAACCCCCAAGACTATTGCCCTAAGATACTCTTTGAACTTAGAACTGAAGCTGTTTCAGAACTTGGAGGTCACCTTTCAGCCAAATAATAGATTGGCATATAAAATAAACACTATCACCTGTGAGCAATGTACTCCCTTAAACAATCAACTGTATGAGACCAAACAGTCAGCATTTACCAAAAAGCAAAGATGAGAAGGCAAGGAGGGGAAGGGAAGCTAGATCAATGGAAACAGAATAGAAATAATGAGAATGCTGATACATGGTGAAAATTGTAACCAATGTCACGGAACAATTTGCATAAAAATTGTTAAATGGGAACCTAATTCACGGTATAAACTTTCACTTAAAACACAATAAAATATTATTTAAAAAAGAAAACCCTGTGGAGCACAGTTCTACTCTGACACAATGGCAACTGCTTTGGCTTGGAATGTACTAATGTACATTAGAAGGAGCACTGGTGATTAAACGGTTAACATTTAGCTTCTAACTAAAAGGTTAGTGGTTCAAACCCACCCAGCAGCTCCACGGGAGAAAGACCTGGCAATCTGCTTCTGTAAAGATTCCAGCCAAGAAAACCCTACAGAGCAGTTTTACTCTGTCACACGGGGTCACCATGAGTCGAAAATTGACTCGATGACACCCACAAACAACAACAGTGTACCTTGGAGGGAAAAGAGTGTCTTCTCTCAAACTTCTTTTCCCTGGGCCACCTTACAGGAGTAGTCTTCTAAGGAACCTTCTTGTAAATCCCTGTTCTGGGCTATTCCTCCTATCTTACTGAAGAGCTGAATGAGGCTCTGAAAATAGAGGGGATTTGCTCTAAGTCCCCAGCAACAGAATTGGAACGCCATCATCAGTGTGCACCATGGCTCCCCACCATCCCCTAACCCCAGCCCACCCACCTCTCCCAACTCCCAGCCTCATCAGACCCTGAAGGTGTGGAAAGAGGAGGACCAAGAGGAGCAGACAGGATGGCTGGGCTACTGCAAGTGTTCAGGACCCCATGACAGGGGGTCCCCAGGAGCCAAGAGCATTGGGCACTGCTGGAGAGGACTTTGTTTCTACTGGTTCAGCATAATCCCGCGGGAAACCCACCAGCCTCCAGGCTGACCCCCTTGGGCCTCCGAGCATTTGTTCATCCTGCTCAGGGCTGTTCATCCTCACCGCTCTTCTCGGCCTGACCAAAGGTTATGGGAAGATAGGTCGACTCAGAGCCTACATCCTCTCTACCTCGGGGGGGCTCTGCCCTAGCCACCCTACTCCGGGAGCGGGGTGCAGGAGAGCTGGAGTTGTTTGTTTCTATTAGATTCTGGTTGGGGGAGGAGGAGGATGGAATTACGGTCCTGCAGATGGGAGCTTCCTGGCATAGTTGCCCTAGCCCCTATTCGTCCAACTCCCTAAACTGTGGCTCCCCATGGCAGAGGCAATGAGGTGCTAGGAAGGTGGGTCAAGTTGGCAAAGCCAGCCTCAGAGCCCCAGTCTGTCATCGCCTGGTCATCTCAGCACCTCAGGGCTGCTCCTGTCCCCTGGCCCCTCTGTCTTCCACCTCTGAGCCCAAGCATTTCAGATGGTGTCCCCTGGGCCTCCTGGCCTCCCAGTATCCATGCTCCACTCCTCCTGGGCCTCTCCCTCTGTGACACAACCTCAAGTCCACGTCAGTGCTCCATGGGTGGGCCCACACCTGCCACCCCGCTCACTTGCCGCCCCGCTCACCTGCTGGCTCACAGGCCGACACTCTGGGCCAAACTCACTCCCTGACCACCCTCCAGAACTTGAGGCTCCATCTCCCTCAAGGCGTTGTCTACCTGGGTCCCTCCATTTCAAACTCTCCCTTTCCTAAGGATCTGATCACAGCCAATAGTGCTATGGCCTAAACCAAAGTGGTGCCAATAATGACGAAATTTCAGTCATCGCTGAGCCATAAGGGAAAGACTCGGAGGGTGGTCTGCCATTCAAGGGTCATATTCTGCCTCTTCCAGGAATCTGTCAAACAACAAAATGGACTGTTAGTCAATAGTGATCTCCCTGTCAGTGCAGTTGTTCAATTACGGGGTGGTCAACCACTTGTCAGGGCTGCTATGGTGAGAACTCCTGCCTGGGAGGGTAAGGCTGGGATGGTGAAGATGGGTCAACGTTTAAAATGATAAAACCTTCTGTCAGTAATCCATGTAAAGCACTTGCACAGTGCCTGGCACATAGCTGTTCTTACTAGTTACTGTCAAGTCCATTCTGACTTATGGCGACCCCATGTGTGCAGAGTAGAACTGCTCCATAGGGTTTTCAAGGCTGTGTCCTTTTGGAAGCAGAATGCTAGGCATGTCTTCCACAGCACCTCTGGGTGGGTTCAAATTACCAACCTTTCAGCTCATAGTCAAGTGCTTAACTGTTTGTGCCATCCATAGTAGGTGCTCAAAATCAGAGCTGTTATTGGGAGAGAGGTTGGACTAAGTGGCCTTAAGGCCCTATCCCACAGCCCTTTACCTCCTTCTGCCCCCACCCTGGGCCAGGGGCCCCTCTTCTGAGCTCCTAGAACCCCCTCGTCCCTCCACCAAAGCCCTTGCCACATTATTGGAATTGTTGATTGTTTGTCTGCCTCCAGTGCTTGGGAATTTCTCAAGGGAGCGGGGCGAAGCCTTCTTCATCATCCTACAGCCCCAGTGCTTTGCGTGGAGAGTCACAAAGCAGACGCCCGATGTCCCATGTGTTATTGCTGTTTGGACATCTGGATCAAACAAGGGAGTGTATCTTTTTCCAATTAACCTTAGGGACAGCTGGGAGGGTAAAAATAAACATCCCCAAAGGGCACAGAAGATGAGATGTGCAGAAGGAAGGGCCTGCAAGGGCTAGTCGGGACGGCACTGGCTAGACGAGCTAGTCCAAGACTGAAACTCAATGTTCCAATTCACTTTGGCAACCCCTGGCTGCTTGTCGTGCCAGGGAAGTTATTGACATTGAAATTGAAATTGAAATTGAGTTAGGAGAAGGGAGGGAGGCCTGCGCGAGCCATGCAAATCAGGGTGAGGGGGATGGAGACATTCCTATTCTGGGAAGCCTTTTATTATCCCACGTTCCCAGCTCCTGTTTATTCATAACCTGTTGCCATTAATTGGCCTTTCATCTTTCTCCAGTTGGAAGGCTGTGGGGTGGGGCCTTAGGTCACTTAGTAAGCACCCTTCCAATAAGGGCTCTGATTTTTTGAGCACCTACTATGCGCCAGGCACAGTGCAAAGTGCTTCACATGGCTTATTGATAGAAGTCATTTTCATTTTAAATGTTGGCCCATTTTCACCAGCCAGGATTCCCCACCATAGCAGCCCTGACAGGTGGGTGGCCAGCCATAACTGAACAGCTGCAGTGACAGGGAGATCACTACCTGACTAACAGCCCATCTTGCTGTTGAACAGTTCAAAGGTTCTTCCTGCGCTGAAATGTGCCTCTCCATCAGTTGCTATGGGTACTGTCCCTCCTCCTCCTCCAAGAGCCCCTGTGGGGGACACCTGTCTGTGGTCATGGGTACATACAGATGGTGCTTCACGGTGGGATGGATGGCCCTCTAAGCACCCCTCTGGGGCTGGGGAGACTTTGAGTAACCCTGCCTCGAAGAGGGCAACCCCAGTGTCAGTCCTGGGTGTGCGCATGCGTTCCAGCCCCCGGGTGTGTGCTCTGCCTGTCACTCTCTCCGCTCTCATTTATCACCTTCTCTGTCACACATCATAAAGTGGAGCCCAGGTGCAAGAGAGTCAGCTGCAATCGGAGCCATGGGAAGGCAGACTGACAGATAGACTGAAAAGGCAGGTAGGCTTCTACAGAGATGCAGCAGGCAGGTAACAGGTCTAACTGTCCTTCCCATAGGGCAGATGGACAGACAGTTGGGCAGACAGAGAGCCGGGCCTCAGCTGGAAAGGAAGTCAAGCAGACACACACGGGCAGGTGCCTGGGCTTGGGAAAGGGGCCCTTGGCTCTGCCAGCTCCTCTCCTGGCCTCAGAGCCCTGCTTGGCTGGGGAGTTCCTAAGGACAAGTCTGAGAGCTATGGGAAGAGAACATACTTTCTTCACATTCCATCAGGGCCAGACTCCCCCACGAGGTCTACAACCTCCATCCTCCTCCTTCCCAGCCTTCTCACCTCCTGCGAGGCAGCCCCTCCCCACCCCTCAGCCCCGTGAACCACTCACCCCAAAGCCAGGGAAGGGGTCAGAAAGGGAGGCTGCACCTCCTTCTGGAAGCGTCCACGCATTGACCACTGGAAGCATATTCTCTAAAAGAGAAGAAAGAAGTAGGAAATGAGAGAGATTTGATGTTCACTGAGCACCTAAAAGGAGCCAGGCCTTGTGCCAAACCCTTCATGTTGACAATCTCTCACAGTCACACATCTGTCCCTCACAGGTATTGTTAGCCCATATGAGGGAATGAGATCTCAGAGAAGTTAAATGACTTACCCAAAGTCCTTCAGGTAATAAGGGGCACAGAGGAGATTTGAACCCCGGTCCCTATGACTTCAGGATGGATGCTTTTCTCCCCACTCTCAGAGCAATCTCCAGAGGACACTGGGACCTCATCTGGCTCCACGTATGTGGTTTCCCTCTGTGTTCTCAGGAGAATGAGGTAGTCATGAGAAGACAGGGGTGATTTATGGCCTGAAGGAAGTTCCCACTGGAGAGGCTGTGAATTGGCCCAGAAATAGCAGATGATGTAAGCCAGGACATCCCCCCTCCCCAGGATCTTGGCATCATCCCCTTGAGATCCTCACCAGAATTGATGTAGCAACAATTACAGAAATTGGATTTGCCCTTTCCTGGCTCTGCAGCTGCTCAGACGTCATTCCTGATGTGCAGGGAACACCTGTCTGTTTGCCCAACTCCTTCATCATCATGGCCACCCACCTCAGTCTCCCAGGCCTGGAAATGTAAGGAAGTAATACTGTATTCTGGCCCCACTGGGCCCATCTGTACATCACCCAGCACAAAACAGTTCTCACACAGCCATTTCCTTCCGGAACCACTTGTCCTGTCTTCCTTTGCACATTATACTTCCTGACCTGTTTCTCATCTTCCCAGTTCCTAACTTCCTGACTCATTTTTTATAACCTCACCACTCAGACCCAATGCTAGACACTGTAGCTGGACCTCTTGCTTCCCGTCTTGACATTGACTTAGATTCTTCTTCTGGCTGGGCTGTCATTGGTGGTTTAGAATAAAGGCAGTGATGTGCTGGAATCAGCTCCTATCAGCTCAAAGAGCTGATGATGCACATCTCTATCTCCATGTTCACAAGTCCCTGGGTGGTGCAAACAGTTAACATACTCGACTGCTAAGCAAAAAGCTGGATGTTCAAGTCCACCTAGAGGCCTGGTGATCTACTTCTGAAAAATCAGTCATTGAAAACCCTGTGGAGTACAGTTCTTCTCTGACACACACAGGGTTGCCATGAGTCAGAAGTGACTCAACAGCAACTGGTTTTTATCTCCATACTCAGTGGCTTCATGTTGGTTGGTTGAAATCAGTCATGGTGGCAGTATTTACACCAGAGAAATTGGCAAACATTACAAATCAGGATTTGTTTTTCTTGCACAGAGCCAGTTGTCAAACATTCACCAGCACCTCTGGTTAAAGGTCTTGCTCAAACAATTTCCACCCTAGGAAGCCACACTTCAGCACAGTGGATAACAGTCCCACTATCTTCACCCCCGAGCCCCGGTGGCACAATGACTAAGTGCTCGGCCGCTAGCCGAAAGGTTTGTGGTATGAACCCACCCAGTGGTTCCAGGAGAGAAGACTTGGCAATCTGCTCCAGTAAGGATTACAGCCTAGAAAACCTTATGGTGCAGTTCTACTCTGTCACATGGGGTCACTATGAGTCGGAGCTGACTCTTGGGCACCCAGCAACAACATCTTCACCCCATCCCCACAACTGGGACCCAGACAGGACCACCACTTTATACAAGGGAAAACAAGCTAAAAGAGGGTTCAGCCCGAGGCCAACAAGTAGGTCAAGAGCATGGCCAGGATTGGGACTCTGTGGCCTGGAACTCTCGCCTGCTGACAAAGGCCTCTCAACCTGTCTCTGAGCTGCTGTCAGAGCAAGTAGGGACATGTCTCTTGATCCAAGTCTCTGCAAGGGCAGGATCAATGTGGCTTTGACTCGGGGCAGAGCAGCCAGGAGATCCAGGCAGGGATGGTGCAGGGTGAACCTTGGTATGGTGGGCGAGGGGTCCTCTTCTGTCCTGCAACCAGTAACAGGGTGTTCACCCACAGCATCTTCATACCCCCCTGCTAAAGGAACAACTAGAAAGGATCTGCATTGCCCTTCCCCAGTCAAGGTGGCTACTTTGTAATCTAAGAAGGCTAGGGCAGAAGTGGGAGATGGCCAGGCTCCCAGGGGAGTTGGGATGAGACAGATGACTGAAACTCTCCACCCAACAATGTCCTATAGGAAGTACCCATCCCATTACCAGTGGAAGAGGCAGGGAATCCATAGAGGGAACTGATGTAGATGGGAGCCTGGGTCTTGGGCTGTGGCTTGATTTGTCTGCCTGGCTTCTTGCTGCAGCCTGAGAGCAGAATTTATCAGAACAGCTTCCCTCCAGGGGCTGGGCATGGCACACACCCACCTACACGCACACATGTGCAGAACCAGAGGCTCATGATTCCTGGGGCAGGCAGGCATACCCGCCACAGCAAGACAAACACCACACATCCTGAGGCACACTCGCAAACAGACGCACATAAACATGTTTGCACCCAAGTATGTGCACTCAGAAATAAGCATCCACTTCAAGGTGTGCACACAGGTGCACACATGCAGAGAAAATTTTGCTCTTCACCAGCTCCTCTTAGCAACCAAACTCAGGCTGTCAATACCCCCTGGGTTTCTGCAACGAACCTCCTTGGTCTCCTGAGCTCCTGACCTCCAGTTTCCTTCACTCCAGTCCAGCCTCCACACAGGAGCCAGATTCATTCTCCTGACACGTTTCTGATCGTGCTTCTCCTCTCCTTGTCTCTTGTGGCACTGAGCTCCCCCATGTCCTTGTTTGGCCATGTTTGGGAGCCTGTGACTGTCTCCAGCTTTAATGCAAGATATTGAGGAACACACTTACCTTGTCTACTTCACGATGGGCTTCCCAAGGTTCATTTGCTGTCTGTCTTAGATTCCGGCACATAACAGGATCTCAGTGTGTGGGTGGGTGGGTTGGACCTTGGTCCCTTCCCAGTCACTTATTATCTTGCCTTCCCTCTTCCCTCCCATTTTTGATGGGTCTGGGTCTCACTGCTAGAGAAGGCTCACTGGAGTGAAGAACCCCCACCTCCACCCCATGGTGGGAGGTTTTGGGAAGGTGGGAAGGCCTGTCAATCACTCTGCTGAGAGCAATCCTCAGGCCAGGGGGATTCTACGGGGGCCCACCCCTTCTGTGTTCAAGCATATAGTTGGTCACCAACAGATCTCAGAGACAAATACAGATTCTCCCTCTCCACTCCCAAATACCTACGGAAATACCTGGAAAGGTTTACTGTTGGAATGCTCTTCCTCATGCTTGACTTCAGAATATAGAGAATGGAGTAGGGGTGGGGAGACTTTAGCCAATTTCTTTTCTGACCCAACCTCAGAATCTGCTCCCATGCTATGCCTGCTCCTGGAATGTTCTAGGAATGGTGAACTAACTCCCTCGCAAAGCTGGGCCCCTCCCGTCGTTATAAAGAGCTTTTGGCCTCCTGAGTCATCTGTGACCCATCCCAACCCTCTGAGGCCACAGCAGTCTCCAGCAACCTCTAGGGCAGGCTTCTGAATTATTGACATAGGCCCGCCCATTCACACAACCATTCCTCACATGATGTGGATTTCACACCTCCCCCTTCTCTGAACACCTGCCCATTCAGTACACCTTCTTAAAATACAACAGAACCAGCTCTGCTACTGGGGGCTCAGTCTTCTCCCCTCCTGTCCCTTGACTAAACCCCACCTGAGGCTATCAGCCCACCTGCCTGACCCCAGCACTTGCTCCACTCTCATCATCTGATAAGTTTCTCATGTCCCTGCCACATGAACATTCTTCCATTTCCAAGTCAACCCCACTAGCTCGTGACATGGAGGAACCTCTTGCCCCCACAAGAGCACTGGTTTTGGACTAAGGCAGAGCTGGACTCAACTGAGAACTCAGCTGCTGACTTGCTGTGCAACCTGAGATGAGGCGCTCCACCTCTCTGAGCACACCTTCCCTTTTGAAATAGGGATGATTGCCCCTTCCTTGCTGCATATTGGGAGCCCTAGTGGCACAGTGGATAAGAGCTATGGCTTCTAACCGAAAGGTCAGCAGTTTGAATCCACCAGCTCTCCTTGGAAATTTTATCGGGCAGTTCTACCCTGTCGTATAGGATCACTATGAGTTGGAGTTGACTCGACAGCAACAGATTTGGTTTTTTTTGTTCTTGTTTTTTTTTTTTTTTTTTTTTTTGCTGCATGTTGTGGAGATTAAATCGGGGTGTGAACCTAAAGCCCCCAAGACAGTGCCTGGCCCAGAGCAGGTGCTCAGTTAACATCTGTCTGCTTCCTTGTCCCTCTCCGGAGTACCAGCCCTCGGCCGGGGATCCCAGGGATACCAGCCCTGAACAGAATGAATTTAGCAAGCATCTGCGCAACCCTCTATCAAGGGCTCTGCTGAAAGCAAGATTCATAATGTCTAATGTGTTTCCTTCATCTGCTAATTTAATAATTCTGCTAAAAAATGAGCTCGTTTGGCCCACAGTTTTCTTCCCAGAGGCCCAACGCCTCCTATTGCTCATGACTGCATTAGCTCCCAGACACACACACGCCTCCACTGCCCCTTGTTTTTAAGAAAGCAAAGCTGGATTCGATCAATCCTAATGGCCCCTGCTCCTCCTCTCCTCCCCCTGCCCTTTGTGCCTCTCCCTTTGCAGGTCAGATGTGCTCTCTCCTGCCTTCTGGTTTCACCTTACCTCTCCACATCAGCTGGGAAAATGGGCTATGCCCATTGGACCATGGCCTCCACATCCAGAAGGACCAGTAGGTTTAAGTTACAAAGAGGCAGAGCTCAGATGAGCGTGAGGATGGGCTTTCCCCACACTCTATTGTGCTTTCCTGCAATAGAGCAGTATGATGTACAGTAGTGAGATCCCTGTCACTAGGGATATGCAAGGAGGCCAACTATATGTCAGAGGTGCTTTAAGGCAATCAATTCTTTTTTTTTAAGTTATGATTTATAAGAGACATGATTTTTACCCCTATCTGCCTTTGTACCACACTCTCTATCCCTTTATTAGCTCTAGCCCCACTAGCCTTAGGAAACAGAATTTTTAATCTGGTGTTCATGAATCCCTAGCGGGTGGAGGAATGGGCATTAAGAGTCATTGGTCCTCCTGAAATTGAATGCATCATATTTTGTGTACGTGCGTGTATGTTCCATTTCAAAACTGTTACCAAATTTTCAAAGGGCTCTCTGGTCCGAAAAAGGTTTAGAACCAATTCTACGAGCAGTGGCAGGCAAACTTTTTCAGCAAAAGACTAAAGAGTATTTTAGGCTCTACAGTCTCTGTCACAACTACTCACCTCCGTTGTGGCTCGAAATCAGCCATACACAGTATGGAAAAGAATGGGCATGTCTGTGTTCCAATAAAACTTTATTTATGAAAACCGGCATCTGGCTGGATTTGGCCCGTGGGCTGTGTAGTTCTTTGACCCCCGCTATAGAGAGAATTCTTGTTTTGAACTGGAGCTGACACTAAGTGCTCCTTCAGATTCCTTCCAATTCATTCACTCAATTTATCATACAAACATGTACTGCTATACTAGCCCCTGCTGTGTGCTAGGCCTTACATTAAGTACAATAGATAGAAAAAGGAATAAGACGCAATTGCTGCCCTGGAGGATTCTACAGATTAGCTGGAGAGAAGTGCGTGGAAACAACGGTCAGTCTGGTGTGACAAGGACTGTGATGAGGATTTGTACAAGAGACAGTGGTGGCATTAAGGAGATGCTGTAGGGGACAGGGGTGGGGCCTAGATAGATGTTGATAGAGTAGAAGATGCTGTAGCCAGGATCATGAAGATAAGGAGGAATTTCCCAAGTAGGTGACTGAGAGGGCATCCCAGGCAGAGGGAACAGCAAGTGCAAAGGCACTGAGGCATGCACCATGTTTGAGTGAGCATAAGAAATGCAATCTAGGACTAGAGTGTGCAGTGCAGGTGGAGGCCAAAGGGAAGGGGAAGCTAGAGGGAAAGACACTGTGATATCACGAAGGGTCTTTTAATTCAAGCTGAGGAGTTTGGACTTATTCTGAGGGCAACAAGGAGCCATAAAAAGATGCAGTTATTGGCAGCTATGATTCTTGAGTGGAGTCGTAGCTCATAAGTGAGCATGTGTGTATAATTTGCACCCTTCTCTTCCTCCTTCCAATACTGTTAAATTTGGTATTAACTCAAGTTTTAATACTCCAAGCTTTGATTTTCCTAATTCAAGCCAAATTGCACAAAGTCAAAATTTGGCAAGGAAGGGATTTTCCTCCAAATAATTGAAAAGCAAACCCAGCTTGCCCAGACAAAGGTCCAACCTTTCTCTTCTCTCTGTCTTTCTTTGGTCTTTTTATTGATTGGGTTGGAGAGTTCAGAACAAGGATAGTACAATGTCACCGGGAAAATGGCTGTAAAAAAGTGTAATTGAAATGAAACAGTCCCATTAATAACAGCATATAAATTACTGAGACAACACTAATGCGCTTTTAAGACTTTGGGGTGAGTGGTTGTTTCTCCCACAGGAATGACTGCATTTATAAGGCTCCTACCTGGAAGGGGCATGGGTGGAGGAAGAAGCAGAAACTAGAAACCACGTAAGTGCACTGACCAGTGACTATGATAAGTAGCCCTAACCTTGAGACAGCAGGAGAAAATACAACAACCACTAAATACAGCTACAGACCATACTGCCTCCTCTTTCCTCGGCTAGTCAGTTTCCACCTTGGATCAAATCTTCACGCTCTTTCATGTTGTTTTGCTTATATAACTGTTGTCCTCATCAGAGCAGAAGTGGTGTCTCTTATATTCTCAGTGTCCAGCATAGCACCTGGCACATTGTTGACACTCAATTCAATTCACATACAGTTTGTCTTTTCCCCTTTAGCTTCCAGGGGACTGTTTATGAATTTATGTTCTTAAAGGAGAACAATATACAGGCTTGGAACTCTGGGAAATGGGTCAGTGAAGACCCAGAATGTCAGCAGCACCCTTCCTTTCTCAGCTGTCCGTGGCTAATTCTTTATGGCTCTCATTAGTGGTATTCATCAAGTATTTCCATCTCTCTGCCTTTTAGGTACACGGTAGGATTGCATTCCCTGGACCTCTTGTAGTTGGGAGGTACCATGTGACTAGTTCTGGCCAATAGGTTGTGAGCAAAAGTAACCATGTGACCAGTTCTAGCCAGTGAGCTATGAGTGAAAGTGTCACTTCCAGGCTGACTATTTAATTGCTGGTGTGAGATCCTCTGGAGTTCTCTCCTGTCTAACACAGTGACTGGTTATGTTCAAGATGGTGGCTGCTCCATTCATCTCAGTGTTTGAGTGACTACAATGAGAGAAGGTTCCCTGCCAACCCACATAGACATGTAGCATGAGTAAGAAGTAAACCTTTGTTGCTTTAAGCCACTGAAGGTTTGGGGGCTGTTTGCTACCACAGCATTACACACCCTTGTCCTATCTTGTCATTTCCCCTAACCCCTCCTTTCCTTCTACTTGGCTCAGCAACCCAGCATCCCCTCTTTCCTTAGTTTGCTGTCTTACCAACTTTATCCTCTCTTTTCTCCCTTTAGTTATTCATTTCTTTAACAGACATTTGCTGAGCGTCGAGTCTGGGGAGACAGAATGTGAACTGGAGACAAAGATGACCCAGAAGTGCCCTCAGGAACTCACGGTCTGGTGGGCCCTGACCTGGCTGGGGCAGTCTCTCTACTCCTGACAAGTTCTGTCACAGCCATCCCAATTCTCCCATCACTGGCCATCTGGCTGTCCTTGGAGATGGAGGTTGGGAAGCTGCCGCCTGCCCCCATCAGGGCCGCTGATGATCCCTGAGTCTCCTTTGGAAGAGAGCTCCTCCACTGTGAGGCTGGATGGCCCAGGGGCCTGTGTCCCTGCACAGAAGAACCTGGGACCCCATTGTAATAAGCTGTGATGGAGCATGGGGTGCCTGCAAAGTCATTGATTCTTTTGTTGGTAAAGAAACCCAGACACAGAGGGGGCAACGATGTGCCCAGAGTCACACAGCACGGTGGTCACAGGGCCAGGACTAGAATCCAAGACCCTTGTGTTCCTAAAAGAAAGAATTCCTGCCTTGAGTCTCAGATCACCCTTTACACAATAAGAGAACTGCCGAGGACACTGTGTGGAGCCATTAGTGCATGGATGAAAGCCTAAGGCTGCAAACTGCAGGGGTGTAGGACTGGGGGGAGAGGAAGAGTAAAGAGAATGGTTTCATGCCAAGGAGAGGAGAGAGCGCTGCAAAGTCACAGTGAGAGCCCCAACGAGGGGAAGCGTTTGACCTACCTAATCCATCGCCCTGCCTTCAAGCAGGTGCGTCTATGCCAGTCTGGCCACCTCCCCTCCACCTCATGCTCTCCCCTGGAAATGAACCCCCCCACCCCCACGTATCTGAAGCAGGCTTGGCACATCCCCTACATGTCTCTGGGCAGCCAGGCAAGTCATTGTTTTTCAAGGACCTTTGACCCTTGAGCTGTGTAGGTGGCACAAGCAGTTTACAACCAGCTGCTAACCTAAAGGTTGATGGTTCAAACCCACCTAATGGCACCCCGGAAGAAAGTCCTGGATATCTGCTTCCAAAAAAGATTATAGCCAAGAAAAACCCATGGAGTAGTTCTACTCTGTAATGTGTGGCGTTGCCATGAGTTGGATTGACTCGAAGACAACAGGCTTGGGTTTGTTTGTTTGGTTGGTGCATTTGGATTCCGGGAATGGAGGAAAGGAAGGGGGTGCGTGAAGACCAGACTTGGGTATTTGAGCCCCTTACACCTAGTGTCTGCCCTGTGATTGCCCTTCTTCAATTGCTCCCCTGGCCCCTGGCTGCCTCTCCCACCTCAAATTCAAGCAGGGGGAAAGTTACGTGGCAAGGTGACCCTGTCCCTCAGTTCTGAGGTGAAGAGGTAGGCTGGAGATGAAGCAATTAACACAGAGTCGGGAGTAAATGTGCCCAGGGAAATTTCCTGCCGAAGCCAAGCATGGCAGATGGGAAGGCTCAGCAGGTGCAAGGCAGTGAGTGGGGCACGGGGCCAGGAGAACCATAGGCAGCCTCCTTGGACACTGCCTGCTTCTTCTTTTCTAGCAAGAAGCCACTGTGTAGAGGTACCAGGGACCAGGAGGGGAAAATGCAGAGCGCTGGAGAGAGGTGTCCCTTCAGGGGCACTGGAGCACAGGCTTGGGAGAGGACATGCTCCTCTGTCCCTTTCCTTGGGGGAGGCAGCCACTTGAGTCCCTGGACTCACAGCTCAGCATAGGCCTCCTGAGGACCAGAGGCGCAAGCTTCGAGGAGCTCAGGGAGCCTCTGATATCATAACCCACACACGGTACACACACTCAACACAGCTACAGGCAGACCCAAATCACATCCAGCAGCACACAGCAACATATAGCACACGCGCAGCCACACGCCCCACACGTGGGCAGCAAGGAGTGCACAAGAACAGCCACACACGCAGCAGCACATACACACACAGGAATTCTACCACTGCTGAGGCTTTCCTAGGCCCCTCCCCTTCACATTTTCCCAAGAGGAATTGCTGCCCTGGAGCTAATTTCTCAGAGGCGGCTCCCCACTCCTCCCCTCCCCTCTGCAGGACTTCACTCCCAGGAGCCCGTGTGGGTGGCTCTGGGCTCCCTCCAGATAGACTGACAGCCACAGTCCACTGCCTGGCTCTCCAGCTCTCTCCTGGGAGACCACGGGCAAGTCACAATTTCTCTGGGCCTCAGTTTCCTTACCTGTCAAATGGGGTTACGCGTAGGATTAAGTGTTAGAAGAATGTCTATTCATAGGATAGCAATGAGATCTAATGAAAGCACTTCATAAGCCACGGGCCACACGTAAAAGTGACCCCCCAGACCTGAGTGCAGAGCCCCGCCCTGCGGGTGCACACAGGCCTCCCAGAGCCCTCTGCCAGGTCTCTGATAACAGGCCAGCCAACCAGGCCTGATCCTGATTAACCTGATCCTGATGAACCACAGTGCAAAAGCCCATATCCACAAAGACTTTCCCATTCCAACCTTGACTTTGTTTCTAACACTTGGTCATTTTATTCATTCATTCAACAGTTATGGGCTCCTGGATGCAAGCTGTGGGGTGTGATATAAAAATGAGCAGCGCCTGGTCCAGCTGAGCGTTCCCAACCCTGGTTGTCTGTTAGAGTCTGTGACCTGGGAGGCTTTTAAAATATTGATGCCTGGGGCTCATCCCCAGAGATTCACATTCATTTGACCTGCAGTGGGGCCAGGCAGCCACAGGTTTACAAAGCCTCTCAGGTGATTTTAATTTGCAGTTAGGGCTGATAGCCATCCACCTAGTAGAGCAATTAGACATACACCAACAGACAGAACGGGACATTTGCACAATAGATGCATATATGGTAATAATAGCTCACAATTTATTGAGCTATACTTTTGTGTGCCAAATCCTACCTTCACATATTCAATCCTCCCCCAAGCCCAGTAAGGTAGGTCCCCTGCTCCCCATTTTACAGATGAGGAAACAAGGCTCAAGAGATCAAGGAACTTACTCAAGGCAAGATGTCTCAGAAATGGTGGCATTTGTGCAGAACCTTGAAAGGAGATAGAATTTTGCCCCGGGGGAGACAGGGCGATGGAAGGATGGAGTATTCTCTATCCTGTCTGTTAGAATCCGTGATCTGGGACACTTGTAAAATATGTGGGGGTACAGGTTAGGGGAGCAGTTAGTGGCTCTGTAGACTGGAACAGAGGGGGGCTAGTGAGAACTTAGGTCACAGAAGCTGGGGAGGGCAAATTACGGGAAGAGAACATTTTAGGAGAAATAAAAAGTAGAGCTACTATCCCCTGCATACCTGCCCCTCGTTACTATCCCCAGAGGTGGTGGGATGAAACTAGAATGTCAAGACAGAGTCAGAGAAACCAGACCCAGAAGGAGTTTGGGGGAGGAAGTTGAGACTTAATCCTTAACTTTTTGAGATAAGCAAAATGGAAATCAGCCGCTAGGCCCTCTATCTAGTAGCAGCCAAGTGTGGAAGGAAGAACATTGGACTGGGAGCAAGAAGGTCAGGCTCAAGACACTTTCTTTTTCTTAGCCTGGGCTTCATTGTCATTTGTAAAATGGGGATGGGGGATGGTTGGTACCTTGGTGGTTTTCAAACCAGAGAGCTCCTGGGCTCTACAGAGAAGTCTCAGGGGCAGCTAGAAGGGGAGAGTAAGTGAGGGACCCTAAGTCCCACCCTACTCCAACAAGGACAGTTCCGCTTGCCTCTGCTTTACACATTAGTTGCCATGGAAGTTTCATTTGCACAAGAGTTTCTGCAGCTAAAATGACTTGAAAATACAGCTTCAACTTTTACTTAAAGACAGCTTCACATCCTTTCTCTCCTGCTATTCTTAGTTACCACTGAGTCAGCTCAGACTCATGGTGACCTATGTATAACACAGTAAAACACTGCCCCGTCTTGTGCATCTTCAAGGACATCGGTGTATTTGAGTCCATTGTTGCCACTATTGTGTAATGCCTTGCAATCTAGGGGATGCATCGAACAATATTCTGTGATCCATAGGGTTTTCACTGGCTAATTTTCAGAAGAGAACATCAGGCATGTCTTCCTCCTGTGTCTTAGCCTGGAAGCTCCGCTGAACCTGTCCACCATGGGTACCCTTGCTGATATTTGAAATACTGGCGGCACATATTCCAGTGTCATAGCAACACACAAGCTACCACAGTACAACAAACTGATAGATGGGTGATTTTTCTCCTACAGTCCCTTTAAATGATAGTGAACCCCTGAGCAGCCCAGACCTTGAAGGCATCAAGCACATGGAGTAAGAGTGATGTCTGGAGCTAGAAACTGGGGGGTGATATGGAAGTCTGAACAAAAATCAGTGGGATGCCAGGCCCCTCACCCTCATAAGTCATACAACTCCTCGCTGCCATCTTCACTGGAAGAGAAAAGTGCTGTGCGTAGGGAGGAAAAACCACTTAAAATACCAGTGTTATTTCCAATCGCAAGAGCAGACTCCTCACCCAACACTCAACTTTGAAGTCCACCTTCCCACAGGCTTCACCACTAAGCACAAAACTTCCAGTCAGCTGTTCAGTACCACATATTTATTTGAGAAAATATTCTGATAGGGAAAAATAATAGCTAAGGCTTAACCCTGGGTGCCAGGAATGCTTCCAAGGGGTTGACATGTGTTAACTTTTTAAATCATCACAATAGTTCTATTTTTGTCCCCACTTTACAGATGAGGAATCTAAGGAAGAAAAAGACTAAACAAATTGCTCAAGTATGGTCATACAGATTTGACCTATGAACCCAGGCAGCCTGACTCCAGAGTCTACACCTTAAATCACCACACTCTACCACCAAGACAGAGATCAAGTACAACAAATGGGGGAGGGATCCAGGAGGAAAAAAAGATAATGCAAAGAATAAAATAATTTTTTTTGAACTTCCAAAAAACTCTAGTAAATAGTCTGACATAGATACAAAAGATATTACATTCATAAAATAGGAATAGGATGCTATGAAAAAGCACTAGAGAACAAGAAAGAGCTCTAGAAAATTAAGAAGTGAAATAAAATATGCAACAAAATATTGTAAAATGGTGCCAATGACATCTTCTAGAAGGTAGATCAAAGTGACGAGGATGGAAAAATAAGAAATAAAAGGGTTGTAGTAGGCTGCACTCATTGTCCTGATTCTTCACTCTTTCCAGCATCCAAACACTTTGCCATGTGATCTTGAAGTCCCTCCCACTAAAGAAGACCCTTGGCCTTGGGTTCTGCCATGTGATTTGCTTTGGGCCACTGAATGTTAGTGGGTAGAATGTGACCAAAGGATTGAAAAGCTTTTATATGATTGGTCTTGTGCTCTTATTTCTCTGCCATCTCCATGAGAGGAACATGTCTGGGCTAGCCCAGTGGTCCCAGGAGAAAGGTGATAGTGATTTTGGAGCAGAGATAAAGCACCCCAGCCAATCCCAGTCTGGACAGCTCCCAGAGTTATGGAGAAGCCCAGTTAACATCAGTATAGCCACACAACCAAGTTCAGCCCTAAATCAGTGACTCTTAGTCAACCACATAACCATGAGGATAAATATTTATGTTTTAAGCCTCTTAGTTTGGGGGAAGTTTGTTATGCAGCATTATTGTGGCCATAGTGAACTCCTACAAGGATCAGTCCAAGAGCCGGTACCCAACTGATAGAAAAAACGGAAAGAAGGGAATTATCAAAGAAAAAAAATTAAGTAAATTTCCTAGCACTGAAAGATATGAACATTCAGATAAAACGGCCTGCCAATTTCCCAGGACAATAGGTAGACCCACTCCAAGGCATATTATTGTTAAATTTCAGAACATACAAATAAAGAGATCATTGTAAAAGCTTCCAGAAAGAAAAAACAGGTTTCATACAAAATAACACGAATCAGGATGGCAGTGACACTTTGCGAGAGCCACACTGGATGCTAGATAACCATGAAGCAGAGTCTTCCAAATTCTTAGGGAAAATTATTTCCAACATAAAATTTTATACTTAGACATGCAATTAAGACATAAATTGAGAATATAAATATTTTTGTATATGTGAGGATTCAGAAAATTACTTTTCACACTCCTTTACTTAGTAAGCTGTGAGAGGATATGATCCAGCAAAAGTGGGAAGTAAATCAAGAAAATAGAATCCAGGAAATGGGATCCAACACAAGAGACAGGAAGAGGGAATTCCCAGGATAAAAGCTTTTCTGCAGGCCTACAGAGTAATTGGCCACATTGAAGCAAGACATCCAGGGCTCCAGGAGGGAAAAATCCAAGAAAAGAGAAGGAACTGATAGATGATCTTATGTAAGACAACACTGGGAAAAAATATTAATAATAAGAATATGAGAGATCTGATGTAATATTTGGAAAATTTTAAGGAAACAGTGCAATTGAAAATGTGAGGCTATCATTAACTTTGGGTATATTTATCAGGATAGTTAGTGCTAGGATAGATAATAAAAGTTTTTTTCTCTCTCATATTATATTCCAACACAAGGCAGGCAGTCTTTTCTCCTGTATTTGCATGACATGAAACCCAGGGCCTGCACAGTCTCCTCCACACGGAAGAGAGAGATGGAAGAAGCATGCAGGCTCTTAACTGCCTTAAACCAAGGCAGTAACTCAACTTGCAGACTATTGGGCAGATCTAGTCACATGACCCCAACCTAACTGGAAGGGAAGTTGAGAAATTCAGGGGATCGGATAGATATTTAATGAGCACTAATTGTCTCTGCCGGAACCCTGGTGGTGCAGTGGTTAAAGAGCTTGACTGCTAACCAAGAGGTCAGCAGTTTGAATCTACCAGCTGTTCCTTAGAAACACTATAGGGCAGTTCTACTCTGTCCTACAGGGTCACTATGGTTGGAATCGACTAGATAGCAACAGGGTTTAACTGTCTCTGCCACACCAGGAAAAGAAAAGATGTTGTATGAGAAAAGAAATAAAATCATAATTCATTGCTTGACTCTGGGGTAAGCCACATGTACATCATCATAATAATGATCTTCAGAAGTAGATCACCAGGCCTTTCTTCCTAGTTCATTTTAGTCTGGAAGCTGCACTGAAACCTGTTCAGCATCATAACAGCATGCAAGCCTCCACTGACAGATGGGAGATACATTGGCAGGGAACCAAACTCAGGTGTCCTGCATGGAAGGTGAGCACTCTGCCACTGAACCACCAGTGCCTCTATAATGCTCTAGATTTGACTAAAAATTACAATATAACTATATAAGGAGGAAAGGAACAGGAGAAGCAGGTGGGTAACAGAGCAAAATCTTTATCTACCGTAACAGGAAGTCAATAGATGACGTCTAAAATTGATCAAGCAAGAATTAGCAACATATGCATATTATTTAGAAACATGAATGCAGACAGCAAAAGAAGCAGGTGAAAGAGTTAAAAATTTGTTGCCTCTGAAGAACAAGAATGGAAGTAGGTAGGGTGGGGAAAGAGTGTGTGTATATCTTATTTGGATAATTTTTTAAGGCAGACAAAAAACTTAATGATTAAAAAGCCTGCATTTACTGATCATTAAGAACTGCTCAGTTTTGACCTTCTGAGGTTTTTGAATTCTAAGCATCCAGGGGAGAAAGCTTGTATCACAGCTGAGATTCCTCTGAACACAAACTGTCAGAGGCCCCGGGTCACAGGAGTCAAAACAAAGGTCACCGTGGCATTCTGAGCATGAAGTGTCCTTGTGCGATCCTATACGGTGAGCTGCAGTCAAGCGGAGCTGGCTTGGGCAAAACCTGATTCTGGCACAGCTGAAGCCTCTGGGGTCCCCAGGGGCCCTACCGGACCAGGCACCAGCCTCCCCGGGGTCTCTAGGAGGAAACGTGGCCAGTTCCACCCCATGGCCCCCTGGCAGGTACGAGGGCTTCAGCTGTAATGGGAAGTGACAGGCACAATTGCTCGGAGAACATCCCGGCTTAGAGCTCAAGCTGCCCAGGGTGGCTGGGGGGCTTCTCAAGCTGTCAGGAGGGTCCCCAAATACTTTGATGTGGCAGACAATCTGGTCTCCAGCATTAGCATCTCATTAGCATGGTCCAAGGCCAGCCTGGGCCTGGTCAGCAGCCCAGCTTTGGATGGGGGGGAAGTGAAGAGGAGCTGAGCCCAGGTGGACAGAGAGGAGGAGTCCAGGAGATCCCTGCGCCCAGCCTCGGCACAGACATGGCTACTAACAACCTCCCCAGGCTCTCCTCCTTCATATCATAAGTGAAGAAACTGAGGCCCCTGGAAGGAAAGGGTCTCATCTAAGTCCTCAAGTCACCCCTGGTTTCAAATCCTTCAGAGGCTGAAGATAACATCAATGGTGTTCCTCCGGGACCAGCCCCTGCCTTCCTCTCCAGCCTCTTGAATGCCCCATAATTTTGAATCCAGAACTTTCCACTTTATATTCTCTCTATCTAGAAAGATCTTTCCCTATCTCTTCACCAGCTAACTCCTACTGGTCCTTTAGCCTCTGGTCCTACCTCTGCTGCCTCTTCCAAGCCAGTTGATCCTAAGTCACACCCATCTCTGGACAATGGGGATACTGATATTGCTTGCCTGATAGGGAGAACATAAGGATGTGAAATAGTTTTACCTACATTCGAGAGGGATTCCCAACTATGCCAGACATTCCTTGTTGAGTTTATGGGTTCTCTACTGCCAGCAGGAACCATGGATAGGGAGTTCTGGTCACCACACATCATAGAAGGAAGGGAGCTGAGTGCTCATTCCTTGTCTCCATTCAAA
The DNA here is from genome assembly GCF_000243295.1 of Trichechus manatus latirostris. NCBI lineage: Eukaryota > Metazoa > Chordata > Mammalia > Sirenia > Trichechidae > Trichechus > Trichechus manatus. The sequence continues at coordinate 6,186,710 of NW_004444074.1, forward strand.
ATGCTCCTGGACCAAACACACTGACCAACCCATTGACCAGACCCATTGACTAAACTCGTTGACCAAACCTGCTGTCGTCGAGTCGATTCTAACTCATAGCGACCCAATAGGACAGAGAGGAACTGCCCCATAGAGTTTCCTAGGCTGCAATCTTTACAGAAACAGACTGACACAGCTGCTGGTGGGTTTGAAACACTGACTTTTCAGTTAGCAGCCAAGTGCTTAACCACCTTGCCACCAGGGCTCCTTGCTCTGGACCACTTCCCACCAAATGTCCAGTCTTATTGTTCAGGGGCAGGGGTCATGAGGGATTGGTCAGCTGGCACAGAGAAGGTAGATATTGTAAAGCGGCATGACTTAGCTGGGGAGGAGAGACCTGGCTTCCAACATGAGCTCTCGGACTGGCTGCTAGGTGATCCTAAGCTAGTCCCTCCCTATCTCCAGGCTCAGTTTCCTAGGCTGCAGAGAGAGGAGTTGGGCTAGCTGTGACATTCTCTTAGGATCTTTCCCACTGTGACAGCCTGTGATACCAGGCTTCCTCTTGATACCCATTTCCACAGATACTGAGATGCCTGGAGTTAACAGGTCCCTGGCACCATCCTCCTGCTCCCAGCCAAAACGGCCCTTGAGGGATTCTAGAAAGCCATCCAACCCCACAGACTATAGGAGCCGACCCAAGGAAATTCTTCGGGAGAACTTCCACACCAGTGTCTTTCCCTGGGCCCTCTCCCATGGGGAAATTCTCCCAGCAGCACATTCTGCAGACAGCAGGAGACATACTCCATGCTAAGCACTGTGCACCGGATGGATGAGATAATCACAAATCCACAAACTGCAACAAGATAAAATTATCATTATATGAAGTTAAATTATTAATTAGCACCTCCAAAAAAAGACCAGCACCACCTGGTCTTAAATCTTGGAAGCTGTCTTTCTGAAAGCAACAGAAATATCAAAATAGCTTATCAGCACTCCTTGATGCAGGCATGGCATACTCATGTCTGTGGTTCCAGAAGCCCAGTGGCCAGGGCTCCAGCCGGCAGGCCTGCCCCACCTGCCCTCTTCCAGCAGTGGCGCCAGGACCAGCCAGTTAGGATAAGCATATCAGGAGACCAGGAGCAGCTCATGTGACTCATTTTTATGGCTGGAGAGAGTAAGGCAAAGGGCAAGATATAAGGGCCACAGAAGCTGGCTTGGGGCAGACTGATGAGTTTGTATGCTGCATTGGGAAGGGGATAGGTTCTCAGACTCTGCCTGATTTTAATAAAACTAAGGACACTCCTTCATTCAACACACTTTTATTGAGTGCCTATTCCTGGATGGTGCAAATGGTTAACACACTGCTAACCAAAAGGTTGGAGGCTCAAGTCCACCCAGAGCCACCTCAGAAGAAAGCCCTGGCCATCAACTTTCAAAAAAATCAGCCATTGAAAACTCTATGGGGCACAGTTGTACTCTAATACACATGGGGTCGCCAGGAGCTAGAGTTGACTCAACAGCAACTGTTTTTTTGTTTTGTTTTTTCAGGTGCCAAGTACTGGGAATACCGAGGAAAAAGCCACAATTTCTTACCCTTGAGGAACACAATGTCTGATCGGCTAGATCAGTGGATCGACTGTTTCTTCTCTCCACCTCATTTCCACCCCAGTTCATAAATTCATAGGATTTATCTCCATGATCAGTAGTCCCTGGGTGACACAATCGGTTAAATACTCAACTACTAACTGAAAAGTTGGCAGTTTGAACCCACCCATCAGCACAATGGAAGAAAGTCCCGCCAATCTGCTTCCAAAAGGCCACAGCCAAGAAAAGCCTATGTAGCGCAGTTCTAGTCTGCACCACATGGGGTTGTTATGAGTCAGAATCAACTTGATGGCAACTGGTTTGGTTTCTTTTTTTTTTTACCTTCAATATCATCATCATCATCACCACCAATCCTATAACCCGTATTTATTCATTGAATCCTAGAACCACAGCAGCTTAATGAAGGAGACGAGGCTTAAAGAGTATTTCTCTTACTGGTGCATCCAATCCTTGCTATGCAATGTCTGGTGAATTGCGATCCAACTGAATACTCCCGGCAATGAGGAGCTCACTCACTGCCTCATAAATCAGCTCATTACATCTCCAGAAAGCAATTTCTCACTTGTTCATTTATTCAATTGTTCAACGAGCATTTGCCAAGCAGCTACTCTCAGCCACCTCAGTACCAGGACTTGGGGATACTGAGATAAATATGGCCCGTGCTTCTATACAAAAAGCTCTCAGGATGATGGGAGAGACAAATGGCCAAGCGATGAAAATACAGTGCAGTGTGTAGCCAGTGCACGGACTACATTCCATCTATCATGCTGGACACTCAGATGCATTGTCTCAGTTACTCCGCACGAGACCCCTATGAGGTGGGTACCATTGTTATCCCCATTTTACAGATGATGAAACTGTGGTGCTGGGACATTAAGTAACTTGCCCAAGGTTACTGAGCTGGAAGGTAGAAGGGTCTAGGTTGACACCAAGGCTGTCTGACTCCAGAGCTGTGCTCTTGGCCCCTCAGACATAACGCCTCATCCCCTTGCTGACTAATGTAGACCTGGCAGTCGACAGCAGCCTTGAGCACTGTTGTGCGCTGCATGCAGGTCTCTGTGCTTCAGGCTTGAGCACACTCGGCTCCCTGGGCCTCGTCACTGGCTGGATGACTCTGGATCCAATACGACTTGGAAATGGAGATGGAGATACCACTGTCCCCCACATGCTCCTTCCACATGCCCCCAAATGGAATAGACCTCATGGTCCAGACTCTCCTCCAGCCCCAATAACTGCCCTGGCTCTGGCCAAGTGAGCCTGAATAATTCATGGCCAGTGAGCACGGCCCAGTCCTGAAGCAGCTTTCTGGTGGCCAAACTGGGGAGGGGGATGGAGGCCAGGGAAGCTAGGCTTGAGAGGGGGCTGTGGTGGGACTTGGGGAGCCACTAACAGCCAGGAAGGGAAAAGTAAACAAGGCCCGATAAATTATTCAGCCAGCAGCTGCTGATGCAGCCTGGGGGTGGCGAGGGGATGACAATGCGCTAAGTCTGAAGTCACCACTCACCAGGGCAGCCTGCTGTGTCCAGTGCGGCCAGGCTCTGACTGCAGCCCCAGAGGACAAGGGGATAAGGTAGAGTCACAGCCCTGACCCAGGAGAGTGGCAGGTAGAACCCGAGTCCCTGTCTTGGGTAGGCGGAATGTGCACATGGAAGATAAGATGATGCCAGAAGAAGTGTATTGACTCTGAAGACCGACAGAGCTGGACTGAACCATAATCAAAATCAGCAAGACCTTGGGAAAACCGTGTAACCTCACCAAGCCTCAGTTCTCAGCTGGGAAGTGGAAACCATGAGCTTGGTTAGGGTAAACCCAAATACTACCAGATTGTGAGCAGCAACTCGATGGCAGGGATAACCACTCATCATGACCTGAAGGCCCTAATCCTGGCACAGCCCTGAGCCCAGTCCTGGGCACATGGTGAATGACAGAGCTTCTCCCGTCCCTTGGGCAGCCAGCTCTCTGGGCCTCAGAACCCTCTTCCACCCCTCCCTGCTGTCTTCCCACCCCACGTCCCGGTCGCCTGGGAGGGGGAAGCTCTGCCTTCTACCCCTGCCCCAAGCCTCTGCTCAGAGAGGAAGTGAAATCACTGCAGATGCTCTGCAGAGCCAGGGTCCCAATTCCCCACTGTAAGCAGCACGGGACAAGGGGCATGGAATTGGCCAGCAAAGACCTGCACTCCTCCGCGCTGGCTGTGCTACCCTGGGCCAGTGTCTTTCCCTCTCTGGTCCTCAGGGGCTAGAAAAGATGGCCCCTTTGGCCCCTCTGGCTCTAACCTTAATGACAAAAAGGCAGGGTGAGAGAACGGGTCTCCCGAGGTTGGAACAGTGGTGGCTAAGTTTTTCCAGAGCCCCCAGGGTGGAAGTCAGGTCTTCTTTCAGAAGGTCCAGGTCTCAATCATATGCCAATGGTAGCAGGAAAGCAGTAAGACCAACAGCTGTAGGGCTCCTTAGAATCCACACCATCATCTCATGCAGGGCTCACGGCCCTACAAGGCAGGATCGTTAGCGCAGTTATGATCCCCAGTGTGAGGATGTGACAGGAGCAGCTCACAGAGGCCAGGTGCTTGGTCCAAGGCCACACAGCCAGCAAGCAGCAGAGCCTGTTCTGGAATCCCAGACCAGACCTGCAGCCTTCACCATCTGTAAGTGAGGCTGGCTTCTACAGCAGAACCACCCACTTAGTCACTGATCTTGCCTGAACCAGAACCCTCCAGCCTGCTCCCTGTACAGCTCCGAGCAAGCTGGGTGGCCCCATAAGGACTCAGCAGGTCATTTGATGAACTTCGCTGGGGTCCAGTCCTGGCTCTGCCACTTACCAACAGCGTGCCCTTGAGCTTGTCTCTCAGCCTTTCTGAGAGGCAGTTTCCTTACCTAGATGTTGGGCAAAAAGATAACTCCAGCCCCATGGGCCACTGTTTGGCTGTGAGGGGCCTGCCCTCTACACTCTCCCCCCAGTGCAGGGCAGGACAGGCTGAGGCAGGGAGGAGGTGGCACGAGGAAGGAGAGGGACCTGGGGATGGGGAGAAGGGAAGACGGAGGAAGGCGCTCTGGGCAGAAGCCCAGAACAGCTGCCTAAGTGCTTGGTAATGAATAAGTGATATTGGCCACCACCTAATGTTCCACAGTGCTGGCCAGCGGGGTGGGAGGGGTTGCTAATGGGAATGCTTATTATAGACCAGGTCACCTCTTGGTCTCACCCACATATTGAACCTCATGCATCTTTAATGGGCTCAGGGGTGGCTGGCTGATCCTAAGGGCACAGGGTGTCCCCCAGGGCTGGAGGGTGAAGGTGTTTGGGGATAGCTATTCCCTTTGGTCCCCAGAAATATTGGCTCCTGGGGGAGCAAACGGCACAAGATCAGCAGGGGCTGTGGTACCCTACCCCTTCTCAGTCATGGTCAGTTTGTGTCTTAGGCTGGGTTCTCTAGAGAAGCAAAACCAGTAAAGCATATATATAGAGAGAAAGCAAATATATATAGAGAGAGATTTATATCAAGGAAACGGCTCATGTGATTGTAGAGGCTAGAATGTCCCAGGTCCATGGATCAGGATAAAGGCTTCTCTTGATTCATGTAGCCGCAAGAGCTGGCGAACCCAAGATTAGCAGGTCAGAGAGCAGGGCTCCCACTCACAGGCTGTGAATATCGACGAATGCCAAGATTGGCAGATAAGCTGATAGCTCAAGTCCCAAGAACCAGAGGTCAAACGAACAGGAGGCAGCTGCAGGATCCAGAGCAAGTAAAAAGCCAGAACACCTGCTTATATTCAGATGTAGGCCACACCTCCAAGGAAATTCCCTTTCATCTGATTGGCTACTCACAGCAGATTCCATTATGGGAGTGATCACATATAAACACTGAGAATCATGGCCCAGACAAGTTGACACACAATCTTAACCATCATAGTCCACCACTTGTCAACTTGGCACATGTACACATCTCCTTGAACCATACATAATCTCTGAAGAAAGACAGTTATAAAGTCATACTTGCGCCTAACATGATACAACTAACACGCGTATAACCGCAAATGCACTAGCCCTGTTTACATCTTATATTTTATAAGTGAAGAAAACAAAAATATTGGATGTACACATACAAAGCAGAAATACTCATAGCGATTATAGTCCTTGTTTCTGCAACTGGTCACGTGACCCTAACTGGAATTTAGAACTACCCATTCATATTCCCTTTGCCCTCAGCACGCACCTCAGCTGGTCGTGGTTCTTTGCCTGGTGGGGTGACCCAAACCTTCATTCCTGAAGGGTCTGGGTCATTAGTAGTTGTTTTCCATTGACTTAAATCATAGGGCATAGTAGTACTAAGAGATGCCCTAAGAGATCTCCTGCATTCCAGACATACTCTTCTTTACCTTCATTATGTCATATCAATCCGATTTCGTCTTAGTAATCAGAATCAATCACACCAGCCAGTATGGTAACTCCCTTCTTTGCCTGTTGATCCAGAGGCATAAGGAGCCCAAAGTGGCCAGGTGGCATTCTTAGCTTCCAGTTCAATGAAATCAGTGATGTGCTTCCAGATGGGAGCATTCCTCCCTTTGGAACTAAGACCTCTAGATCTGCAGAGCATAAGGTCAAGGGGACAGGAAGAAAAAATCTTGCAAGTAGGTCACTAGGGGTAATAGTGAGTGATGCCACTCTCATTTCCACCCCTTGATTCCTGGACCCATGAATCTTGGCTATGGGAGAGACAGCATCATACATTGTACACTGGTTTACAGCATATACAGCCCCCTAGAGAACATTACCCCAACTCTGCAAGGTATTGCCACCTAGCTGGTGCCGTAATTGTGTCTTTAGAAGGCCATTCCATCATTCTATCAAGCCAGCTGCTTCAGGATGATGGGGAACATGTTAAGACCAGTGAATTCCATGAGCATGGGCCCACTGCCGCACTTCATTTGCTGTGAAGTGAGTCCCTTGATCTGAGGCAATGCTGTAAGTCCATGGATGGTAGTTTTGGCAGAAGCATTGCATGCAGGGATGGCAAATCCATATCCAGAGTAAGTGTCTATTCCAGTAAGGACAAAACGCTGTCCTTTCCATGATGGAAGTGGTTCAATGTAATCAACTTGCCACCAGGTTGCTGGCTGATCACCTCAAGGAATGGTGCCATATCGGGGACTCAGTGTTGGCAGATTGGGCACTCAGCAGTGGGTGTAGTCAAGTCCGCCTTGGTGAGTGGAAGTCCACGTTGCTGGGCCCATGCATAACCTCCATCCCTACCACCATTGCCACTTTGTTCATGAGCTCATTGAGCAATGACAGGAGTAGCTGGGGAAAGAGGATGGATGGTTTCCACAAAACGTGTCATCCTATCCACTTGATTGTTAAAATCATCCTTTGCTGAGGTCACCCTTTGGTGAGCATTCACATGAGACACGAATATCTTCACTTCTTTGGCCCATTCAGAGAGGTCTACCCACTTACCTCTTCCCCATACCTCCTTGTCTCCAATTTTCCAATCATGTTCCTTCCATGTCCCTGACCAGCCAGCCAGACCATTGGCCACAGTCCATGAGTCAGTATACAATCGCACATCTGGCCATTTCTCCTTCCAAGCAAAGTGAACAACCAGGTGCACTGCTCGAAGTTCTGCCCATTAAGAGGATTTCCCTTCACCACTGTTCTTCAGGGAGGTCCCAGAAAGGGGCTGTAGTGTTGCCACTGTCCACTTTCAAGTGGTGCTTGCATATCTTGCAGAGCCATCTGTAAATCAGGCATGAGTTTTCTCTTCTTCAGTCAATTGATTGTAAGAAACTCCCCATGAGGTCATAGATGCAGACTGGGAGATGGAAGGTAATGTAACAGGAGTGGAAACCATGGGCATTTGGGCCACTTCTTCATGCAAATTACTTGTGCCTTCAGGTCCTCCTCAGGCCTGATCTCGTATATACCACTTCCATCTAATGCTGGAGTGCTGCTTGTGCACCTCCAACTTTATGACCCTGTGGGTCAGACAACATCCAGTTCATGATGGGCAGTTCAGGCTACATGGTGACTTTGTGTCACAAGGTTAAGTGTTCAGTCTCTGCTAAGGCCCAGTAACAAGCCAAAAGCTGTTTCTCAAAAGGAGAGTAGTTATCTGCAGAAGACGGCAGGGATTTGCTCCAAAATCCTAAGGGTCTGTGCTGTGACTCACCAATAGGGGCCTGCCAAAGACTCCAAACTGCATCTCTATCTGCCACTGACACTTCAAGCACCATTGAATCAACAAGATCATATGGCCCAAGTGACAGAGCGGCTTGCATGGCAGCCTGAACCTGTTGCAGAGCCTTCTCTTGTTCTGGGCCCCACTCAAAACTAGCAGCTTTTCAAGTCACTTGATAAATAGGCTGGAATAGCACACCCATATGAGGAATATGTTGCCTCCAAAATCCAAAGAGGCCCATTAGGAATTGTGCTTCCTTTTTAGTTGTGGGATAGGCCAGATGCAATAACTCATCCTTCACTTTAGAAGGAATATCTCAACATGCCCCACACCACTGGTCCACTAGAAATTTCACTGAGGTGGAAGGTGCCTGAATTTTTGTGGGATTAATTTCCCACCCTCTAGCACACAAATGTGTTACCAATAAGTCCAGAGTCACTGACACTTCTTCCTTACTAGGTCTAATCAGCAAAATGTCATCAGTGTAATGGAGCAGAGTGACCTCTTGTGGAAGGGAAAGGCCATCAAGTTCCCTGCAGACTAAATTATGACATGGGGCTGGAGAGTTGCTGTAGCTCTGAGGTAGGCAACTGAAGGTGTATTGCTGGCCTTGCCAGCTGAAGGCAAATGGCTTCTGGTGGTCCTTTGAAACATGTATGGAGAAAAAGGCATTAGCTAGATCAATAGCTGCATGCTGGGTACCAAGGAGATGTATTAATTTGCTCAAGCAATGAAACTACATCTGGAATGGCAGCTGCAATTGGAGTCAGCATCTGGTTAAGTTTTCGATAATCTACTGTCATTCTCCAAGATCCATCTGTTTTTTGCATAGGCCAAATAGGCAAGTTGAATGGGGATGTGGTGGGAATCACCACCCCTGCATCCTTCAAGTCCTTGATGGTGGCAGTAATCTCTACAATCCCTCCAGGAATGCAGTATTGCTTTTGGTTTACTATTTTCCTCGGTAGGGGCAGTTCTAACAGCTCACACTTGGCTTTTCCTACCATAATAGCCCTTACTCTATTTGTCGGGGATCCAATGTGGGGGTCCTGCCAGTTGCTGAGTATAATCTATTCCAATTATGCATTCTAGAACTGGGGAAACCACTATAGGATGAGTTCGGGTACTCACTGGGCCTACTGTGAGGCAGACATGAGCCAAGACTCCATTAATAACCTGACCTCAATATGTCCCCAGTCTGACTGGTGGGCCACAGTGATGTTTTGGGTCTCCTGGAATTAGTGTCAGTTCAGAGCCAGTATCCAGTAATCTCCGAAAAGTCTGATTATTTCCTTTTCCCCAGTGAATAGTCACTCTTGTAGAAGGCTGTAGATCCCTTTGGGGAAGGCTGGGAGAAAGATTAACAGTAAAAATTTTTGGCAGTGTATTGGAGTCCTTCCTCAGTGGGACCCAGCCTGCCCTTCATTCAAGGGGTTGTGGGTCTTCAAACTTGCTCATATCTGGGAATCTATTGAGGTACCGTGACTCTGTATTCTGATGATTCGAGTTAGACTTCTGTTCACCTGAAATTCATCCGTTTGTACAGATCAAGTAAATATTTAGTAGATTTCCTATCTATTTCACTCCTAGGGACACCATGACTAAATATCAACACCATAAGTCCATATGAGTCAAACTATTCTGATTACTGCTTTGACTCCACTGTCTATTACTGTAACCATGCCCACCTTGTCTTTGTGGATTGAGTGCCACCACTTGGCCCCTACTACCACAGGGTCCAATCAGCCCCACTGTAGTTAGGTGTCTTAATTCAGTTAGGGCAGTTCCCACTGTCAAATCTGATTTACATAAAATAGCAATCACAGCCATCTTCAAGGATGCTGGAGCTCCTTTCACAAATTTGTTCCTCACAGTTGTGGTAAAAGGTATGTCCTCTGGGCACTCCATATGTGGGTCTGTGGGTCTAACCTGATGAATCCACTCTAGCATGGCAATTTCCCTAAGCATTTGGATACCTTCTACAGTATACTAAGGCAGGTCTGGTATTTTAACTTGATAAAGTGTAGGCCACCTCATAATCCATGCTTGAGCAACACAACCAAATAAACTATTAGATCCCTTCCTAACTTCTTGAGCTGAAACACTGAATGACCAATCCATGCTTAGTGGACCCACATCAATAAACTCGGACTGATCCATCTTTACGTTCCTCGCACCATTACCCCACACCCTTAATAGCCATTTCCACACATATTCCTCAGGTTTCTGTTTGTACATATTAGAAAAGTCAAGCAGTTCTTTTGGAGTGTAGTGTACCTCCTCCTGGGTCACACTTTGTACTTCACCTTTTGGGGCTTGCTGGCACTTAAGCCTATGTATAAGTCTAGGAGCCAGAATCAGTAGTGTGGAATTGTTTTGAGAACATTTAGCATTGTCTTGTAAAGCATCTGCCTCAGGCGATGCCCCAGGCAATGACTCAGGCAAGGGTTTTTAGAGGCAGCTGGGCTAGGGCTAATCTCATTAGATGGGAGTGGAGGGGCTAATGGTTTTTCTGTGCAGTGTGATTTAGCAGACAAACATGAAGTAATCACTTCATATGGAAGTGGTTCTGCTGGCAGACTGATTCAATGGAATTTAGGGGCTCAGTGTCCCCAGCTTCCTGATTATTTGCCCATATGTCCCCTTCCCAAGTTTCAGGATCCCATTTCTTCCCAATCAATGCCCTTACCTTAACTTCAGACACCTATCGAGGTTGGCAATTGAGCTGGCATTGTAATTCAGCCACTCTTACAATAAGACTCTGGGTTTGGATTTCAGCAATTTCAGCTCTGTTACTTCAAGAAATAAGGCTTTCTTTCAAAGCACAAGTGGAAGACTTGAGGTCATTTATGCAGCATTTGAGCTTTGACTCTGAAGCCCTGAGCGCATCTCTTTCTTTCACCAGTTTGTCTAGCGAAAGTAGGACCAACCAACCAGCTTCCCTATACTTCTCATTCTGACAAACCTGTAGAAAGATATCACACATGTGTTCACTCAGAGACTCACTTTTCACCAATACCTGATCTACTGGTGGTAATATTTTGCACATTTGTATCACCACCTCATGCCATGGATTAGCAGTGCCCTCTTTAGTGCTGGAAGCAGAGTCATCAACATCTTTAAGACTAACTAGACTTGAGAATCAATTTAGAAAACTCATCCTTAAAATTTCATCTCCCTAGAACCACTCTTGGTACCAAATGTCTTAGGCTGGGTTCTCTAGAGAAGCAAAACCAGTAAAGCATATAAATATATGTAGAGAGAGATTTATATCAAGGAAACGGCTCACATGATTGTAGAGGCTGGAACGTCCCAAGTCTGTGGATCAGGATAGAGGCTTCTCTCTATTCATGTAGCCACTGGGGCTGGCAAACCCAAGATTAGCAGGTCAGAGAGCAGGGCTCCCGCTCACAGGCTGTGAAGATCGACGAATGCCAAGATTGGCAGATAAGCTGATAGCTCAAGTCCCAAGAACCGGAAGTCAGACAAACAGGAGGCAGCCACAGTATCCAGCGCAAGTAAAAAGCCAGAACATCTGCTTATATTTGGATGCAGGCCACACCCACAAGGAAAGTCCCTTTCAAATGATTGGCTACTCACAGCAGATTCCATCATGGGAGTGATCACATATACATACTAAGAATCATGGCCCAGCCAAGTTGACACACAGTCTTAACCATTGCAGTGGGGGAGAGAGAAGGGGTGCTCTTGTCTGAGGAGCCTGGACTCCTGGGAAGCCTGGACTCCTGGATTCTTATCCACCCTCTTAGCAGTGCTTCTTGTTCCCAGGTTCTCAGTTTGCCTACCTGTACAATAGAAAGAATCCTGGAGCCCGGAAAGCCATGATCCAAATTAAGGGCTGCTGGCTTCTCCACTACAGGCAGCTAGTGAACGTGCTCCAGGAACTGCACTTCCCTGGTTGGGGAACAGCAAACCTGCACAGCCCCAAGAGACAATCTGCCTCCCTATCAAGTTGCACAGAAGGGCCACAAAGAGAGAATGACTCATCTGAGGCCGCACAGGTGGAGCCTCGGGTTCTCTATTTAGTGCTCTTTCCACCCCATCCAACTGCATCCCTCAGCAGCCCACTGGGGCCCTTACAGACCCACAGGGATGGTCTCTGCCTCCTGAACCAAAGCTCAGGATACAAAAGGTTGTGGATCTCTGAGGAGCTGGAGCGCACAGGATCGGAAGGCTGCTCGTCTGGCAGGCTGTGTGACCTTCAAGAGGTCCCCCTTTGGGTGTCCCCATGTCTCCAAAGGCTAGAATCTCCACACCTCAGAGTGGTCTGGTTCCTGTGGCCTTCTTAGAGATGCCAAGGCAGGCACTGAGAACCCTGAGGCTGAGTTCTGGCCTTGCCTGGGCACAGACTCTTGTGAGGGCAGGGAAAGGGCCCATCCCTGGCCCAGTTTCCCTTCCAGAAGGCAGGGTGTTGGGCTGGCTAGATTTTGAAGTCCCTCCCATGCCTAAGAGTCAACAGCCAGGAGCGCAATGTGGCAGTCAGTCACAACTTCCGCACCAAGTATATTTCCTTAAAAAAAAAAAAAAAGACCCCAGGGAGATTTGTTATTTAAAGGGAATTGTCCAGCAGTTTTTTGTGGCATGGAGAATCCTCTGAATGTGAGGACGCTGCGACCACCCAGCAGCTCTGTGTCAGCTGTATGGACATTTGTGTCTTAAAAAACCAGGCACATTCTCCTCATAATGCGATATGCATTGGGCTAGCAACCTTACTGGGGTGAGGTGGACCCATCAAATGCCCTTTACCTCCTGCTGGGGGAATTACAGCCTGATCCTTAGTTTGGCATTCCAGGCCCTGTGGTCTGGTACCCAAAAAAGTGTACAGACTTTACTGTTTCCACACTCCCTGCTCACCTCAACCCCCCCAGAGCCACTCCTCGCCCCATTCCAGGTCTAATATGTCATTCCCTTGGAAGCGCCCTGAGGCCTCGGCTGGCCAGACGGCTGGGCAAGACCGCCTCTTCCTGCCTCTGCCCCTCTGCAGCCTCTGCTCCCCTCGTTCCTTGGCTTGTCCTGTGGTTTCTGCTGCAGCCCCCCAGCCTTACAGTGAGCTCTTCAAGGGAGGGGCTGTATGGTTCAACTTGTCACACTCCCACACCCCACCCTTTCAGCACCAGCCTTGGGCCTGGTACACAGTAGGCGCTAGAAAACACTCGCGGGAACAAAGTGAGACTAATCCTGCAGAGAGTCTCCGTATTATCCACTGAGGTGGAAAAGTTAAGACCCAGAGAATCCGAAACTCCCCAGCTAGACCAATTTGGTGCCAGGAAGTACTCACTGTAGTTAAATACTGACTAGGTGCTTCACATAGGAATCTTTCAAAATCTTTTCAAGAGCCTTGTCAAGTAGGTTCTGTTACTGTGCCCATTTCACAGATGAGCAAATTGAGGCTTGGAGAGGTTAAGGAACTTCGCCAGGGCCTCCCAGCTGGTAAATGGAGAACTGGGACTTGAATCTAGGTGTGCCTGTCTCCCCAACAGCCCCAAGGGCTGGGTAGCGCGCAGTCACCTCCTGCGCTGCTCCCTGCGATGCCCTGGGGGCTCCAGCAGAGCCACAGTAACTGGCTGCTCCGGTGGAGTGGCGGTGGCGGGGCACAGCGGCGGCTGCACTTCATGGCGCCGCCCTCCGCTCCGCCTCGATGATGAACCCGGCTGGCGCTGCCTCTCCTGGTTAGCGCCCTGATAGCTGACTGATCGGCCGCGCTGAGCGCACAGCTGCTGCTGCTGCCTCGGCAATTCTCCGAATTAGCCCCGCAGCTTACTGACCTGTTGGAAAAGTAAATGCAAACTGCTGAAGAGGGGGAAAAAGGCCTCTCTCCCGCACCTGCCACTTATCCCACTGCCCCAGTAAAACGTCTGCCCCACAGCAGACAGGAAGGGCTGGATTCAGGGAAGGGCAGGGTGGGGCGGGCCTGGGCGGTCTCCCCCCTCCCTCCCTCCCTTCCTGCCTCCCTTTGCCGCTGCAATAGGCCCGCGGGGTCAGGATGGCGCACTGCAGCAGTCCCAGATACGCTGGCTGGGCCTGTCCTGCAAGCGCGGACAGGGAACCCCAAGCCAGCAGGCTGGGACCGGGCCAGGACGCAAGCGTCTCACCTCAACTTAGGGTGCCCACGCTGAGTACCTGACTCAATTCCTACCGAGTGCGGGGCTCTCAGGGCCCAGTCTTTGAGGGGGCACAGACCATGAGGTCTGATCCCTGCCCCACGAGGGGGAGGAGGCAGGGCACAGATGGCTGTCATCCAAGGCAGGAGAGTAATAGATCAATGCCTTGGAAATTTACATAGCACTTTCGCAGTCTCAATTAATCCCCAAGTAATTCCAAGATATTGTAGCAACCAGTACTTACACTGTGCTCCTACTAAGTGTCAGGCATTGTTCTAAATATTCTCCATGTATTATCTCATTTAATCCTCACAACACTGTGGTTTAGGTATTATTATGATCATCTCCTTGTTGTTGGTAGGTGCTGCCCAGTCAGTTCCAACACATAGCGACCCTATGTACAGCAGAACGAAACACTGCCCAGTTCTGCACCATCCTCACAATCATTGTTAGCCTTGAGCCCGTTGTTGCACCACTGTGTCAGTCCATCTCCTTGAGGGTCTTCCTCTTTTTTGCTGATCCTCTACCAGGCATGATGTCCTTCTCCAGGGACTGATCCTTCCTGATAACATATCCAAAGTATGTGAGACGTTGTCTTGCCATCTTTGCTTCTAAGGAGCATTCTGGCTGTCGTTCCGAGACAAATTTGTTCATTCTTTTGGCAGGCCATGGTATATTCAATATTCTAACATCTCGAAGTTAGAGATGGAAAAACTGAGGAACAGAAAAGTCAAATAACTTCCCCAAGTTCACATGGATACTAAGTGGCAGAGCTGGGATTTGAGCCCAAGCAGTCTGGCTCCGGAATTCAGGTACACAACCACTCTACTCTATTTCTCAATAGTTGTGATGCCCGTCGCTTGCGAAGTGTTTCTACTGACAATAACAGTGAGCAACAGAGACTTGTTTAAACAGCTCAGGCCACACAGTGAGTGAAAGGTGAGAGCCAGATTTGAACCTAGGACTAGCTGGCTCCCAGGCACTCCCACTTTACAAGGTGGCATGATTTTCCTGTGTTTCAGATGAGGAAACCGAGGCTCTGGGTGATTAGGTGACTTACCTACGGTTACACCCTGCAGTTAGGCAGCAGAGCTAGAGTTTGGGCCCAAATGCTTGGATTTAAAATCCAAGAAAATACAAGGTCAGAAAAGGGAGAGAATTTCCATTCTGTTGGCAAATCAGGAAAAATTTTCTGAAGGGGGCAGCCTTGGATATAGCCCTTGAAGTTTGGAGCCAGGTGGAGGAGACATTTGAGCAAAGCCTTAACCAAAACTAGTTGCCATCAAAGTTGATTCCAACTCATGGTGACCCCATGTGTGTCAGAGTAGAACTGTGCTCCAGAGGGTTTACAAGGCTGATTTTTTTGGCAGTAGATTTCCAGGCCTTTCTTCAGAGGCACCTCTGGGTGGACTAGAACCTCCAACCTTTTAGTTAGTTAGCATAGTGGCTGGGAAGTGGGAGCAGCAAGCAGTAGAGTTTGGCAGGAGGGTAGCTATATGTAAAAAGATGGCCAAGAGCAGAGGAGAGATTGACTAGATTTAAATCCTTTGCCAGCTGTGTGACCTTATGCATGTAACCACCTTCCTGTGCCTCAGTTTCCTCATCTGGAAAATGGGGATAATAATAGTACATACTCCGTAAGGGCTTGGGAATGACACTCTGAAACATGAATAGAATGCTTAAGTACCTACTATGTGCTGGCCCCATGTTAGAGGCATAATGGCATATTTCTCATTAATTCCAAAAATTTATTAACTGCATCTTACAGATGGTGATACTAAGGCTCTAAAACATTAGATAGCTTAGCCAAGGTCACAGAACTAATAAATAGTAGAGGCAGGAATTGAGTTCAGGTTAAATTCAGGGAGGTGCCTAATTGACATGTCAGAGAATATGGACTTTATTTGCTAGGGCTGTTGGGTAATGGGGAGCCATTGAAGATTCTTGAGGGAGGAGGTGTAACTGCCAGTGGCAAAGGCTCTCCCTGGCTCAGAAACAGAGAGACTTCCCAGGCACCTGCCTCCACCTCTTCACCTGCCACTCCTCATTTGTGCACAGGAGATACTTGTTCCCATCCTGGTGCTAAGTAAATAACAACAAAAATGCAGCTTAATTAAGACTGTGGGAAGCAGGTGCTGTCTCCTGCGAGTGAAGAGAGGATGGGAGTAATCAGATCAAAATGGAGGCAGATGTTTAGAACAGGGCCCAGATGTTCCCCCTAAACCCAGGCTCCTGGCTATCATCCCTCACCTGCCTGCCTGAGAGCATGCGTGAGAGGTGATGGGCAGCCCAGCCAGGGAGGAGGGACTGGTTTGGTGAGAAAACCCTTGACACTGGGGCTGGTGCTCTGTGGAGGTTGCATCCTACCCCCTTGGTGGCTCAGAGCACAGGCTCTGAAACCAGACTGCCTGGATTTGAATTTCACCCCTTGCCAGCCATGTCAACTTAGGCAAGTAACTTAACCTCTTGAGCCTCGATTTCTTCATCTAGAAAATGGGCTGATAATAGTATAGGTAGCCCCCGACTTACAACGGGGTTCCATTCCGACGACTACTCCATCATAAGTCTTTTCTGGCGTAAGTTGAATACCTCTTTTTTTAGTTTTCATTATTATTGCCTTTTATTACCAGTATCTTTACAAATCCAATCTTCACTTGTCTTTGGGAGTTGGAAACATTACATCTGAGAAGGATAACATCAGAAAATGACGCACTGCAACTTCGTATGTAGTACATATGACTAACGATAAGATACACCAAAAAATAATAATAATAATAACAGATGGTTGAAAGTGCAGTTCATTGTAACTCAAATGCGTCATAAGTTGGGGACTACCTATATATATTCCACAGGGGCTTGGGAAGGATAATATGAAACATGTATACAGTACTTCTACCACCTGTCTGTTTGTCATACTGTGGGGGCTTGCATGTTGCTATGATGCAGGAAGCTATGCCACCAGTATTTCAAATACCAGCAGGGTCACCTATGGTGGACAGGTTTCAGTGGAGCTTCCAGACTAAGACAGACTAGGAAGACAGGCCTGGTGATCTACTTCTGAAAATTAGCCAATGAAAACGTATGGATCACAACAGAACATTGTCCAACTCTCTTGCTTTGGAGAGGTCATCAGGGGGGATCAATCGCCGGAGGAGGACATCATGTTTAGTAAAGAAGAGGCCCAGTGAGGGCAAAGGAGACCCTTGGTGAGACAGATTGGCGCATGAGCCACAATGATGGACTCAAACATGCTGGTGATTGTGAGGATGACACAGGACTGGGCAACATTTCGTTCTGTTGTACATAAGGTCACCATGAGTTAGAGTAGACCCAACAGCAGCTAACAACAAACAACAGCAACAGAACATTTAGAACCTTCTTTGAAATAGAGTGAGCACGGGGTATGTGTTAGTTATTACCATGATCGCTGTTACGAATAAGCAGATGGTCCGTGCAAAAGGGATAAAGCCCTAAGTCCTTCCCTGATCTGGTCCAGGTCTCCTTTCCTGGCTCTCATTTAAGACCCCACTTCCCTCACTTCCCATGCCCGACACCGCAAAGTGCCACATCTCCAAGCACATAGAACCTCCTTCCCTAACGGTGCCTTCACACCCTTGCACACGCCGGTCTTCCTGCCTGGGATGCCCTTTCTCTCTCTTGTGAACATGGAGTTTTCTTGCTCATCCTTCAAGATCCAGTTCTGTCACCTTTTCTGTGAAGATTCCCAATGCCCTCCCCAGACTCGCACCAAGAGTTCTCAGTGCCTCTGTGCTCCTCCAATACCCAGCATCAGCCTCACCTCCCACATTGTACTGTGGTTCTGTGGGTATGGATCTGCCTCTTCCACTAGAATGAGTGCCCCTGAGGGTGAGGGCTGTGTTCAGCCATACAGCTATACCCACCTCCCTCAGTCTAACACAGCACCTTACACGTAATCAACGCTCAATGAACAAGAGAGAATGAGAAGGGAAGGAGGGAGGGAGAGAGGGAGAGAGGGAGGGAGGACAAAGAGCAATGCCTGGCTTTCACTCTGCAGAGAGGATCTCGGAGCCTGGGAGGAGGAAGGGGTCCTCCATGAGTGGGGAAGTCCAGGTATCCCTCCTAAGGCCATAGCCTAAGGCCTCTGAGAAGTTCAGAGACATAGATAAGTGGTCAGAGCTGAAAGTCCATTAGGAGTCATCCAACCCTACTCCCCATTTCATAGATGAGGCAACTGAGGCCCAAAGAGGGGTGGTGACTCCTTCTAGGTCATCCAGAAAATTCATGTCAGAGCTGGGGTCAGAACCCAGGTCTCTGGAGGTCTTTCCATTGTGCCGAGTGCCCTGCTACCCCACCCAAACTTCCACAGTCCTCACTGGGTGTGCTCAGGGAATGGTGATAGGTAACAGAGTTTACGGAAAAGACGGAATTACAAGGCTGGGTCCCCAGCAGGTTTCAGAGGCCCTTTCCTGAGGGTGGTGAGGCTTAGGGTGAAGTAAGAAGAGAGCACAAGGACACTGAAGGCATCAGGTCCTCGGTCATTGAACCATCGATGCCGAGAATGCTAATGCTGGGAGAGACTTTAGAGGTTGTCCAGTCCTGCCTGCCTTTTTGCAAAACAGGGAAGCTGAGGTGTATTTGTTTCCTGCTACTGCTGTTACAAATTACCACTAACTTGTAGCTTAGAACAACACAAATGCATTATCTCACCGTTCCAGAGGTCCAAAACAGGTTTCACGAGCCAAAATCAAGGTGTCAGCAGGGCTGTGTTGCCTCTGGAGGCTTTTGGGGAGAATCCATTTCCTTGCTTTTTCCATCTGTACGGAATACCTACATTTCTTGGCTCAAGGCCCCTTCCTCCATCTCCAAGGCCAGCAGCACAGCATCTTCAAATCTCTCTCTGATTCTGACTCTCTGTTACACAGGTCTTCTTCTTCCGGCTCTGATCCTCCTGCCCCCTTCTTATAAGGAGGCTTGTAATTACAAGGAGCCCACCTGGGTAATCCAGCATAATCTCTTCATCTCAAAATCCTTCATTTAATCATGTTCCGCAAAGTCCCTTTTATCAAGTAAATTAACATATTCACAGGTTCTGGGGATCAGGATGTGGATATCTGTGGGGGCCATTATGCAGCCTTCCCCATGAGGTAACCCTCCCACCTTCCAGATCTGGGGCCTCAAAGCTGCAGCATGGCTCTTGCTTCCTCCCGCCCTTCACTCACCCCTGCCCCAGGGCCATTTCCTGGGCCGCAAATGGTTAGGGCTCTATGCCCATCTCTACTGATTTCTCCCTGGCCATGCCCCTTCCCTTCTCCAGGAACTCAGAGGCAGACAGTCCTTCTGGCCCTGCCCTGGGAGATGGGGCTGGCCAAGAACACACAGATGACAGCGGAATTTAAAGTGGGTGAAATAATGGGGGGGAGAGGCGACTGCTTCTTCCAATAGACCAGAAGAGGGTCCAGTGACTTGCCCATCGGCCCTCTACTGGGGCCGTCTCTGTCTTGGGAGCTGAGGCTCAGGATGATGGCAGGGGGATCCCTGACCTGCTAAAGCTCCAGATGATGACAATGCCGATGGTGAGGAGGAGGAAGAAGAGAAGGAGGACTAAACACAACCAAGCTTCCTCTGAGAACTTGCCGCACTCCAAGCCCTGGATTGAGCATTTTTCATGACGCCATGCATCCTCTCATTTAATCTTCACAATGACCCACAAGACGGGTATTATTTTACAGATGAGGAAATTGAGGCTCAAAGAGGTTAGTAACTCGCCCAACATCACATAGCCAGAAAGTAGTGGAGCCAGGGTCACAAATCCTACGCTATTAACTGTGCCTCAGAGTGAGGGGGGAGAAAAACACAGACGAGAACAGCAATGCAGGGACAGAGGCCTTCCTCAGCACCCCGCCACTTCTCAGATGCAAAGACCACAGTGCAGAATGGTGCGGGGGGGGTGGTGGCTTGCCTAAAGTCACACAGCACATCCAGGATTTTTGGTGTAGGGGCATATACCTCAGAACCCCGGCTCTTTTCCCAATACCGTGAAGCCTCTGAGGGCCCACAGCGCAAGAGCCTGGGGGATACTACAAGAGTTGTCTGTCTGCGCCTCCCTGCTGGTCACGTTAGCCCCTCGGGGAATGGCTGTGGCATCCAGAGAAACACATCCCAGCACATTCACAAAAGCTATGGGAACAGAGGAGTTGGAGAATGGGCTCCACAGGAGTCCCCAGGAGAACCGAGCAAATCATGGCATCTCTTCCTTCACAGGTAGTGGAGCTTTTCTTGGCGCATCGGTGCGTTGCTCCCCCACTTGAGGGTCAAATGTCCTGCTTTCACATAAAGCCCAGATGAGGTGAGATAACATATGTGAGGATGCCTAGCAGGGTGCCTGACACATAATAAACCAAAAAATAAAAAGCCAGCTGCCATCGAGTTGATTCTGACTCATGGCAGCCCCATGTGTGCAGAGTAGAACTGTGTTCCATAGCGTTTTCAGTGGCTGATTTTTCAGAAGTAGATCACCAGGCCTTTCTTCCAAGATGCCTCTGAGTGGACTCGAACCTCCAATCTTTCAGTTATCAGCGAGCGCTTAACCATTTGCACCACCCAGGGACTCCACGTGACACATAGTAGATGCTCAACGAGTATTCATTTCACTCTTACGAAAGGGGTTTTCCTAAGTGTATTCATTTCCTATTGCAGCTGTAACAAATTGTCACAGATGCAGTGGCTTACAAACACACACATTTACTATCTAACAGTTCTGAAGGTCAGAAGTCCAAACTAGGTCTCACTGGGCTAAAATCAAGGTGTCAACACATTGCGTTTCTTGAGGCTCTAGGGGAGAATCTATTTCCTTGCCTTTTCCAGCTTCTAGAGGCTGCCCACATTCCTTGGCTCGTGGCCCCCTTCAATTACATCACTCTGATCTCTGCTTCTGTTGTCACATTTTTTTCTTCGACTCTCTGACTCTCCTGCCTCCCTCTTTCCTTTATAAGGACCCTGTTCCTTCTTCCCCTAACACTGGGTCCACCTGGACAATCCAGGACAATCTCTCCATCTCAAGATCCTTAATCTAACCCATCTGCAAAGTTCTCTTTGCCATGTAAGGTAGCATAGTCATGGACATCTTTGTGGGGGGTGGGGTCATTATTCTATCACACCAAGTTAAAATAATAAATCCTCTGGAGGGAGCCCATTCCTGATCCAAGTATCTATTGAGCACCCACGATGTTCAGTGTGCTGCACCCTGGGAGCCCCTTCAGCAGCTGCCACCCTGATCCCATGCAGAACTGCTGGTGCTGCACAGTGGCCCCAGCTTCCTGTGGGGTAGCACAGCCTTACTGCTCCCTGTGCCCTGCGCCAGTCCTCTCTGGGGCTCCTGCTGGCTTTGAAGCTTCCACTGTCCTTCTCCAGGTGTCATCCTACAATTTCCAGCCTCATCTCACCTCCCCCTTTAAACATGGAGCTTCACCGGGTCTTCCCAGAGCTGAACTTCTGGAGCCTAATGTAGGTGTCAACCGCACTTGAGGTTAGATACTGACACAATTTGTACGGTATGACCATAAAGGACAGGCAAAAAGAACTTGAGAGACAGTTAAACAGGTGTGATATGTACCCCTGACATTCTGGATGTGACCCAGGTGCCCCTCAATCAGATTCAGAGTAACTCTCGGGCTCTGGCTGCCTCACGAAACCCCTCTGGAATAAGGACCCTCCCAGTGGACAGTCTCCTGCCCTGTTTTCCTTGCCTGTCCAAGGCAGAATCAGATATGAGGCACTGCACAAGGAGCTACAGCACATCTGCCTCCCCTCTTAGGACCCTCCTGCAGTACCAGGAAAGAACTCTGGAGTCAGGCAGCCCTGGTTCAGATCCCAGCTCTGCCATTTTCTAGCTGTGTGACCATGAGCAAGATACCTAACCTCTCTGAGCCCCAGTCTCTACATCTACCACAGGAAGATGATAGCAATCCCTACCTGCCTCCTGGGGTTGGTGAGAGGATTAAGTGAGATAATGCCTCTAGAACGCCTCCCTCGCACATTGCCTCACAGAAGGCACTCAATAAATGGAAGCGGTGATTATTATGCTCATGTCTTCACCTCCAAATCAATTGCTCTGTTTCTCTGCTTTCTCGGCATGATGTCAGCTCTGTGCCCCGTGGGAAACAGAACAAAGTCCTTTCCCCTGACCAGTCCCCACCCCTAGTCTCAGAGGGTCAGTGCAGCCACACATGGCTGGGGACAGCTGCTGGCTCCATTAGCAGCCAGAGAAAGGAGCAGAGACGGGCATTCCCCTAAGAGCCAGGTTATTTTCCACTTCACCCGCCGATAATGGAAGCAGAGTGAACATGAGGCAGAGGGAGGGAGCGCTGGGAAGAGGCAATGCTAACAGGACCAGGAATGCCTATTACCCCCCAGGCACCTCTGCCCGTGGCCCCAAAACCAGCAGCTCAGAGAGTCCCAGCCCAACTCTAGACCCTCGTCCCAGGGAGATGTCCAGGTGTCAACCAGTGTGTGACCACTAACCAGAGTCACCACAGCCTCAGCCTCAGCTTGCAGGACAGGAAATCATTACCTTGAGCTCCTAAGTGTCAGTCTCTTTCTCCCTGCTATTCTCCTGGGACTTGGAATGCTAGACAAGCAGATTCTTGGGTGCTCAGCTTGGCCCCACTGGCTGGGGGTCAGAGTCTTACAGGTGAGACCATGGATGGCTGGGAGCAGAGAGGAGAAGGTCCAGGCAGACCAGCGGGGGCAGGGGCAGGCAACGTGCTGAGATCTGGGCAGGTGGGGTCTGGGCAACCCGCAGCAAGCAGTAGGGAGACGGCCATGGAAACCAGACTCCCTTCCTAGGAGAAACCTTATCCCAGAAGCACTGCCTTCCCAAACAGATGTACCAGGCAGGTCTTCAATCACAGAGTTGGCAAGACCCAGGGTCACAGGTCAGAGCTTGATCAGCAACGAGGCTGAGCTCTCTCAGACTCCTCCCTTCCAGGGAACAGCATAGCTGAGGCCACACAAAGAAGTATTGGGGCTCCCGATTATCCAGGAACAAGGACCAGCAACGAAGCCAAGGGCACGCTGTTCGTAGAGGGGAGGGGCAAGCAAGGCACATACTTATCGTGCAGATGGTTGGTCCAGCACTGGACAAAGCGCTTAAGTTTCATCTATCAGGCCAGGCCAGGCCAGGTAACCAGGTAAGAGGTGCTGTCCACAAGAACCCAGGAATAGGTCTCCCAGGAGCTGAGAGGCAGGAATAGTATCCAGATGGCTGGTAGGATCATCAAAGAGCAAGGGCAGGGAGTCAGAGCCAAGGCGGGGAACCAGGAGTGGCCAACCTGGAATCCGAACTAGACTGTAAGCTCCTTTCCTGCAAGGCCTCAGTCTGATTAACCTCTTGTGCTGGGCATACGTCGTGTTGTTGCTGTTGTTGGCTACCATCGAGTGGGCCCCTGACTCATGGCAACCCCACGGACAACGGAACAAAGCACTGTCTAATCCTCCATCATCCCCATGAATGGTTTCAGATCGGACTGTTGTGGTCCACAGAGTTTTCACTGGCTGATTTTCAGAAGAATATTGCCAGGCTTTTCTTCCTAGTCCGTCTTAGTCTGGAAGCTCCGCTGAAACCTGTTCAGCATCATAGCAACACACGAGCCTCCACTGACAGATGAGATGCACTGGCCAGGAATCAAACCTGGGCCTCCTGCATGGAAGGCAAGAGTTCTACCACTGAACCACCACTGCCTCATATGGAAGGTGCTGATGAAATATGCCTTGAATGAGTGAACCTGACCAATGAACTATTCAAGATTAAAGGCTACAAATGCTAGGGGTGTGGGTTCTCTTTCTGAATCCATAGAACACGTCATGCCACCTGCATGTACCCAACTATGCCTAACATAGCCTTGTACCACGGTGATGTTTCTCGTGCCCAGGCCTTAGCTCTCTAGCCACTGGCAACACGCTGTTATGGAGAGAAATTATACTAGGCATCAACCATACCAAGCGTGCCTTCTAACTCTGTTTCATATCTGATACAAGGCCCTGGGCAAGTCATCCCTGGGGCTTCTGGGACGTCATTTGTACCCAATGGGTTTGGGCAAGATGATTCTCCAGGGGCTGGTAGAATGTGAGCATCATCTGCTCCTGGAAGACCCGGAAAGGTGCTGCCCCATGCTGAACTGGCCCTGGCGTTCTCACTTGGTCTCACCTCCTTCCTCCTCACTGCAGCCCTGTGAGGGGAGCTCTCTGAGACCCAGGCCTGAAACACCCTTGTGTTCTGCACAGCACCCAGCACAGTGCAAGGGGCACTGCAGGCTGGTTGTAGCACATGGTCAGATTCATTGCTCTTAGGGCTGGAATGCTCCTCAAATGATCTGGTCTGGCCCGATACCATCAATAGATAATTCAGTGCAGAGCCACAAGCATTTATTAAGTCCCTATTGTGTGCCAAGCAGGTCCCTGGGTGGTGCAGTGGTTAAGAGCTCGGCTGCTAACCAAAAGATGGGCAGTTCAAATCCACCGGCCGTTCCTTAGAAACCCTGTGGGGCAGTTCTACGCTGTCCTATAAGGTCGTATGAGTCAGAATCGACTCTGTGGCAACAGGTTTGGTTTTTGTTTTGTTTGCTTGTGCCAAGCAGGTCCCTGGGTGGCACAAAAGGTTTGCACTCGACTACTAACCTAAAGGTTGGCAGTTCGAATCCACCTAGTGACACTGTAGAAGACAGTCCTGTCGATCTGCTTCCATAAAAATTACAGCCAAGAAAACCCTGAGGAGCAGTTCTACTCTGTAGCATATGGGGTCACCATGAGTCGGAATTGACTCCACGGAAATGGGTTTGGTTTGGGTGTGCCAAGCACCATGGCAGGCCCGGTGGCATAAAGGCAAATGGAGAACAGGAAAACGTCTGCAAATAAAGCATCAGGTCCCCTTCCCTCCTCTTTCTCCTGCTGCACTGAGCCAAGCCCCCGGGGCAGGGCAAGGCTACCCAGGCCTGAGAAGAAAGACTATCCCCAAGATGGGTGCTGAGCCCTCTGCAACAGAGGAGAGCCAGCGTTCTGACAGGAGGGGGCTGCTGACACACAGCCGCACCGCGCTTCGCTGGGCAGACAGGCTCAGAGGGGAAGACAACAGCTTCCCAACAACAAGTATTAGGAGATAAGCTATTAGAGGCGCCGTACTGGGTTCTCTTTCCCCAGGCATTACCACTGCGCCATTCTTCCTTATCCAATTATGCTTTTTCATATGTTCTGTTCTCCTCAGTCAGAAACTGTTTCATGACCGCAGACAGCACTGGGCTCGGGCAGTTATGTGGGACCCAGTGACAACAGAGCGGGGGTGGCAAAAACGCTCTTTCCAGAGGAGAGCAAGGATGTCTGTCTCCCTCCCCCGTGAAGACACGGGATCCCAATGCTAGATCCACTTTCAAAATGACAGGAGGAAGATACGGGGACAGGAAAGAGAAGTGTGGGGGGCTGGCTCCTGCCTTGAGATGAAATCCTGCTTCCTCTTTCCTCTAGACTCCATTAAGCTCTCTGGAAGAGATGGGAAGTGATTATGGAGAGAGAGCTTGCGGAGGGAGAGAGAGAGGGAGGGAAAGGAGAGGAGAGCCAAGTGAGACCTGGCACACGCGCGCGCACACACACACACACACACACAGATCTCCTTATCTGATTAAGGGTGCAAGGGAAGTCGAAAGGCTTCTGGAAAATTAAAATGACCCACCAGATTAACCAGGCAAGATCTGTGGACAGAATGAAAACCAAGTCAAGTGGGGATTTCCTTTGCTCTGGGTGAGTCCCCCAGGCCCTGTTCCTTAGGCAGAAAGACAGCAAGCCAGCCAGAGAAAGGGGTAAGGGTGGTATTTGCCCCCACTGCGCTCCCACCCCTCGTCCCAGCAGGCCCTTGGTTTGTGCCCAGAAGAGAATGGAGACAAGGACAGGGGCTTCACTTCTGCCCAGAAGCCTGAGAGACAAATGCTGACACCTTCTTCCCCGATTTCTGGTTCTGGACTCTTCCAAAATTGCAAAAGGGGATAAACGGAGCCTCTTCCCTAAACAGACCTCCAAGTAGAATGTCCAGGAATACTATGGATGACCTGGATCTAGCCCTCCTACTGCCATCCCCTGCACCAATAATTTTAGGCAAGTGCCTTTTCTCTCTGGGCTCCAATTTTCCCTGCTGTAAAATGGACAATAGGACTTAAAAAAAAACCAGCCCGTTGCCATCAAGTTGATTTCTACCCATGGCGACTCTGGGTGTTACAGAGTAGAACTGCTCCATGGTGTTTTCTTGGCTGTAATCTTTATGGAAGCAGATTGCCAGGCCTTTCTCCCATGGAGCCACTGGGTGGGTTTGAACCAACAACCTTTAGGTTAATAATCGAGTGAAAACTGTGTTTACCCCCCAGGGACCTTGGCACTAGGACTAGATGCTCTATAACCAGTTGCCATCAAGTTGATTCCGACTCATAGCGACCATATAGGACAGAGTAGAACTGCCCCATAGGGTTTCCAAGGCTGTAATCTTTACAGAAGCAGACTGCACATCTTTCTCCTGCAGAACAGCTGGTGGGTTTGAACCGGCTGACCTTTTGGTTCGTGGCTGAGCACTTACCATTGCATCACCAGGGTTCCCTAGATGGCACCTTTAACTCAGGATTCTGAGACAGTCTGAGGGTGGGCTGCACCTTCCACAGGAGCTGTTCACACAGAGATTGAGTCTCAGTCCTTTTCTGGGTAGAAAGAGAGATGGTGGAATGAGATGCTCTACCCGCCAACCCAGGCCTGGGTTACAGGGGAGGGAAAGTTTAAGAGCCACAGACACCATCAGCTGAATACTGGAGGCAGCCTCTCCAGCCTGCCTGCGGAGCTGTTTGCAGAGCTCTGTAACATATTTGCAAACATCCCAGAATACACATATTAGGAAGCTAACAAGTTGCCTGGCATTGAAAATATATTACACAGTGTCAAATATACTTAATATGCATCTGCAATGATCTTTTTTTTTTTTTTTTCCTGCTTGCAATGGCATATTTTGCTGGCTTTTTGAAGAGTTAATTTCCCACGATGTTCCAACCAGCGAGTGGTATTAGCTCAGCAACTTCTCCAGGTCTAGAACAGTGCTGTGCACCCCGAATGTGCTCAATGGATGTTTGTGGGCGTGCATGAAAGCCCCCTGGCATGACCGACGCTGGGCTTCCTGGTCATTGAAGCCAACGAAGCCTGCAGCTGTGCTCTGAATTCCTCTCCCTGGGAGGATGCAGTAAGAACCTTGGCTTCCTTAGCCCTGGAAACATTACTTCATCCACTCGGAGAACTTCCTGTTTCTTGGCAAGTCACTCCTGGAACAGTCCTAACCGTGCCCCGAAGCCTTAAGTGTAAGATTTCTCAAATCCAGAGGAACAGGGAAACTGCAGCTCTGGCCCTTTCCCTGAACAGTTGCAGGACTTTCTTTCATGCTTCTAAGCCTCAGGTTCCTCAGCTGGGGAAAAAAAAAAAAAAAAAGTTGCCATCCAGTTGATTGCAACTCATGGCGGCCAGATGTGTGCAGGGTAGAACTGCTCCATAGGGTTTTCAAGGGTGTGACCTTTTAGAAGCAGATCACCAGGACTTTCTTCTAAGGTGCCTCTGGGCAGATTCAAACCTCCAACCTTTCAGTTAGTAGCTGGACACTTAACCATGGAAGGTATTAATGACTACTGTCAGGACTGCTATGAGAAGCTAGTGAGGTTGTGGGCAGGAGAGGCATATATTCACTCAACAAACAAAAAGTCAGTTCCTATTATATGCTGAGCACCGTCCTAGCCGCCAGGATAGGGAAAAGAAAGGCATGGCCCTTGCCCAAGAGGAGTATAGTGGGAGAGAGAAACATAGTATGGGGGAAGCTACCTGGCAGAGAGGGTCTGGATCCTGAAGAGCTGAGTTCAAATTTTGCCTCCATCCTTGGATGCTCTAAGATCTTGGGCAAATTATTTCACCTCTCTGAGCCTCAGTTGTCTGACCTGTAAAATGAGGGGAGGATTAGCTACCCTCACAGAGTTGTTTTAACCCCATTGACCTCGTTGCCATCTAGTTGATTCTGACTCATAGCGGCCCTATAGGACAGAGTGGAACTGCCCCATAGGGTTTCCAAGGAGCGCCTGGTGGATTTGAACTGTGGACCTTTTGGTTAGCAGCTGTAGCTCTTAACCACTATGCCACCAGGGTTTCTGAGTTGTTTTAAGGACTGCAAATTACAAGAACATATTACGGTACAATGGCTGGCACAAGCTGGGGTTCCATAAAAGAAAATAAAGGTAGGAAGAGGGAGTTACAGAAATATGGAAGAGGAGACTAATGATTCCACCTGGGAGTCTGAGGGAGGCCTGTTAAAATATGTAGTCTCTAGTTAAAAGAGTGAGGTCTTCTAGGAAAAGATGTTGTCAGGCAGAGACAGGAGAGGAGCCCCAGGGAAAAGGAACATCATAAGCAAAGCTACAAAGACATGAAACACTGAGGCAATTGGGGAGCAGTGAGAATTTTGAAGCTGCTGGACCCTGATGTGCTTGAAAGAGGAGACTTACTTACCCTACTTGTTGATGTCGAGTTGATTTGGACTCATGGCAACCCCATGTGTTACAGGGTAGAACTAAGCTCCATAGAGTTTTCTTGGCTATCATCTTTATGCAAGTAGATTGCCATGCCTTTCTTCCACTGCACCGCTGGGTGAGTTCGAACCACCAACCTTTTGATTAGCAGTGAAACATAAACCCTTCGCTCCTTCAGGAGCTTTTGGGGTGGAAGATAAAATTGGAAATGTGGGTTAGCATCCTGAAAGCAATTGGAGACTGTTGGAGGATTTTGACAGGAAACTTCCATAACCAGATGTGTATCATAGACCCACCCCTTAACAGCTGGGTGCAGGGAGGATGAGTTTAGAGGGGGCATATTGCAGACTAGGAGGTGACTTTGGTGATCCACTGTAGTAATGATATAAGCTTGAACTAAGGTAGTGGTGATAAAGGTGGAGAGGAGATATTGGCTTAGGAGATATTAGGTCTTAGGAGAAGGAGAAGCAGAGTAATATACAAGATGAAGACCAGACATTCAGAATGCATAAATGGGAAAATCAAGGGACCTCTCAGAGCCTGGAAACACAGGTAAAGGAGCAGAATAGGGGAGCAGTGCATGAAAGAAAATATCCAGTTATGGACATGGTGTGGTTAAGGGGTGATGGGGGTAAGACATTCATGTGGAAGAGTCCAGAAGCAGCTTCATAAACAATGTCTGGGCTGGACATCAGGATTCCAGAGTCATGCAGGTTTAGGTAGTTGAAGTCAGGACTGTATGAATTCTTATAGGAGTGATTGAGACATCAGGACCAAGGACAGAGACTGGGGGAACTACCAGGATCTACAAGAAGGAAAGAGAAGGGCAAAGCCTTCGCCTAGAATCAAGGCTTGGTCAAGGAGACAGGCTGAGAATCAGGTGAGAGGACAGAGCTGCAAGAAAGAAAAGATGGCCCCAGAAGGTAAACACTGCAGAGGGGGCCTAGTCACCCCTCTTTCACCCTTGTCTCCCTTCAATCTATTCTCTGAACCACAGCCAGATGGGTGCTTAAAAACCTAAGTCAGACCAGTCATTTATCTGCTCAAAATCTTCCATTCATGACCTTCTCACTCAGATCAACAGCCAAAATTCTTACTCCAGCCTGCAAGACACTACATGAGCAGACCCCTGCTTACTCTGACCCCATGTTCTGCTACTGTCTCTGGGCTTGTTTCCCACCAGACACACTGGCCTCCTTGCTGCTCCCTGAACTCACCAAACATGCTTCCACCCCAGGGCCTTTGCACTTGCTGTTCCCTCTGCCTGGAACACTCCACTCCAGTATCCACCCGTCTGCCTTCCTCCCTCCCTTCTTTTCAGTTCTCAGCTCAAAACTCTTCTCTTCAAAAGCACCTTTCATGACCACCTTAATAGCACACCTTCTCCCAGCCACTCCCTCTCTACCTCAGGCTGCTCTGTTTCCCCGCATAGCACTTACTGCCACTGACATATTATTTATGAACTTGTTTATTATCTGTGTCTCCAACCCACTTGAATAGAAGCTCCATGAGAGCAGGCATTTTTTTCTGTTTTGTTTATTGCTTTATCCCAGTGCCTAATGCATAGTAGAGGCTCAACAATATTTGTTGACTGGAAAAATGAATGAATCTGAACAAGACGAGAACTAAATGGCAGCCAGGAGGTCATGGGTGGCCTTTGCTGGACAAGGTTTAATGGAACAGAAGCCTGGTTGCAGTAGGTGAGGAGTGTCTGGTAGGTAAGGAAGTAGAGTAGGGCAAGAAAGAGAAAGAGGGGTGACTAGTAGGGGAGCCAGGGTCGAGCAGGCACATATTTCAGGACATAAGAGACATAAACATACTCTTATGCTGAGGAGAAGCAGTCAAGGAAAAGAGCAAGGTTGAAAATGCAGGAAAGAGAGGAAGTATAATCGATGGGCCAAAGTCCCAAAAGATGCAGGAAGAACTATAAGTTGCTAAGTAAATAAAAGAGAGTATTGTTTCCCTCTGTTTATCCTAGCATTGTGGGAAGAGCAGAGGCTCTGCAGGCAGACAGAGCCAGATTTGAACTATCCCTCTCCTACCCCACCCCTTACCTTGTAGACCTTGGATGAGCCGTTTAAGCTTTCTACGCCTCACTTTCCTCATCTGGAAAATGGAGATTGTGAAGGATTGAATTCTGTCACCCAAAAATATGTGTCAACTTGGCTCGGCTATGATTCCCAGTATTGTGTGATGGTCCACTATTTTGTCATCTGACGTGATTTTCCTATGTGTTGTAAATCCCACCTCTATGATGTTAATGAAGTGGGATTAGAGGCTGTTATGTTAATGAGGCAGGACTCAGTCTACAAGATTAGCTTGTGTCTTAAATTAATCTCTTCTGAGGTATAAACGAGACGAGCAGAGAGACAGGGGGACCTCATACCACCAACAAAGCAGCACCAGGAGCAAAGCACGTCCTTTGGACCCAGGGTCCCTGCACTGAGACACTCCTAGACCAGGGGAAGATTGATAATAAGGACCTTCCCCCAGAGCCAACAGAGAGAGAACGCCTTTCCCTGGAGCTGGCATCCTGAATTCGGACTTCTAGCCTCCTGAACTGTGAGAGAATAAATTTCTCTTTGTTAAAGCCATCCACTTGTGGTAATTCTGTTATAGCAACAATAGATGACTAAGACAGTGATGAGAATCCCAACCTCATATATTGCTGGGACGTGAAATGAGAGAATACACTGGTAAAGTGCCTGGCATATGGAAGTCACTCAATAAATACCAGCTCCCCTTCCCTTTATGTTATCATCTGCTGAGTTAAGAGGGAATTTTGACATCCACTTCCTTGACAACATCAGCCAACACCAGGGCTTCCTTTTCTTGTATGCTACTGTTGAACAGAATTGACAGCTCAGCTTCTCTAACAGACTCTGCCTGCAGCCATGGGAAGAAGGATGCTAACCTCCTCCCCTTCACATGACCTCAAGCCACCTCCTAAGGGATGAGTGCCAGGTGCCAATGCCAGCCTGGCCAGGAGGGTCCTCAGAAGCTGGACAGGGCACTGATCTACTAACGTGAACCTCTGTTGTCAATGACTCCAGACTCTCCAAGGCCACCACCCTAGGGCCCCAGATTCTAGCAAAGAGTAAAGAGGTTAAGCTTTGGCCTAGTTATCTCTGGCTTCACCTCCCATCTCTACTTGTTAACCAGCTCTGCAATCTTGGGCAAGTCACTTATCTCCCCTGAGCTGCAGTGAACCTGCAAGAAGGTTTTATACTCCCTTTTTACCTATGGAGAAATTGAGACTCAAACAGATCAAATAATTTCCCCAGGGTCACACAGTATATCTGTCAGGGTCCCAACAGGAAGCTGATGGCACACTGCAATTGAAATAACTTGAGGAGAGTTTAATAAGGGGGTTATTTGCTAAGGCATGGACAGGGTATAGGAAAACCACAAGGGATATGGAAGTATCTGAGGGCAGGTAAATACAGGTGCCTTTACCTGAAAGGGAGATTCCCAAAACTAAAAGATGGAAAGGGGTGTGTGGAAAGGGCCACCTGTCAGGAACTGTGACCTTCGGTTGAAGACTCCATAAGGAGGGAGATGGAGAATTAAACACCCGACCTCTCTTTCCTCCCTTCTTCTTCTCCTGCTGGTGCTCTCCATGGGATGAACCCAACCAGAGGCCAGGGCAAGAAGCCCACTGGTGCAGTCCATACAGGTCAGCCTCTCAGGGTACAGAGAGAGGACAGTAGATCTGGAGGGCAAATGGAAGATGTCCAGCACTCACAACTAACTCTGAAATGGCAGAAGGGGAATTTCAATCAGGGCTATTATCATACTCTTTCTACTACAATGACACTTCTTGTAGATCCTCAGGAAGTGCTCATTGAATGGTTAAAAGGATGGATGGATGCATGCATGGATGGATGGACAGACAACGGGAGGAAGGATGAATAACTCTTGCAGACTTCATTCATACGGCTTTGAATAATCTTGTCACCTGACTAGAAACTTAAGGCTTGCTAGAAGTTCTATTTCTAAGCCATAAGTGGGTTCTAAGAATAAACGCCCTCTTCCCACTTTCTAAGTCCCTGTAGGAGCTACTCGTATCTCTCTGGTCTCTGGCTCATTTTTCCTGCTGCTCCTGCTGGAGCTGCTCCTCTCTCCACAACTTGAGCCTTGAGTCAGGCCGAGCAGCCTGCAAACGAAGTGGAGAGGAGGTAGAGGTCAGAAGGGGCTGCTGCCCTGCTTCCCCCCAGGGCTGGAGTGCAGGGCTGAGTTAGCCAAAGTCTCGCTTAGTCCAAGGGAGCTGTGGAGGTAGAAGGAGGGAGGGAAGTGGGAAGGCAGGATGTTCACTATAATTATTTTCACTGATTTGTCTACTCAGATCCCAAGTGCTGCGAAGCTGTTGTGACATTTAATAAAAATAATTCAAGGTAAAAATCCCTCTTCCTCCGTCCTCCCTCCTCCCCCTTCATCAACACCACCTCAGCTTTCACCTCCTTTTCATACTGGGACTGCTGGGTGCCCTGGGCCAACCACAGAAAGAGGCAGGCAAGAGTTCGAAACTTCTAGCGGAGAAAAGCCTGGGGACCAGGAGTCTGGAGCCCTGGATTTGAGACTGCACTGATACCAGCTGACTGTGTGACCTCAGGGGAGATGCTGTCCTTCTCTGCATGTTGGTTGCTCCATCTGTAAAATTAGGAGGTGGGCTAAACATGTAAGGTCCCAATTTGGAGCTACTTGTCCAGGATTCTCATGCAATCTTCTGAGACAAAGGGGCATGCTTTCCCCACCATTTCCTGCAGAAGTTGCTCCCGTCTGCTGAGTTCATTTCTCATCTCTAGCATTTGACTATGGAAAGATCATTTCCTGCTGGTTTCCAGACCATGGCAGGTCCATCTTTCCCCTTTTCAATCGAAATAACACTCAGTTCAGTATGCAAAGAGGAGAAACTAAGGTGCTGAAATGGCAGTCACTGCTATCTTGTCTTGCCCGCCAACTAGGAGCCTAATACTTTAAATATATCACCTTGAATCCTAACAACAATTCTGCCCTATAGGGATTCTTGTGGAAACTGAGGCTCAGAGAGGTTAAGTTTCCTGTCTAAAGATACACAGCTAGAAAGTGACAAAGCCGGACTCCAACTCAGGTCATTGTGACTCGGAGGCTGTGTCTCTCTCCACTGACTCTCGCTTCCTCCCCATATTGTGTCCCAGGCTGGGCCTCACTTTTCCAGGTAGAAAGCTCCAAGATGCAACCTGACTCAGCAGAGTGGAGACAGCAGGGGAGGGAAGTGGATTCTGAAAACCTCCTAATTCAGTGAGTCCCCCTGGAGTGCTGTGGAGCCATTCCAGGCTGTCAGGGAAGATATAATCAGGGTGATCTCATCTGTTTCACGGATTCATTAAAGCCGGTGTTCTGGGGTAAATGATTGCTTTCCCCTAGTCCTACTGAAAAGAAAATCAATCGCCTCCTTGTAGATTTAGAATGGGACAGTTGGTGATTAGAAAACACTTCCCTGGGCAAACTCTGAAGAAGGGGGTCTCATTCCACTTCCCATTTGTCTATCGGTGACACCCTGGCTGCTTCTCCCGGCTTGCAGCAAGTTGAGGAAGTCCTGGCTGGGTGAAGGGACTTGGCTGAGGACCCTCTTGGGTCCCCTGGGCTCTAAGTCCCATCGCTGCTGCTGAGGCTTCATTCCGCTCCCCACGTCCTCCCCCTACCTGTCAGGTAATGGATTTTTCTCTGTACAGAGAGATTTACTAAACAACCGCACTAGGGCGCATTAAGCTGGCGGGTTTGGAGGTTTGTTTTAGAGCAATTCTTACCCAGAGAGCTGGCTGCTGAAATTAAGATGCATTCTTCTCAGCAAATATTGATTTCAGCTAGCAGCAAATCCGAGAAGCTCACTGCTCACTGGATTTAAGCGCTGGCAGCTGCAGTTTGAACGAAGGGAGGGGTCAGCTAGGTGCTCCCCGCCTGAGGCCCAGAAGATGAGGGGGATGAAAAAGAGTCAGGGATAAGCTAGAGCTGGAAACTCACCACCAAAATATCTTAAGCCAGAACTCGCTTTGAGCTGTACGGCGTCATTGTTGTTAGCTGCTATTGTGTCGGCCTCGACTCATGGAGACCCCATACACAACAGAACAAAACACTGCCTGGTCCTGCGCCATTCCCATGATCAGTTGGGGATCAGACCATTGTGATCCATAAGCGTTTTCATTGGTTGACTTTCTGGAAAGAGATTGCCGATCTTCCTTCCCAGTCCATCTCAGTCTGGAAGGTCCAGTGAAATCTGTTCAGCATCATAGCAACACTCAAGATAGATGGGTGGTGGCTGTGCATGAGGCACATTGGTCATGAATCACACCCAGGTCTCCCATATGGAAGGGGAGAATTCTACCACTCACCCACCAATGTTGCACTGAGCTTACAATAAGTAGCTTGTGTATGTTACCAGCTGAGGAAAATGGCCATTTCGCCATATACTGTGAGCCTGCTCAGTATACACAACCTCATGCAAGATGGAACCCACTCACACAGCCACAGTGACACACACAAACTTCATGCCTTCCCTCCAACCTGGACCCAAGAGTCCCCTTCCTCCAGGAAGCTCTGCTTAACGGACCCATCCTTCATCTCCATCTCTTCCAATATTTTCAGCAGCCCAGAAACACATGCCAATATGTATCTTCTCTTCATAGCATTTCCCTGCATTGCTTCCATTTTTCCCAGAAAATTCCCAGGGATCAGGGACCATGTATGTGTCTTTAGCATCTTGCACAGCACCTAAGGTCTACCGTGGAGAGAGCTTGGGACTTTTAGAAATGAAGTCAATTGACTTAAGTTCTTGACCAAACTCAGAAGAAGCCTTCTAGCTGTGGGGTCTTGGGCAAAAGCTTCCCTTCTCCTCTAGGCCTCATTTTTCTTATTTCTAAAAAAAAAAAAAAAAAAAAAAAAAATTAGGGAAATAAGATTGGGCTGGGTAGCCTTGAAGAATCTGCTCAGCTACTAAATATAGAAGACAATTGCTGGAGTTCTTAGTTCTGGATAACACTAGTGCCCTGCCAACCTTCTCGACACTGGGCAAAGGTTCTTAACGGAGCAAACTTAGAACCTGCTGTCTTCTAGACAATGCCTTGGGCCAGGGAGCAAACTTCTTGGGATGTATGACAATTTAACACAAATAATATGAGGAAGCAATTTTGATATAGGGGCATTTGGACACTTCACCAAAGAGATACGTTGTTGTTGTTGTGTGCCATTGAGGCAATTCCACTCATAGCGACCCTATAAAACATAGTAGAACTGCCTCACAGGGTTTCCTAGGCAGTAATCTTCATGGAAGGCGCTCTGGGTACACAGTGGTTACACACTCAGCTGCTAACTGAAAGGTTGGCTGTTCAAGCCCACCAGACACTCTGCAGGAGAAAGATGTGACAGTCTGCTCCCATAAAGATTTATAGTCTTGAAAACCCTATGGGGCAGTTCTTCTCTGTCCTATAGGGTTGCTATGAGTTGGAATCGACTCGACGGCAATGGGGTTTTTTATGGGTAATCTTTATGGAAACAGATCGCCAGCTCTTTTCTCCCAAGGAGCAGTTCGTGGGTTCAATTCACCAAACTTCAATCAGCAACTGAGTGCTTTAACCATTGTACCACCAGGGCTCCTTCAAGGAAGATGTAGGGATGGCAAAAAAGCACATGAAAACATCATTAGTCATATACCACAGTACACCTGTTAGAATGACTAAAAACTTTTCTTAATAACAGTACAAAGTGCTGGTGAGGTTGGAACACTCATACGTTGCTAGTAGGAATACCAAGTGGTAGAGTCATTTTGGAAAGTAATTAACACTTGACCCAGCATTCCCACTCCTAGGTGTTTACCCAAGAGAAATGAGAATTTATGTTCACACAAAAACCTGCACATAAAGACTTACAGCAGCTTTATTCATTATCACCAAAAACTGGAAACAACTCAAATGTCCTCCATTGGGTGAAGGCGTAAACAAACTGTGGCACATACAAACAACGGAATACTACTCAGCGATGGAAAGAACAGACTGCTGACACACACAACAGCATGGATGAATCTCAGCTGCGTTTTGCTAAAGTGAAAGAAGCCTTACCCAAAAGGCTATATGCGATCTGATTCCATTTATATGACTTTTTGGAGAAGGGAAAACTATAGGGATGGAAACCAGATCAGGGATTGCCAGGGGAGAGACCTGGAGGGAGGGGCTGACTGCAAAGCAGCAACACAGAGAATTTGGAGGTGAGACCGAACTATTCTATATCCTGATTGTGGTGGTGACTCCATGCATTTGCCGAAATCCATAGAACTGTACGCTACAAAGAGTAAACTTTTCTAAATGTAAACTTAAAAATAATTTTCAAAAATGAAAGCAGAGGGCCAAAAAAATATTATTAATGCAACCAGTTTGACATAGCCCTGCCAAACACACGTTTATCACATGACCTGTAAAAATGACAGCATTGAATCAGCCCAGTCAAGCTGTCCTGCTTCAGACTCCACTCCCTCCGTCTCTGTGCAGCTCAAGGGTCTGGGGTGGAGATGGGAAATCTTTCAGGAGGGGCAAAGAATGATCAAGGCTGCCTTCTCTCCCCTTCAATGTCTTTCATCTTCCCTTTGGTGGTCAGCAGGGGTGTCCCTGTGGAAATGGAGAATCCTTCCGCTGGGGCAGCCTGGGCAGTGGCATACATGCAGCTGGCTGCTTAGGCATGGAGTTAAGGGGAACCACCAGGTGTCCTTCTTTGTCCGGCCTAAATTCCAGGGCAGAGAAGTGGACAGGGAGTCAGGGCAGAATCCTGCAGACGAGAAAGGAATCCCCTGTAAAATACCATGGCAGGGGAGGAGGAAAGGCAAAGGAGGTGGGAAAGATTCTCAGCATTGGTGCCTATTTGCCAGCCTGATAAGCCAATCCCATCTTTCCACTTACTAGCTTGTGATTTTGAGCAAATTGATGGTTAAAACTGATTATATCTTTGCCTCGGTCTCTTCATCTGTAAAATTGGAAAAAGAATAGTACACGCATCACAGAGTTGTTGAGATTATTAAATTAGTTAATTCATTCACCAAGGATGGTGACGCTTTGTCTCAGGTACTTTGGACATGTTATCAGGAAGGACTAGTCCCTGGAGAAGGACATCATGCTGGTAAAGTAGAGGGTCAGTGAAAAAGAAGAAGACCCTCAATGAGATAGATTGACACAGTAGCTGCAACGATGAGCTCAAACATAGCAATGATTGTGAGGATGGCGCAGGACAGGGCAGTGTTTCATTCTGTTGTACACAGGGTCTCTAGGAGTTGGAACTGACTCGATAGCATCTAACGACAACACACAACAAATATTTGTTGATCATCGGCTATGTACCTGTCCCTGTTTTATGTGCTTGGGACACAGATAAAAATCCCTGCTCTCATGGAGTTCACATTCCAGGGGGCAGACAAACCAAAAACCAAACCCGTTGCCATCGAGTCAATTCTGACTCATAGCGACCCTATAGGACAGAGTAGAACTGCCCCATAAGGTTTCCGGGAAGTGGCTGGTGGATCTGAACTGCTGACATTTTGGTTAGCAGCCGTAGCTCTTAACCACTAGGGCTCCCTTGGAGGCAGAGATAGACAATAACAAAGAAGTATATAATATGGTAAAAAACAAACTGGTTGCTATCAAGTCAATTCCGACTCAATATAATATGATCAGTGGTAGAAATACTATGGAGAAAAGTAAAGAGGTGAAGAGGGGCTAGAAATGGACAGGATGAGGGGCTATTTTATTAAGAGTGATCAGGGAACCCCTCACTGAGGAGGTGACATTTGAGCAGACAGCTGAAGGAAGTGAGAAAGTGGGGTGAGGAGGAAAGCATTGCAGGCAGAGGGCACAGCATGTGCAAAGGCCCCAAGGCAGGCATGTTGCTTGACACACTTGAGGACTAGCCAAGACCAGTGTAGCTAGAGTGGAAGGAGAAGGTAAAAATTAGATCAGAGAAGTAGGGACCAGATGATGAGGGGCTGCTAGGCCAGTGTTTACGTGTTTATCTTTCATTCAGAGTAGAACAGAAAGTCACTGGGAGACCGTGAGCAGAGGAGTGACGTGATGACTTAGGTTTTAAAAGGATCACTTGGGGAAGTTTGTGAAGGACAGACCCCAGGGCAGCAACAATGAAGGCAGGGAATCCAGTTAGGAGACTATTGCACAATCTAGAGGACAGATGATGGTGGCTTGAACAAATAGAAACACGTGTATAACACTCAGAACAGAGCTGGGCCCATGAAAGTGCTCAGTCAATGTTGTCTGTAATTAGTATTGCTGACATCATCAAGTTCATCATCATCATCTTCATCATCAAGGGTCAGTGGTCAGGGAGAGCCCGAAAGAAGCCAAAGTCCCTGAGGGGAGCAAATCCCAGACCTTGTTGAAGCCCACATTAGGGGAGGAGGTGTGGGAGGGGGGACCATTTTGGGAAGTGTATTAGTTTCCTGTGGCTGCCGTAACAAAGTACCACAAAACGAGTGGCTTAAAATAACAGGAATTTATTCTCTCACAGTTCTGGAGGCTAACAGCCTGAATGAAGAGTGTCCACAGGACCATGCTCTCTCCAAAGGCTCCAGGGAGTGCTTCTTTACCCAGGCCTTCCTTGTCTTGTGGCAACATCACTTCAGTCTCTGCCTCCATCAACATACGGCTGTTTCCCTTTGTGTCTGTCTGTCCTCTCTTTATAAGCACACCAGCCATATTGGATTAGGACCCACCCTACTCCAGTAAAGGAGCCCTGGTGACGCACTGGTTAAATCGGTCAGCTGCTAACAAAAAGGTCAGCTGTCTGAACCCACCAGCCGCTTTGCAGGAGAAAGGCGTGGCAGTCTGCTTCCGCAAAGATTTACAGCCTTGGAAATGCGAGAGTGTCGCTATGAGCGGGAATCAACAGGACGGCGGTGGGTTTGGTTTTTCTACTCCAGTATGACCTCATGTCGACTTACTAATTACATCCGCTAAGACCTTATTTCCAAATAAGGTAACATTCTGAAGTACTAGAGGTTAGGACTTCAACGTATCTTTTTTGGGGGCACAATTCAACCCACAACGGGAACCCAGCGGCACAGGCCAAACCTCTGCCACTGCCTCTCTCTCTTGGTCCCCTGAGAGAAGTGATGGGGCTTTTTGACACATGCTTTAGTTTTGGGAAAGGACCAAATGGAAAAGGTCTGCAAACAGTAGAGAATCTCAAGCCCGGGGAAAGCAAAAGAAAACCGCCCAGGCTGACCAGTTGTTGTTGTCCCTATCGCATCTCATTTAATCCTCAAAATGTGTTCTGAAGTAGTCTGGTTATCTCCCTTCCTCAGATGAAAAATCGGGGCTTAGAAAAGCTGGCTGCCAGGTATCAGTAATAGAAACAGGATTCTGACTTGGGCTTAGTGTGACCCCAAAGCATCTCTGCCCCCCAGTACACAACTCTGCCTCCCCGGGTTGATTGTGAACATTCTATGACTTAGGTTCAAGGGCCCCAGGCAGGACTTGGACCTCAAGACTTGCCTCCACATCTTTGAATCTTCAATATATACATCAACCAGCTCTGAAATCACATCTTGTTTTGTTCATACATTTACAAAGGTTTAAGATTTCTTCTTCGTTATGGAAAAAAGTAGTCTACTAAGAAATTTCATCTCTCTTGACTATTTCTTTTTGCAAACACAAGAATGATATGCTTTTACCTGATACAATTATTCAGACTTACTTTGGGAAAAGCCATCTATCCGTGCGAAGCTCCTTGACCTTCTAGGAATTTGGGGCCCTTTTTTTTCTAATGAAACAAGACAAGCAAAGCTCTTTACATTATAGTTAACCTATAAGACATCATGTGTAACTGTGTCAAAAGGCCCCAAGTATCCTTGGAGAAATGGCTAATTCTCAGACCAGGACAGGAAAAGTATAAGACAAGCTTGGAATATGTATGCCAGAAACAAGAAAGCTATCAAACACTATCAAAGATTTCTGGGCTTATGTCACAATGACTCAGGAGCCAACTTGAACAGCCTCCCACTGGTCAAAGATGGTGCAATTTTAGCATCAATAAGGAAAATAACTATAATGTATTTAAAAAACATCAAAATTTTATCCTGTCCTTCCTGTACAAAAGGAGCTCTGGTGGCGCAGCGGTAAAGCACTTACCTGCTAACAGAAAGGTGGGCAATTCGAACCCACCAGCCTCTCTGCAGGGGAAAAATGTGGCAATCTGCCTCTGTAAAGATTTACAGCCTTGGAAACCCCATGAGGCAGTTCTACTCTGTCCTATAGGGTCACTATGAGTCGCAATCAACTTGACGGTAATGGG
This sequence comes from Trichechus manatus latirostris, assembly GCF_000243295.1. Lineage (NCBI taxonomy): Eukaryota > Metazoa > Chordata > Mammalia > Sirenia > Trichechidae > Trichechus > Trichechus manatus. The sequence goes on from NW_004444074.1 coordinate 6,227,470, forward strand.
TTTTCTATACAAATGGTACCACTGGGTAACCAAATACTTTATGAGAGGAAATTTCTCCTTACAGAAGTATCACAGCTGATGAACAAAGAATGGATAACTGTATCGTTCTGTAACAACTAATGAACTAGTGAATCCAGGCAATGGCCAGCAAGGCCTACTCACATAACCAAAGACAACCAGACATCATACACTTCCTGATGGAAGAACACAATATCACCTATGTAGTGGCCTTGCCAAAAATAAATCAAACCCTAACCTGATTAAGCTTCCAGATCTATCTAGCTGCCTATTTTCAGGAAAGTTTGAGACAGAGGGACGTGTTAAATGCCACCATAGCACCCAACAAAATCATATTGTGTGAAAATCTACAGGACAAAGCACCCAGTTCCTTCACAAAATAAAATCCAAGAGAAAACAAAAATTGAAGGTGGAAACTATAGATTAAAAGAGACTTAAGAGACATATCAATCTATCAAAACATATAGGCCTTACTAGATCCTGATTTAAAAAAAAAAAAAAGTTTATAAAACAAGGCAATTTCAACTTTGATTTGATGAAACGAAGGAATCATTGTTCATTCTTAGGTGTGTGCGTCACGTAGCTATTGCTGCACAGTGAACCACCCCCAAATTTAGTAGCTTAAGTCACCAACTGTTCTGCTTGCTCATTGTGCTGTGGATCATCGATTTGGGCAGGCCTCAGCTGGGAGGCTCATTCTGTCCCACATGGTGTTGGCTGGAATCACTCATAAGTAAAATGGCTCCGTGTGGTGTCTCATTCTCAAGGAGGCTAGCCTGAGCTTCTGCACCTCCTCACAAGGTGGCGGGAGGGTTTACAGCAATCAGCAAGGGAGGTAAGACCCCAATGAGCAAGGGCCTTCTGAGCCTCTGCCCACCACTGTATTTGCTATTGCCCCACTGGCCAAAGCAAGTCACACAGTCAAGCCCAGAGCCAATGGAGGAGGGGACTTCACAAGGGTGTAAACAGTGGGAGGCATGTAGCAATCTGCCACCGTGTGATAGCGGTGCTATGGTTATGATGTCTAAAGAATGTTTAGCACCTAGAAATGCATATTAAAGTGTTTCCATCTAAAATGATATGCTTCAAAATAATCAGGGGGAGTAGGGAGAAAGTGGGTAGATGTAGAGACGAGATAAGATTGGTCATGAGTGTACGGAAGCTGGTTGATGGGTATATGATAGATCATTAGATCATTGTCTCTCCTTTTGTATATTTTTGAAAAATTTTTATGATACAAAGTTTTCTTTTTAATGGCTGGTCACCTCCCAACACTAGGAGAAGCCCAGGGAGACAAGAGCATCCTCCCCATTGTGGCTGGCTGTCTTCCAACGTAATGCAGAGTGAGGCAGGAACAGGGGGACTTTTCTAGGCCTTCTCCTCCCTTCCCCTCTCCATCTCCCAAGTGTAATGTGAAACCGGTGGCTTGTCTGAGCAACATGGTATGGTAGATACAGGTAGTCCCCAACTTGCCACATATTGGAGTTAAGAAGAACCACACTTATGAACATCCGTTTTGTTGTTGTTATTTGTACATCTTATCGTTAGTAATATGTTGCAGCACATAGTTGGCTGATGTTATCGTCACTCAGACTCACAGATGTTCAATTTTATGATTTTCTGTTCAACACTGCCAAATTTATAAAGACACTGATAATAAAAGACAATAATAATGAAAACTAAAAAAAAAAACTGAAGTGTTTGCCTTACGTCTAAACCAACTCCCTATGGAGTTGTTAGAAGAGAATTCCGTCGTACGTCGGGGACTAGCAGTAACCCCATTAGCTCTTACATACATCGCACCTATGATTTTGTTTATTAGTATTCACTTTTCTCCCAGGTTGTTTTGGAACTTAGGACATAGCCCTATTCTGGGTGATAAACTGCAAGTCATTGCAATTATTAACTGAAAGGAGAAAGAGAATGAGGACCTGAGAGCCATAAGGAGGGAGTGAGAGGCAGGGGTAGGCCCAGGGAATTAACAGACGAGAAGGAAAAGAAGGAGATGAATTTCTTCCAACCAGGATCAACATTTGCATACATAATGTGTAGTGGGCATTTTTCTGGGCACGAAAAGGAATTTTTTAACAAGTGAATTAGACACTATTCATCCCGTTAAAGTTCTTACAGGCATTTATTCACTCGGAATATTTACTGGGTACCTACTACATGCCAGGCGTGTTGGATGCTAGATGATTTCAGATTCTTTTCCAATCTGTGTTAATGAGGACTTTCCCAATTACAGTATTAAATTATAATTCAAATCAGCTTAAGCAGAAAAAAGAATGCATTGGCTTATGCAGCTGGAAAGTCTAGGGGTAGCTTCAGGCACATCTGGATCCAGGTGCTTAAACAATGCTGTCAGGAATCAGTCTCTCTCCAGCTCTTGGCACATCTTCCTTCTTGTGGACATCATTCCCAGACAGCCTTTCCCACCAGCAGAACGGGCTTACATCCTACCATGTTAACATTCTGCCACTGGAAAGAGAGCTCTCCCCCACCCTTATCTACCTATTGCCTGTTGCCATCAAGTCGATGGCAAATGTCCCAGGACTGGGCCTCCCTGGAACATCTTGGGTCCCTGCCCATTCCTGATCAGGGAGAAGGTATGCTACGGTGGGCCAGCCCAAGATCGTGGGCCTGGCTCCACGACTTTAGAAGAGGTCAGACCCATTCAGGGACATGACCTGAGAAGAGATGTTCCCCCAACGGATAAGCTCTCTGTTGCCACCAGAAGGAGAGGAGATGGATATTGGTCTGGCAAAGCAATAGATGTCTGGTAGACACTGTAGTCACTCATTCACTCTATAGATCTTTATTGAGTGCGTATTTGGTCCCAGACTCTGTTCTGGGTATTGAAGGTCAACATTGAACAAGACAAAGTCACTGGGACTTATATTCTAGAGGGGGGAATAGAAAGCAAAGATGTCAACTATACGTTTATATTTAAATGGCAGATCATGATTTTTCCATGAAGGAAATAAACAGGGTACTGTAATAGAGAATAACAAAGAGAATCTTCTTGAAATGGGTGGCCAGGGAAGGCTTACTGAGAGGGGGACCTTAAAGCTGAGACATGGAGGAAGAAAAGAAGCCTCGAGCATCCTACGTGTGTATTGGCAGCTGGAGATAGGGAGATGAATAGAGCATAGCCCCTGTCCTTGAGGAGCTCCTTGCTGAGTGGGAGAGATGGGGAGTAGATGGACATCCTGCCATATAGTAAGTGCTATATATAATACAGACAAGAGCCCCCTCTTGGGACATGGAAAGGAAGTAACCAAGTCCCTGACGGGGTGGGGGAGGAGTCAGAAGGCTTCACGAAGAGGTTTTAGCTGAGTCTGAAAGGATGAGTAGCTGCTAATTAGGACACAAAGGAGAAGAGGGGAATTATAAGGAAGAGGAACTTGTTGTCAGCTCCCTTCAAGTTGACCCCCACCCAGTCCTCGGCCATCCCCATGGCTGGGTGGGCACTGAACCCTGGTGATCCATGGGGTTTCACTGGCTGATTTTTGAAAGTAGATTGCCAGGCTTTTCTTCCAAGTCCATCTTAGTCTGGAAGCTCTGCTGAAACCTGTTCAGCATCACAGTAACATGCAAGCCTGCACTGTAAGACGGGTGGTGGCTGCACATGACGTGCATTGCCTGGGAATTGAACTCAGGTCTCCCTCGTGGAAGGCAAGAATTTTACCACTGAACCACCACTACCTCCTAGGCAAGGGGAACTAGCATGGGGGTAAATGTTGGGCATATTTGGGGAAGAGGGATGCCCACTCTGGTGTGCACAGTGGGGCAGCAGCAGGCAGTTGAGACCCTTAACAAAGTCTTGATTGCTTCACAGACATGCAAATAAGCCAGAGGGCAATGAAGTCAAATCAAAGCTTAAGTTCATTGGGAACCAAAACAGAGGAGAAAGGGACTCAGCTTCTTGAAAGCATCGGGCAGAGCTTCCTGGAGGAGCGAAGACTTTTGCGCACTGCTTTGAATGACTGCATCTCCCTCCTCTTTCTCCAACAACTAATGTGTCTTTATTAAGCACGACAGAGGGTTAGGAGAAGCACAAAGCAGAAGGAGTCATGATCTCTGGCCTCAGTTTACTGGTTGTATATTCAAACTAACAGACCACAAGTTAGGCTTGCCAAGATACCACATCGGAAGGATCCTTAGATATAATCTAGCGTACCCTGTAATTTTACAATCGAGGATGCTGAGTCTCCGAGAGGGCAAGCGACTTGCACAAGATCACACAGAAGTGCTGCAACTAAAGCCACAGTCATTCCCTCTGTTTCTGAGCAAATGAGGACCCTTGGCTTTGAGACAATGAGGGATAACCAAGGCCTAGCCCCCCAGGGATCCAACCATCCCTGGAATCATTAATCCCTAGGACATTGCTCAGAGCAGCAGGAGTGAGCCCAGCTCCCGCAAAGTCATTTGCAAGAGTTCCCAACTGCAGCTTCCAGACCTGTGCACTCTCTGCTTGAAATTAATTTAGTGACAGCCACAGGTTCCACCCGGTTGAGCTCAAGAGAGGATGCTTGCTGGCTGCATGAGGCTTGCGGCAGGCAGGATAATTAGGAGCCGGCAGAGGGAGGGAAGGTGTGAGGGAAGAAATGAGATCCTGGGCCTGTCCCAGGTGGAGCAGCCCCCTCCTCAGCCTTGGCCACTGCCCCACACCCACCCTTTGCCAACGGAAGTGCATTGGGTGGGGAGAGCACCATACAAGAACCCAGGGGGCCTCAGCCCAGGCCCTGCTCTGCCAGCAGCATACCGCGTGACCTTGGGCCAGTCAATCCATCTCTCTGGACCTCAGTTCTGTAATCTGTAAATAGATGCCTATATATTCCTTAGGTATATGTCTTTCTTAGACAAAGATGGCAACAGTCACTGCAGCTTCAGTTATCACAGTCGTCCTCAGCTTCATTGGGAGGTAGAGCCGTTGTTCTCCTTACAGATGTTTGGGACTGGGATTTGGGACCGTGTCCTCCCAGCCAGGGAGATGCTCAAGGGGCAGGAGAAAGGAACCAGACTAGGGTTGTCAGATAAAATACAGGACAGCCAGATAATTTAACTTCAGATAAACAATCAATCATTGTTTAATATGTCCCAAATCTTTGCAATAATTTTTATGTAAGTATATCCCAAATGGTACGTGGGATACACTTATTCTAAAAAATGATTGGTTGTTTATCTGAAATTCAAATTAACTGGCCTTCCTGTATTATCATTTGTGAAATCTAAGTCAGGCCCAGCTGGGAGATAGGTGGAGACCCCCATCCTGAGCACCTAGCTGTCCCCCTCTCAGGCCTTCTCCTGCCTCTATGTGGCCCTCATGCTATGGGGCTGTGGCCAGAGAAGGAAAATGGGGCGGGGGCGGGGGGGAGCAGGGAACGATGGCAGGGGTGGGAAGGTGTGGGAAAATGAAGGAGAGAGATAGAGAAAAACAGCATCAGAGACAGAGGCTGACCTGGCTGGAGGCTACTCTCCCCACAAAAGTGGGGAGCGGAGCTGACGGGGACCGCAGAGCAGAGCGCCAAGTTAAGCAGCAAGCACTTGTGTTCCAGCCCCTTAGACAGCAGCGGGAAACATAAAGCCTCTCAGAGGTAAATTATCTCCCTGTGAGGCAGCCTGGACCCCGGCAGAGAAGAGCTGAGCAGGAGAGGGTTACTGCTGGCAAGCTGGGTTTTTTAAAGCCTCTCTCATTTGCACTCTCTTAAAGATCCATTCCTGCCACCGGTTGTCGGTTGTCGGTGTGGCCTCCACGGGAATGCTCAGAATTCCCAGACACCCACGATAATCATCTTGTTTTCGTTCCATCTGGGCATGAGCACTGAGCTGAGAGGGTGGCAGGCTCCAAATGGAGCTCTGGACCTGGGGAGACGGTGTGGGGTGGACACGTCTCCTTGCTCCCCCCAGACCTGCAGTTGTCCTTCCCAGCACCACCACCCACACTCCCCACGCTTCCTCACACCCCACCCGCATTTGCTCAATCTCAGGGACCTGGGCCTCTTCAGCAACCAGCCGCACCAGGCCCAGGAGGTTCTCCTCCTGCACACCTGGGCACTGTCTTCAGAGCAAATACTACTGGTTCCCCAAGGCCCTTCCCTGCACAGGAACTCCCAGGGCTTTTATTCAGAGCTGAAAGGAGCCTCAGCTGTCGGCTTCCCCCCAGGACAGGGATCCCCAGCTCACCTCCCATGTGTGGATGCCTGGTGGGTCACGTTCAGGACAAAGCATCGCTACCTGCAGAGGCAGCCTGGGAACCACAAAGAGGGAAGACACTGGCAGCCCTCAGGGAGCGCTCATTCCCCTGGGAAGAGTGACAAGAGCCCGGCTGGCCCAATTCTCTAGCCTGGAAAGGGCTTCTTGGAGGCTGAGGTGGGGGAGGGGCACCAAGGGGGGTTAAGCCTCAGCTTGCCTGGCATAGGGACAGTGGGAGTCACAGCAGACTATAGTGAGTTCTTCGGTTGCAGTAAAATTTGCCCTGGTAACTTCCACCCATCAGGCCTCTTTCTGCCCTTTGGTACCTTCTGGAGCCAGCCCAGATTCTTTCTAATATGAGAAGACAGCATAGATACTCCCTAGCCTTTTCTTCCCCAAATCCACTTCTTTCAGCCTTGTCCCAGATGGCTCATGGTTCAGACTCTTCTTTTTATACACGTATAATTTTATTTATTTATTTTGTTGTTGTTGAGAATGTACACAGCAAAACATACACCAATTCAACAGTTTCTACATGTACCATTTAGTGACATTGATTACATTTTTCTAGTTGTGTAACCATTCTCACCCTCCTTTTCTGAGTTATTCCTCCCCCATTACCATAAATTCACGGCCCTCTAGGGTTCCCATCTAATTTTTTGAGTTGCTGTTGTCTATTTGATCCCATATAGATAGCTCTTAAAATAGCATAATGCTCAAGGCATTTTTTACTAGTTAAGCATTGGCTAAAACAAGGCTCCAGGAATTGACCGAATACCAATTGAGATGTTTCAACAAATGGATGCAGCACTGGAGGTGCTCGCTTGTCTATGCCTAGAAATTTGAAAGACAGCTACCTGGCCAACTGACTGGAAGAGATCCATATTTGTGCCCATTCCAAAGAAAGGTGATCCAACAGAACTGGAAATTATCAAACAATATCATTAATATCACACGCAAGTAAAATTTTGCTGAAGATCATTCAAAAGTGGTTGAAGCAGTACATTGACAGGGAACTGCCAGAAATACAAGCCAGATTCAGAAGAGGACATGGAACCAAGGATATCATTGCTGATGTCAGATGAATCTCGGCTGAAAGCGAGAGTACCAGAAAGATGTTTACCTGTGTTTTACTGACTATGCAAAGGCATTTGACTGTATGGGTCATAAAAAATTAATGATAACATTGTGAAAAACGGGAATTCCAGAACACTTATTTGTGCTCATGCAGAACCTGTACATAAACCAAGAGACAGTCGTTCAAACAAAACAAGGGGATACTTTGCAGTTTAAAGTCAAGAAAGGTGTGCGTCAGAGTTGTGTCCTTTCACCATACTTATTCAATCTGTATGCTGAGCAAATAATCTGAGAAGTGGGACTATATGAAGAAGAATGTGGCATCAGGATTGGAGGAAGTCTCATTAACGACCTGCGATATGCAGATGACACAACCTTGCTTGCTAAAGGTGAAGAGGACTAGAAGCACTTACTGATGAAGATCAAAGACTGCAGCCTTCAGTATGGATTACACCTCCACATAAAGAAAACAAAAATCCTCACACAACTGGACCAATAAGCAACATCATGATAAACGGAGAAAATTACTGAAGTTGTAAAGGATTTCATTTTACTTGGATCCACAATCAACGCCCATGGAAGCAGCAGTCAAAAAATCAAACAACGTATTGCTTTGGGCAAATCTGCTGCAAAAGACTTCTTTGAAGAGTTCAAAAGCAAAGATGTCACTTTAACGACTAAGGTGAGCCTAACCCAAGCCATGGCATTTTCAATCACCTTATATGCATGCAAAAGCTGGACAATGAATAAGAAAGACTGAAGAAGAATTGATGCCTTTGAATTATGGTGTTGGTGAAGAATATTGAATATACCATAGACTGCCAGAAGAAGGAACAAATCTGTTTTGGAAGAAGTACAGCCAGAATGCTCCTTAGTAGTAAGGATGGTGAGACTTTGTCTCACGTATCTTGGGCATGTTATCAGGAATGACCAGTCCCTGGAGAAGGACATTATGCTTGGTAAAGTAGAGGGTCATTGAAAAAGAGGAATACCCTCAATGAGATGGACTGACACAGTGGCTGCAACAATGGGCTCAAGTATAACAATAATTGTGAGGATGGCACAGGACCAGGCAGCGTTTCATTCTATTGTACATAGGGTTGCTATGAGTCGGAATCGACTGGACAGCTCCTAACTAACCAACTAAGCTAAACTATTGTTTCGTTTTAAGAAGACTTCAGGGGATATTTTTGGTTTAAGGTTTAAAGATTATCTGTGGGCAATAGTTTCAGGGGTTCATCCAGCCTTCATGGCTCCCGGATGTCTGGAATCCATGTGAATTTGAAATTCTGATCTGCATTTCCCCCTTTTGATCAGGATTCTTCTATGGAAACTTTGATGTTCAGTAATGGTAGCCAGGCACCGTCCAGTTCTTCTGGCCTCATGGCAAAGGAGGTAGTTGTTCATGGAGGTAATTAGCCAGACATTCCATACCCTTCTCTGATTCCTGACTCTCCTTCTTCCTCTTCCTCCAGGCAAATAGAGACCAATTATTGTGCCTTGGATGGCTGCTTGCAAGCTTTAAGAGCCCAGGCACTACACATGGAACTAAGAGGTAGAACAGAATCACTAAACACGTCATTAGGCCAGTTAACTGGGATGTCCCGTGAAACTATGACCCTAAACCTCCAAACCAACAAACCAAATTCCCTGAGGTTTTTGGTTCTACATAAGCAGCCTCAGCAGCTACTCTTTTTTCGTTGTTGTTGTGAGTATATCTACCACACCAAAACCCAAACCAAACCTACTGCCGTCAAGTCGATTCCCACGCATAGCAACCCTATGGAACAGAGTAAAACAGCCCCATAGGGTTTCCAAGGCTGTAGTCTTTATGGATTCAGACTGCCCCACATCTTTCTCCCACAGAGTGGCTGGTGAGGTCAAATCGCCCACCTTTCAGTTTAGCAGCCAAGGACTTTAACCACTGTGCCACCAGGGCTCCTATCTATCCCACAACTTTTGCCAATTCAACTTTTTATAGATGTACAACTTATTGGCAGTGATTGCAATAATCAGCTGTGCAACCCTACCCTGAATCAACACGATATTTCCATCACCGTTAACTCCACCTTTCCCTCTTCCTCCCACCTCTGGTAACCACTAATAAACTTTGTTCTCTATACATTTGCCTTTCTCTAGTCTTTTCATATAAGTGAGGTTATACAATATTTGTCCTTTTGTGATTGACTTATTTACTTGACATAATGTCTTCAAGCTCCATCCATACTGTAGCATGTATCAAGACCTCATTTCTCCTACTGGCTGAGCACTATTCCATTGTATATATGTAGCACACTTTGTTTATCCATTCATCTGCTGATGGGCATTTAGGCTGTTTCCACCTTTTGGCTGTTGTGAATAGTGCTGCGGTGAACACTGGTACACAAGTCTTTCTTTGAGTGGCTGCGATTGTCTTTTGGGTATATACCTAGGAGTGGAATTGCTGGGTCACATGGTAGTTCTAGTTTTAGTTTTTGAGGAACTGCCATACTGTTTTCCATAACGGCTATACCATTTTGCATTCCCACCAGCAATGGGTAAGTGTTCCAATTTCCCCTTATCCTCACCAACATTCGTTATTTTCTGTTTTTTTTAATCTTAGCCATCCTAGTGGGAGTGAAATGGTATCTCACTGTGGTTTAGGTTAGCATCTCTCTGATGGCTAATGATGCTGAGCATCTTTTCATGTGTTTGGTGGCCATTTGAATGTCCTCTTTGGTGAAATGTCTCTTCAAGTCCTTTACCCACTTTATGATTGGGTTATTCATCTTTTTTGTTATTAAGCTGTTGAAGTTTTATATATATTTTGGCTATTAGATTCTCGTCAGATATACGGTTTCCGAAGATATTCTCCCAGTCGGTAGCTTGTCTTTTCACTTTTTTGGTGAAGTCTTTTGATGAACAAAAGTTTTTAATTTTCATGAGGTCTCATTTATTTATTTTGTCTTTTGTTGTTTGTGCTTTTGTTACTATATTAGATAATCCATTTTTAAAATCTAGGCTTGACAGCATTGCCCCTGCTTTTTTTTCTAAGAATTTTATGGTTTTAGTTTGCACATTTAGATCCTTAATCCATTTTGGATTTCTTTTTGTGCATGGTGTAAGGCATGGATCCTGTTTCATTTTTCTGCAAGTGGAAATCCAAATTCCCTGGCACCACTTATTGAAGAGATCCTTCTTTCCCCATCGAATGGACTTAGCACCCTTGTCAAAAATCAGTTAGCCACAGATGTGCGGGCTTATTTTTGAACTTCCAATTCCATTCCATTGATCTATTTGTCTATTGTTATATCAGTAACAGGCTATTTTGATTACTGTAGCTATGGCTCAGACTCGTCACCACCCAGCTCCAATTTGTCGAAGTCCATCTCAAAATACAGTGACTAGGACTGCACACCAGGCTCCAGCACAGAGAGGATTATCACCTCCTTTCCTCTGAGCGTCATACCTCTATTAATGCTACTTAAGATTTTGCTAAATTCTAGCCAAAGGCATCCCCTAGAACTGAGCCCTAGTCACTGACCCAGTCTCAGTAGAGGGAAGAAAACTCCCCAGCAGTCGGATATTTGATGAACCCTGAAGCAGGAGGTAAAACTTGAAGCTCTGAGGTTGGCTTTTGCAAATACCTCCTTTCTCTCCCACATTTTTTATTTCTGTTCTCTGCCTCGCCTGGCCTTCCTTTCTCTTCCTGCTTCTCATTTACTTCTTTTCTCAGCCCACCTCCTTTCGTCATCAAAGAACTGTGTGACCTTGAGCAAGTCACTTTGCCTCTCTGCAGCTCTCTCTTCATCTGAAAACAGCGGTCATAATCCCTGGGCTGCTTATTTCACAGGGCCTGCATGAGACTCAACTGAGATAAGTAATGGATGAGAAAGCACTTTGAAAACTATTCAGCACTCTGCAAATGAAAGGCATTATTTATTTATTTTTCCATTTATTTATGAATCTTGCACAGGACTCTGGGCAGAGGATTTCATACAGGGAGAGAACTAAGCACAAGGCATGCCTCCCCAAAGCTTGAATTCTGGAATGTCAGAGACAGAGGGGCCTTGGATAGCAACTAGCACAACCCCTTCATTTTACAGTTGGGGAAACCAAGGCCTAGAGAATAGTAATAGCTGATGTTTGTCAAGCTGTTCACCGCACTTTTGGGTGTTACTGAATCCTTCGAGATCCTGTGGAGCAAATACTATTATTCCATTTTAAAAATGCAGATACTGAGGCACAGGGAAGTGGAGTAACTTGAACTAGGTCATGCACCTGCTGTTGTTAGCTGTTGTAGAGTCAGCACCCAACTCATGTTGGCCCCATGCACAACGGGGTTGGACGATTTTGATCCATAGGGATTTCGTTGGCTGAATTTTGGAAGTAGATAGCCAGGCCTTTCTTCCTAATCTATCTTAGTCTGAAGCTAATAGGAGCAAACTCAGAATTCAAGCATAGGCTGGCTTGTTCCAGAGTACGCAGGCTTCCCTGCTATTCAAGGGCACCCAGTGTTTTAGGAGTCCAGGCTGCAGCCAGGGCTACTTCCATTCCACCAAGATGCCCCAATATTGAAAGACAGGCAGGTCACAGAACAGTGGGCCTGCAGAGAAGCTCAGAGCGGCCCGATTGTGAGCCCCACCACCACCTTGGACACTGAGTCAGAAAAAGGAGCCTTGGGAGAAAGAAGACCTGGAGGGAGGGGGTAGGAGGCATAGCAAGAGGGTAAGGGGCTTCTAGAAACAGGGAGAAGCAAGAAAATGGAAAATAAAATAAAAACCAAAACAAAATCCCTCGCCATTGACTTGATTCCAACTCATAGTGACCCTATAGGACAGAGTAGAACTGCTCCAGTGGGAAGGAGCGGCTGGTAGATTCGAATTGCCAATCTTTCGGTTAGCAGCCTGAGCTCTTAACCACTGTGTCCCCAGGCTCCCCAAAAGATGAGGGGCAGAGGAAGAGGCATATGAGGAGGATGGGGGGGAGGCTGGTGACAGGGACAGACAAGAAGCCATGCTATGTGAGCATCGGGATTCTCATCAGTGCCGGGGGTGGGGGGCACACAGGCGACGGGAGAGGAGAGATTTAAAAGCACTTTGCCTCAGGGAACTCCAGACTACTGTGGGGGGTGGGGGGTATAAAACCAGACCAGAGTTTAGCAAACATCTCCTGAACACCTACCAGGTGCCTGCCCCAGTGCTCAGCATCAGACACGAAAAGGTCAACAGGCAAGATCTCAGATTCTAGGAAGTGCCCCAAGGCAGGCTATAAAAAGCCCTCTGTGTTTTAAAGTGGAAGAACTCAAAAGAGACCTAGATTCTAGACTCACTTCTGCACCTTGCTCACTGTATGACCTTGGGCAAGTCACTTGACCTTAATCAGCCTCCATCTTTCTATCTGTAAAATGGGGATAATAAGTCCTACCTACCTCACCAGGTTGTCCTAAAAACATGAGCTTCTGGTTCCGAAAGAGCTAGATAGCTATGAGGGTGCTGATTACAACCTGATGTAGCATGTTTGGGGAGTGGAAATGGGGAGATTAGGCGAGTGTGACGGAGGCAGAAGTGGTCCTGTCTGAGCTGAACCTTGGGACAAGAGTGGAGGAGACAGGTAGAGCCTCAGTCTCCTGCTTTTGAGCTCACCGCTCCTACCACGCTTTTTGATGTCAATACCCCCTACGGGGACCTCATTACTGAAAATGCTATTGTTGGATTACATTACTAGACATAGGGCACCCACACCCAGGGATGGGGCAGACAGTCTGATCTGCTCCAGTCAGGCAGAATCCATGGCGATGATCCATTCTGAGCCCCACACCATGGACAGAGCAGGGACACACACACAGGAGTATATCCAGAGAAGGGGCTCATGGTGACACGAGGACTGGAGGTCAAGTCCTCAGGCCCAGATGCATACATTGCAGGTGTTTCAGCTGGAGAAGGGATAACTCTGGGCACATGACCCCACCTCCCAGCCCGGGACTGACCCCATTTTCCGTACCTGACTCCTTGGGGTCCAAGCCCCCTGTTCCTCAGCCCCACTGTGGGCTGGAGACTTTAGCCCAGCAGGCAGGTATGAGGGAGAGTGGAAACGTAGCCAGGGCCCTTAGAGAAGGCTCTATGGATATACCTTAGCTCCAAGGCCCCGCAATGCCTTTATCCTGTCCTAAGGGCTTCTCCTGAAATGCAGGACCTTTTGCGTTGGTCATGGATAGACGTAGCAACCACTCTCTGCTCCTAGATTTTCAACACTCTCCACCGCCCCCTAGATGAGAGTCGAGGCCCCTTTCTAAGGAGCTCCAATCATTTACCAGGCTAACCCATTGCCAACACCTCCCCTGCCCTTGCCATCCATATCTCCATGCCTTTGCTCAAGCAGTCCGTTCTTCTGAAACGTCTTCTCCCTTACCTGGTCCTGTTGAAATCCTACCTACCCTCCAAAGTCCTTTGGCATTAGAAAGATCAGGGTTTGAGTCTTGGCCCTGTAACTCCATCACAGCATTACCTAGGTTAGCCATTTTCCAGTTCTGTGCTTCAGTGTTTGCACCTGTAAAATGAGGATGGCTAAAGATTAAACGTGGTTTAAAATGCGCATCTCAAATGCTGACATGTGCTTATGATCACCTGGGGATCTTTTTATCCAGCGTTCTGATTCAGTAGGTCTGGGGTGGGACCTGAGTGTCTGCATTTCTAACAAGCTCCCGTGATGCCGTGCTGCTGGTCCAGGACCACACTTGGAGCAACATGACTTTAAAACCCCTCACCTAATAGCCTTAGCATCCTGAGTGGTGTGGGATGGAAGAGTGCAGCCAGATGGATATGGGGCCCAAGACCACCCCTGGGGCCTCCAGGACTCCGGGGAAATCATATTACTTGGGCGGCTCTTATCTTCCAGCCACCCCATCAGTTTTTAAAATGTGCTAATACTTCATAAAACAAAAAACAAACCCGTTGCTGTAAAGTCGATTCCGACTCATGAAGATTCCATGTGTTACAGAATAGAACTACTCCATAGTGTTTTCGTGGCCGTAATCTTTATGGAAGCAGATTGCCAGGCCTTTCTTCCGCTGAGCCCTTGGGTGGGTTCAAATCGCCAACCTTCAGGTTATTAGACAGTGCAAACCATTTGCACCACCCAGGGAGTTAATACTTTATTAGAGGGTGCAATCCCATGACCTCAGTCATTTTCTACCAAAAACCTCAAAGATGGCCTCAAAGGGCTGTATAGGAATATTTGGGCGCGGGGGATACAGGATCTGGATCTGACTGGGTTCAGATCCTGACTCAGTTACTTTCTCTTCCCAGTAAACGTTAGCTTTGAGAACAAAAGGGGCGAGAGCGTGGATCACAGAAAGATCGTGTGAAGGGACAGAAAGTATATTAGAGGTTACCAGAGATGGAGGGCAAGGGGGATGGGGAGTTATTGTTTAACGCTTACAGAGCTTCTGCTGAGCTGAGGAAAATGTTCTGGATAGCGGTAATGTTTGCATAGCACTGTAAATGTACTTCATGCCATTGATTTGTACACTTAAAAATGGTTACAATGGTGAAGTTTATGTTATGCGTATTCTGTTGTTGTCGTTAGGTGCCATAGACTCGGCTCCGACTCATAGCGACCCCATGCACCACAGAACGAAACACTGCCCAGTCCTGCGTCATGCTCACAATCATTGCTATGCTTGAGCCCATTGTTGCAGCCACTGTGTCAGTCCATCGCGTTGAGGGTCTACCTCTTTTTCTCTGACCCTGTTCTTTACCAAGCATGATGTCCTTCTTCAGGGACTGATCCCTCCTGACAACATGCATATTTAACCACCATAAAAAAAAATAAAAATAAAAGATTTTTTAAATAAAGAGAGAGGGAAAACAGGACAGTCTGTGGAGGGATAAAAAGCCTGGCACCCCCACTTGGCCCTGACATCAGGGAAGGGGGGGCTGGGGCATTGCAGGCCTGATGTTCAGCTCTAGGGTGCACCCTCAGGCCTCTGTTCACTCTTTGACAAACTTGGCTGAGCCAGTTGCCCAGCTCCATGTCCTGCCATTAGCTGTGATCCCCGTGTGGGAAAGAGCCTGGGATCCAGTCCCACCTCTAGGTGTCAGCCACCACCCCCTGTGTGAACTTGGCCCAGGACCTCCCCTCTGGGGGCCTCAGTTTCCTCACAGTCACGTATGAGGGGGCATCCGTGGTTTCGGACCCCTCCTCTGAGGCCGTGAATCAGTTCAACGGGGGAGGCAGGAAAAGGAGGGGATGAGGGGATAAACAGAGCATGTGGGGAGACCCAGGACTACAACACTCACAGAGAAAAACTCTGCTTGTAAACCAAATAGAGTTATTTTGTCATGAAACAGGGCACAGAGCACCAGAAAAATTAATTTGCTATGAAACTTTTATTTTGTGTTATTTCCAAGTCAAAACCACAGAGCTAACTTAAGTCAAGAACATCCACAGTGCCAGCAGGTGGAAGGGGACCAGCCTGGGGCATATCAACCCCTCCTGTTTCCATAGAAACGAGGGAGGATGAGGTGGGCAGCACTGGCAGCCGAAGAACCTGGGCACTGGCTCCCTCTGTTGGGTGAAGCTGGGCACAGCTTAGCCCAGCAGGGAGCCCAGAGATGGGGACCCCACCCGGGCCAGAGTAGAGGTGGTGTTCAGACTCTCAGAAGGTTCTAAGCTGAGTCAGCTGCCCACCTCATGCCCTGCAAACACAGGTGCCCCTAGGAAGTAAGCCCAGTCTTGGGCGCCACTGGCAGAGTAGAAAGAGCCAAAGAGACCAGGGTTCAAATCCTGCTCTACATCTCCCCAGCTGGGTAACATGATAAGTTGCTTAACCTTTCTGAACCTTTCCTTATTTCATCTATTAAATGGGGATAGTTCCATTCAGCCCCTAGAGTTGTTAGGAAGATTAAATGAGATAATCTGTGTCAAGTACCCGGCCCTCCTAGGAGCTCAGCAAAAGTTCCTTCAGTTCCTCTCAGCACCACTGACTCCAGGTCCTTAAAACAGAGCTCTCTGCCTCTACCTCTTCCCTTCCACCCATCTAGCACCACCTCCCCCTCTCTGCTCTGCCTGGAGCATGACACCCAACATCAACGCCAGTAATAATAACAGTAAGCATTGTTGAACTCTTACTAGCTGCACATCTCACTTAGGCCTCACAGCTGTCCTAATCTGCATGTGTCCAACGAGAAAACAGAGAGGTTGAGACACTTGCCCTGGGTCACACAGCAAGCAGGAATGGGTTCAAATGTGAACTGAGTCTGTCTAGCTCCAAACTAGTTCTGTGAACTACTTCTCTGTGCTTCTTCTGCGGTCCTGGAGAGATCACTGCCCAGGAAGCTAGGGATCCCAGATCCTACTCTCAGCTCTGCTACTGGTAAACAGTGTGATTTGGACAAGCCACTCCCCTCCCAGGCCTCGTTTTCCCTATATGTAACAATGCGGGGGGCAGACACGATGCTCTCTTAGGGCGCTTGTAGCTCTGGTGCTCTGTGATTCTAGCCAGTGGAGGGACAGGAGCCAGGCCTGGGTGACAAGTGTAAAGGGAAGGTTTGATTCTCCACCCGAAAGGTGACAGCTGTGTCAGAGGAGTGACAACCAGAGTGTGGGAGACCTACCAGGCGGCCTAATTACCTCTCCTGACGACAGGCCTGCTCCTTGCCTCTCTTGTCTTTGTCTGCTAGGTCACTGCCGCCTGACAAGTAGAAGTCCCCACATAGCCGAAGCCGAAGGGAAATCTCTGACCTGGCTTTGGATGCAAATTTCTTGCAGACATGCTCGCTCTCTCTCTTCCCCACTCACTTCGGCTCCCTGGGGCTTCTGTGATCAGAGCGCCTTTACTATAAGTCTCCAAGGGCTGGCATGGCCTTGTGGGAGGGAGGAAACGGCCAGGCAAGCTCCAACTGGGAAAGAGAGTCTCTCAGGGCAGGGGAAATCACCTCCAAGGTGCTGCGGTTGACTGGCCCAAAGAGTCCTCTCCAGCCTCTGGCCCAGGGAAGGCAGGGGGCACAGGGTCTCCACGAAGCTAGCGGAGGTGCGAGCAGGAGGAGACAACGACAGGTAGGGAAAGGGTCCTAGGTCCCTGATCTTTTGCAAATAAAGACCATCGCCCCCCAACCAATGTCTGACATTGAACCAGAAATTGACTCCAGTGTGTTCCTAAGAAAGGTCCCTGGGTGGCACAAACGGTTTGCCCTTGACTACTAACTAAAAGGCCGCCAGCTCAAGCCCATTCAGTGGCACTACAGAAGAAAGGCCTGGCAACCTGCTTCTGTAAAGATGACAGCCAAGAAAACCCTATGGACCAGTTCTACTCTGTAACACATGGGGTCGCCGTGAGCTGGAATTGATTCAACAGCAAGCGGGTTGGCTTTTTTGGTTCACGGTCCCAAAGAAGCATCTTGGCACACCAGACTGGTGGTGAGATGCAGAAAGTGGTGGGCTTCGGCTCTGCCCGGTCCTCACTGTGAGCCAATCTGCCTGGCCCTAGTGTTCGTCAATCACATTGGGACAACGGTGCCTACCTTGCTCCTAGACTTGCTGGATGACAAGACATATGCGAAGACGGTAACAGCATGCCTGATGCACAGACGAGGTTCCCGAAAGACCCATCCTGTCCTTCCTTCTCCTTACCATCCCCACATGGAGGCACGGGCTCCTAATCTCTAAGAGGCACTAACATTGCTCACCTCTTAGGGTTGTTGTAAACATTAAATAATGAACATTGCACACATAATGTTGTAAGTTGTTGCTGAGTTGGCTCTGACTCATGGAGGCCTTATGTACAGGAGAAGAAAATGTGGCCGGTCCTGTGCTGTCCTCACAGTGGTTGCTGTCTGCGTCCAGTATTGCGACTATTGTGTCAATCCAGCTCATTGAGGGTTTTCGCCTCATTTCCTTTGGCCCTCTACTTTACCAATCATGATGCCCATGATGGGAGCTCAGTAAGTGGATTCCCTTCCTCCTCTCCAAGCCTCAGTTTCCACATCTGTAAAAGAGCTGACAGTCCTCGCTTCTCCAGACTGCTGAGGGCATTCAGGGAGATGAGTGTGCGGCACCATGCCTGGTACTTACAAGGGGCCCTCAACACCTGTTGAGCAGTGGGGTTCTGTGTCTGGCCCACCCCACAATATGCTGTTGGGAGAGGGGACGACGCAGGCACAGTTAATGCTTGGTAACACCCAGCCACTCAGAGCCCCACAGTGGACAACCAGCTGCCCTCCCAGGAGTTTGGCAGGAGAGAACTGGGTAGCGTCGTCCTTCTTAGCCACCAAGCATTATTATTGCACAGGCACCGAGCGGGTCGAGGCCTTTCTTTCTCAGCTAAGTGGCTGTCGGCCCTATCGGACAGGAAGGTAGAGAAATGCCCGCCAGGAGAGAGGGCTGTAGATCTCCCACTGCCTCTGCACAGTGGCTGCAACAGTAGCTGCTCACCTTCGTCGGGAAGGCCCACTCCTGGCTGATAAGCAGGCCGATATATCTCTGCCAGATACTCCTGCTCACCGGCAGCACTATAAATCCCAGGGTGGGAGCAAGCGAGCCAGCCAGCCAACCACTCCTTAGTGAGTTCTTTTCCTCCCAGGGCCCAGATGCTCTGCACACGCAGCCCTGGAGCCCCTGCATGGAGCATAATCTGTAGTTCTGCACCTGATCATCAGTTACCCCAGGAGAGGAGCCTCCCTCCCACTCCACGCTGGCTGAGACAACTGCCTGTTTCTCACTTCCCCCTGAAGCCGGGAGTTTAATTCTCCCCCTGGACCGGGAGCTCTCTCACTGCTTGGAACACTTCTGTGGCTGGCCACTTACATTCTCCAGCTCAGTCAACCCTTTCTAACCCAGGCTGCAGAGAAGAGGAGGGTGCTCCTGGGGTGGCACAGAACAGCAGGGGGTGAGTGGGAAGGGAAAGAAGGGAGCCCCAGCCAAGGAAGAAGTGAGCATGGTTGGAGACCCAGAGCCACAGACACCTCAGCCAGTAGGCTGCTTGTGCCTAGCTTTTCCCATCTGTACAGTGGGTCTTCATTCACTCAACAAACATTTACGGGTCAGGCCTTGTTCTGAATGCTGAATGTAGCGATGACCAAGCACGATGCCTGGTACAAGCTTGCATCCTGCTAAAGGAGGCCGACAATGTCAAGATAAACACATACAGAAACTAGGTTGTTGCAGATAATAACAGCTATGACAAAAAGAAAAGGGTCCTGGTAGAGAAAGGGACACCACTTAAGCTCGGGGTGCAGGGTAAGTCTGGGGAAATGTCATTTGGGCTGAGATCTCAGTGATAAGGAGGAGCAGGCAAGCACTGAGATGAAGGAAGAGTGTTACAGACAGAGAGAACAGCATGTGAGAGGCCCTGAGGCAGGAAGGAGCTTGGCGTGTTCAGGCAGAAAGGAGGCTCGTGCAGCTGGAATGTGGAGGCTGTGGGTAGCAAACGAGGCTAGAGGAAGAAGCAGAGGGAGATTATGGAGGGCCTTGGAGATGTAGACTGTGGTAAGGAGGTGGGTTTTACTTGTCATGGGAAGCCCCTGGAAGGTTCTGAGCTGGGGAAGGATATGATCTGCTTTAACTCTGATATAGCTTACTCTGACTGCTTTGTTGGGAATAAGTTGAAGGGGGCAGGAGTGGAAGCACTTAGTAAGGAATGAGGCTGCATAATAGGTATGAATGTTTGACCCAAATGAACTTAGAAAGGCGGCAGGTAGAATGTAGCATTGAAAGGGCAGATTCAACAAAGATAAGCCAAAGAACCAATACCACTCCTACCCTGCCAGGAAGTGACTAGCCCCACCTTCTCATGTTTGCAATTCAACAAATATTTATCAAGCATCTTCTGTATACCAGGCAGTGGAGAATCATACATGAATAAGGTGTTATCCCTGCCCTCGAGGAGGTCCCAGACTAGTGGGAGAGAGGATTCCAGGCACAGGGTGGGAGTGGTCAGCCCTACTCAGAGAAATCAAGGAGGGCTTCCCAGGGGAGGTGACTATTAGCCACCATTTACAGGACAGACAAGGACATACAGTAGGGGAGTCCTAGATGCAGTTAGACTCAAGGCCATGCCAAAGGACCAAGGCCCAGACTCAAGTCCACCCTGCCAGGTATTTTAGGTAACCAGCCCATGTGGAAAGGAAGTGAGGCACCCAGCTGATAGCCAGAATCAATGACCAGACAGATCCCAGCCCCCTGCCTTGAGTTTTCCAGCTGAGGCCCCAGACATCGTGGAGCAGAAAAACACCATCCCCTCTGTGCCCTGACCCAACTCCTGACCCACAGAATCTGTGCGCATAATAAATGGTTATTTTATACCACTCCGTTTTGGGGGAATTTGTTACACAGAGAGAATAACTGAAACAGCTCCCCTTTGTCTGCCCTTATGATGAAGTCCAAGCTCTTTAAGATGAATTGCACAGGACTTGGTGTTGCCTGTTGTCCAGTCTCATGTCTTACCTCATCTTTTCTCACAGCCTTTTCTTCCAGCAGGTTGAAATACACTGAATTCGGAAACATGCCACGTCCTCAAGCTTCACACCTGCCCTCCCTGTTGCCCAGAACACTCGTCCCGCCTCAACTGCCCTGGCTAACTCCACTTGCAGTCTCATCATGGATGCCCCTTTCTTCAGAAGTCTCTCTCGATGCCCACTACGTGCAGGAAGTGCCCTTCTAGGTAAGAAGCCCTGGTGGCACAGTGGTTAAGCACTTGGCTGCTAACTGAAAGGTAGGTGGTTTGAACCCAGCAGCTGCTCTGTGGGAGAAAGATGTGGCAGTCTGCTTCTGTAAAGATCTACAGCCTTGGAAGCCCTATGGGGCAGTTCTGCTCTGTCCTGTAGGGTCACTATGAGTCGGAATCCACTCGACGGCAACAGGTTTTAGGTGCTCTCAGAATGCCCTCCAGCTCCTCTAGCGTAGCAATCACCACTCACCCCGTGGCCTTTGCCTGTTCGCGTGTCTCTTCTCCTCACTGGATTGGGAGCCCTTTAAGGACAACAATTCTGTCCTTTTACAGTTTTGTCCCCAGCACAATGCCTGGCACACATGTGTTGAAGAAATGAACAACAGAATGTAAGAATGGGTTCTTCCTCACCGGGAGTAACCAAGCATTTCCTGAGCCTCTCCCGTGTACCAGGAGCTGCTGGGTGCAGGGAGTATCCACCTCTAACACACGGTAAGTCTGGAAAGCTCTATAGAGAAAGGAATAAGCAAGTGCTAGGTGGCACAAACAGTTTGCAATGGACCGCTAACCTAAAGGTTGGTGGTTCAAAGCCACCCAGAGATACCATAGGCCTGGCAATCTGCTTCTGCTAAGATTACAGCCAAGAAAACCCCATGGAGCAGATCTACTCTGTAACACATGGGGTTGCCACGAGTTGGAATTGACTCAATGGCAACTACACCAACAGGGATAATCAGAGGAGTCCGTGGGTGGTGCAAACGGTTAACACACTTGGCTGCTAATCAAAAGGTTGGAGGTTCAAGTCCACCCAGAGTCACCTCAGAAAAAAGGTCTGGCAATCTATTTCCAAAAAACCAGCCACTGAAAACCCTGTGGAGCACAGTTCTACTCTGACACATGTGTGGCTGCCATGAGTCAGAACTGACTCAATGCGATTGGTTTTTAAGGTAGTCAGGAGAAGACAGCTCCCATTCAGTGAGACTTCATGAAAGAGGTGGCATTGGATCTGGGCCTTGAAAGATGGACAGGATTCCAATACACGGACACAGAGGGGAAAAGGGCAGTTGGGGGAAACAAAGGAAACTGCTTGGATAAAGCCTAGGACCGCGCAACTCAATGTACCAATTAATTCATGGACCACGCTTTGAGTAGCACTGGTGTAAGATGAGAGACCAAGACCCAGAAATGGGTCCATGCCAGGGCACTTGGAAGAGGAAAAGTTCAGCTTCACCAGAGAAAAGCCAGCCCGTGTGCCTTCTTCCAGTTGCTGAGTAATGCATATGGCATGTGTCTGAAACAGGGGATGGAGATCGGTTGGGGCGGGAGCTAGAGTCTAAGAGACGGAATGGCCAGACAAAGACACCCTACCCAGAGGCCAGGGGGGCCCCAGACTAGATAAAGCAACCGTTTGTCCACAGCAGCACACTTGATAAGCAGCTCCTGAGTGGGCCTAGGGGACTTCCATCACTCACAGGCTGCTGTAAATGCTTACAAACTTTTTGCGGTAACAGACCCTTTGAGACTCTTCTCTTTGAAACATTTCCATGTGTACGTGCACCGACACATTGACCTCTAACTTCAGAAGTTCCCAGAAGCACACCCCCTCTGCCCAGGTTAAGAACCCAGTCTAAAGTATTAAGAAGCCCACCGCACAATGGGTGGGATCCTCCCATTCCAAGGTTACTAGAGTCAGGTGGGGCAGCAATAGAAAGATTCCCAGGCCTGTGGAGGCTGAGCAAACAAGGAAGGGAAACAGATTCAAAGTTTGCCTGGAGGCAGGGCAAAAGCTGGGCGAGGCAACCATTGTGTTCTGGAAGCCCAGTGGGAGGAATTAAGACTGTGGGCTGGAGGATTGAAGCTGTCGGTTGGGGGAAGAGGCTGCAGGGCTGAAGCAGGGACCAGTGGAGGGCAGCTAGGCAGGCACGTGGGGCCTGGGCAAGGGGAGGTCTAAGGAGAGCTTGGGCACCAGGCAGAGGAGGTGACCCCAGCTGCCTCTTGGCCTCAGTTTCCCCATTTCACAAATGAGACAGCTGCCACCCTTGTCCTCCCCAGTGGACCATGGTGAGGAGGGCAGAGATAACGCCCTACCTGAGCTCCGGGCCTTTGGAGAGGAGCTCTGGATTAACACAAGGATTATGCTCTTTATAAAGAGTCGTCTGTTTTGACTGGGGAGCGGGACTCGGGAGCATCCAGCCTTCCATGGAGCAAGATAAGGGCCAGAGCGATAGTGCCGGGAAAGAGGATAGAGAGCGTCCGGAGGGTTTCACTGAGATGGGAGCTAGGAGCAAGAAAGCAATCGGATAACGCAGAGGCAGCTGGGAGCCCGCTGCTCCTGACGCCGCCATGGGGCCTTTGAGCTCGAAATCTGCCTTTCTCGGGGAGAGGCCCAGGGGCCGTGTGAAAAGCCAAGGGGGGAAGCTAAGGCAAGGAGGTGATTGGCAAATCCTGCATCTCATCCTGCCGGCCTGTTCCTGTCCCTCCGAGGACCCGGGGGTAGGGTCAGGGGTGGCAAGAGGCTTGCCCAGCAGACCCAGCCCCAACCCCATTCTTGCTGACCCCGTGGCCCCACCCGGTCTCTTCACTTCTCTGAGTCTCGGGGAAAGAAGGGCACTCGTGACATCTTGGCGTCCACATATTCCAGGGTACGTGGCTCTTTGCCTCCTGCATGCCCGAGAGCACAGATCTAAGGCTTTCATACTCTACCAGGTTTAGATGAGGCAACTGAGGCACAGAGAAATCAAAGAGTCCCTCTGACTCCAGAGCTTGTGTTCTTAGCCACTATGAAGTTATTCTAGGGATCTCCAAGTAGGTGATTAGGGCTGGAAGAGAGACACTGGACCGTTCAGACCTAAGAAGGAACCCCTTCTTACAGAGAGAGGTGGATCAGGGCTCCTGGAGCAGACAGCCCTCTGGTTAGGCCTGGAAGAATGCGTGAGGATGAGGGTGGGTGCCATACAGAGAGGGGGTGCAGAGGGACCCCCAGGCAGCAGAGACATTGGGCCCTAAGCTATGTGAGACTAGACGAGAGGCTGTTAACCATTTATAACCTCTGTAATTTATTGCAGAGTCCTTGGGTGGTGCAAACAGTTAAGTGATTGGGACTAACCAAAAGGTTAGTGGTTCGAATCAACCCAGAGGTACCTCAGAAGAAAGACCTGGCGATCTTCTTCCAAAAGATCACAGCCATTGAAAACCCTATGGAGCACAGTTCTACTCTGACACATGTGGGGTCACCATAAGTCAGAATCCACTTGATAGCAACTGGTCTGGTTTTTGGTTCATTTATTAAGAACCTACTATGTGCCAGGCATTTGACCTCTGGAAGGTATCCCCCTGAATCTTCCTAATAACTCTAAGGAAAGGGCTCATTATCCCTTCTTGACAGGTGAGAAAACTGAAGCTCAGAGAGGTTAAGTGACTCACCCTTGGCTGCACAGCTATGCAGTGGCAAGGTAGAATTTGAGCAAAGGTGTGTCTTCCTCCAAACTCCTGCTTTTCCCACTGTCTACACTGCCCAGATCTAGGGTGGATAGGATTTAGGTACATGGGATTTAGGTAAAGGAAGGTCTGATTTCCCACAGTGTAGGGGGAGGGCCAGTGTCAGGGCCTTTCGGGACGCCCCCTCCAAACAGGGGCGGGAGAGCAAGGAAGTCCCTGCCTTTGCGCCTGCAGGACTGCTGCTTTGTGTCTACTAGTCAATCATCTAACATCACTGGGTCTCAATGCCCAGAAGCATTGGCTCTGCTTCACATATTAATTTTTTGATCTAATAAAAGCTGTTTGTCTCCCAGCTGCTTCTCTTCCCTGCTGGAGAGAGGTACATGCTAAATACCGACCCTGAGGGGGAACAATACTGTTAAAAGAGCATCAACCTTCAAATGAGGCCTGGGGGCGCCGGGCAGGAGCTTGTCACCTGGCTCGGAGCCCCAGGCTGTGGCTCAGGTTTGTGAGCAGAGGCCCAGGTTCCACACCCCCGTGTGGCTAACATCACTTGGATCCCTCTTGGCTCTCCCCACTGCCAAGCAGAGTCCTCAAGCGCTGCCTATTCTCGGCTGGCGCACCACCCTCCTCGTGCCCTTGGCATCTCTCAGCAGTAAACTGGTCACCTGCCCCCATTAGTATCCTGACCACACCAGCTTTGCTCGCTCATGCATTTGTTACTGGATTCATTCGACACCTACCGCGTGCCAGGACCTGCTATGGGCCAGCATCAGTGCTAAGCTCTGGGTACCAGACTGAAAGGCTAAGTTCCTGCTTTCCAGAAGCTCGCGGTGTAGTGGAGGCGTGGAGAGGGGGCGCCATGAAAATCGGCCGACTTGGGAATGAACAACGTCAGAGGGGTGTGCTAGGGTTAGGAAGAGGTCAGCCTGGTCCCACAGGACAAAAAGGGAGGGGCATCTATGGCAACAAAAGCTGTCCCATGACAGGTCAGGTGTGAGCTGAGTATTCAAGGAGGAATAAGGGTAAGTCACCTATGCATTCCCTGTCCCTATTTTCCACCTGTTGAAATTCTACTTACCAACAAGGCCCAGCTTCAAATTCCCTCCGTGATACCCTGACCCCAAGCCAGTTACTATTTGACCCTGTTTCTCCACTTTCCTACAACATAGACTTCTACTTTTTTTTAAAACCAGTGGCCATCTAGTTGATCCCAACTCATGGTGACTCCACGTGTGTAGAGTAGAACTGTGCCCCATAGGGTTTTCCGTGGCTGAGTTTTTGGAAGGAGATCTCCAGGCCTTTCTTCTTAGGCACCTCTGAGTCAGCTTGAACTTCCAACATTTTGGTTAGCAGCCAGGCACTACTACTCTTATTAGAGTTCAGTAAATGGCGCTTGTCAGACTCCTGCCTACGGCCACACTGGCTGTGCAGTGCACTCTCCAGGGCTGCCATTGCCAGGTGGCCAGTAAGAATAGCGCCCCCTGCAGGTCTTCAGTACACAGCCTGCACAGCCGTACATGGTGGCCCTGGGGCTGTGGGTGGTTTTTCTTCTCAGCCTCGGTTTCCTCAGCCCTGCCAGCTTACCACTCTGCTGTCCATCCACCACTGTGTTCATTCCACACTACCTAATAGGCCATTGTACTTCCCTCCCTTACGCATTTCAGTGGTTTTGGCTGGCATGGCTCAGCATGTTTAAACAGATGACTGCAATAATCCTGCCCCATCTATGTTCTCAGGATTCCCCTTGGAGCACAATTTCAAGGTATATTCTGACTCATGAAATCAGAGAGTGTGGGCATGTGTGTGTGGACTGTAAAAGGAAAAGGGACCCTACTGGTTGCTTTGCATATTTAAATGCAGATTATTTTAAGGGAGAAGAAAAAAGAAAACTATTTCAGCTCCAGTGTTGAAGGATTGAGTGAAACGGACCAAAACTGGAGGCATTTATGAAATGCACATTTGAATAAAGCAAACCAGTTGCCATTGACGTAACCCTGACTCATGGCAATCCCATGTGTGTCAGAGTAGAACGGTGCTCCACAAGATTTTCAATGGCTAATTTTTCAGAAGTAGATTGCCAGACTTTTCTTTCGAGGTACCTCTGGGTGGACTCAAGCCTCCAACTTTTTGGTTAGCAGCCAAGTGTGTTAACCGTTTGTACCACCCAGGGGCTCCACGCATATGAATACATGTATGTATATAAAACCAAACCAAACCCATAGCCATCAAGTCGATTTTGACTCATAGCAACCCTATAGGACAGAGTATAACTGCCCCCGTAGGGTTTCCAAAGCTGTAATCTTTACCGAAGCAGACTGCCACGTTTCTCCTGCAGAGCAGCTGGTGGGCTCAAACCGACAACCCTTCGGTTATCAGCTGAGTACTTAACCACTGAGCCACGCATATAAAATGTTTCATGCCCCATTTTCCCCCTGTATAAAGCTGGAACTTTGAATGTAGTGTCCTTTGAGCTATCATCATAGTGGATACGCATGTGGACCTCAACCACAGAAATCCGGGTTTGATTCTGTCTTCCTGACTATGGATCTTGATTCAGTCATCTAACCTCCCTACGCCTCAATGTTCTCATCAATCCAACGGGGGTAAAACTAGAAGCACCTCAAAGACTCGTAATGGTTCCCTGGGCTTCCCCATGTCAAGTGTACCCATCACATAATTAGTAGTAAGTAAGAGCTGCTCAGAGTATTACATCATGATTTAGACGCCAGCTCCTTTCCTGGTTGGAGTTTGCACCATCAGCTGGGTGTGCGCTTGAGTGGAGAGTGTGAGTGACCGCAGGGTTCACACCAGCCCATCCGCAGGCCCATTCCCTTGGATCCCAGCAACCTGGCACAGGAGTCAGAAGGGTGGCCCTGTGCCAGCTCTCCTGGAAGGCCCGAGCTGGGACACTGGTTCTGCCAAGTCTGCTTTTCATGGAGCCACTGTCACAGCCCTAAGGCAAAAGAAATCAGCGGGGAGTGTCCACACAACTCCCACAAGGCTGCTGAGAGGCCAAACTGATAGATATTTTCCAAGTGGTTTGAGATCATCAGGTGAAATTCCCTATATAGATACGATTCCCTAATGCATTCAGAGTAGTCACGGAGATGTCGTTCGACTATTTAACAAAGCTGTTTAAAGAGGGACACAGTGGGGATCATGTTTTATGTATTAGCTGTGAAAAATTCTCTGTAAAATTTGTCTCAGTCATCTGAACACTGGAGTTCTGATAAAGTGTCAAGTTTTATAATGCATGTTTTACAAGGACAAACACACACTACAGTCTTCTCTGGTTTTATCCACCCCTCCCCCCACCCCAATCCCTGGTCAAATACCCAAGAGATATATTTAATTCTCCCCAACCCCCAAAATGTTCTAAGGCAAATATGTAATATCCCATTTCACGCATGCATTAATACTTCAAGCTTCACACAAAGTTTTCAAACTGCATTGGCTTCCTAGGCCGATGTGGAAATGTCTGTGTCAAATATACTTTAAAGAAAAATTCCTGTAATTAGTTTCTTTTGAACGCTACACAGAGGCCTAGCCTGACAGCAGGGCAGTTTATTGCCATCTTGACATTGCTTCTCCGTGTTTATCAGTTAAATGATTCTATTGCATTGGAAATAAGACATCTGGGCTCCAAAGGATCTTGCAGACTTGTGTGTTTGCTATTCCTCTCCCTGCCTGCTTCCTCAGAGGCTCTGGGCATTGTTCTCTCTGGTGTGAAGGTGAGGAGCAGCCTGGCCTGGAGATCAAAGTAGTCTGGCCAAGGTCATAGAACAAAGGGAAGTCAGAAGGCAAATCTCACTGTGTGGTCTTGGCAAACTGCTTCTTGAGCCTGAGTTATCTCATCTCTGAAATGCAAATAATGATGTTGCCTCCCTTGCAGATGAAATGAGATCATGAATGCTGAGTGCCTTGCACATAGTAAATGCTCAATAAACGTGAGCTATTCTGAGAATAATAATCACTGTTAGCCTCCTCCCAAGATGTTTCCTCTTGACATTCCTGAAGTCCTTGCCTTAAAACCTTCTCCAATGCCTTCCTCACAATGTGTAAGAAATCTGACTACTTCTTAAAGGAATAGACAAGTTTCCAACAGTCTTGTCATCTACCCTGGCACTTCTTAACCGTTAATTGCACACACATTTCCTGAAGATCTTGCAAAATGCAAATTCTGATTCAGTAAATCTAGGTGGGGCACAGGATTGAGATTCTGTAGGTTCCCAAGCGATGCTGCTGCCAAGCTGGTCCAGGGACCACACTTTGAATACCAAAGGGCTAGCACACAGGGTAACCATTTGTTCCCAGGGAATGTAAATGGGTGTGCGTGTGAGAGACTGAGAGATGAGGACAGGAAGGGAAGGGGTGCTGGGGTTTTTCCTTTTTTCCTCTTTTTTCTTGTAGGCTTTAGGGTTGCTTTGAGGTTAGGCCTTCACAGGCTGGGGCTCCACTGTCCCAACTGAGAAATGATTTGAGCCAGGACGATCCAGACGTTCTTTCAATCCAGCCTTCCTTCCTTCATCGTTTCAGCAAACAGGATTTGAGCTCGTACTATGGGAGCGTGTGTCAAATGCTGCACTCAGAGAGAAAGCTAAAGAAACCAGACTCTGCCTGTAACCAGAATGTCTCCAGTGATAGAGACCTTGATGGCAGAAAGACTCTGGGTCAGTGTCTACACGGCAACCTTTCAGGAATGTGGGACCAGTAAGGAGGTGGATGCAATGACAGGTCACATTGGTTGCTGTGTCCACAGCCACAGCTTTCACCAGATCAAGGGATCAGGGGGTTGCAGCCTGCTTCCAGAACACGAGGGGGCAGGGAGGAGAGCAGTCACAGCAGCACTGGCCCAGACGGGGCCATCTGGTAGGAAAAGCACACACTCGGGACAGACAATCTCAGCTCTCCACTCCCTTGCTGGCTCCCTCATCTGTGACCCCATGGTGACAGCAGCTTCCTCATGGGGATGTAGGGTCAGGGTTGGGCACAGGGGGTCAGTGAGACAATGCGTGCAAAGCGCAGTGCCTGTCCCGTCATTGTCTCCCCGTGTCTGTGAGCTCCCTCCCCATCCATCAGAGAGAGAGAGGGAGTGAGTCTGCAAGTGACACCGGTGAACAGCGCTGAATCGTATGGGGCTGGGGTTTCATTTGTGTATTTCCCTTTGCAAGTCTGCCTGCTCAATAATTCAATTCAACAAGCCCTAGTTAAGCCCTGTCTCATTCTTAGGACTGTGCTGGGCATCAGAGGGGATAAAGAAATAAAGATAAATAAGACTCCTTTCCTCCTCTCAATGAACTTCTTCTCTTGCAAGTGAGGAAGCTAGACACTCACACAGCCCTACTCCCCAGAGGGAGGGCCGTGGCAGGGGTCAGAAACACAAAAACAACCGTCATGAGTGCACTTAATCAGCTATGGATGCTGTGAAGACTAAGCCTCACTTCTATTTGCTTTGCTACAGAGTTATAAATTCCCAAATTTTTATTAAGGAAGAAAATAAAAAAAAACAAAGATTCTAGAGTGGTGTCTGATTAAAAGACCAAGGCCATCAAAGATATCCAGCATCCCCTGAAATGCACCTACCCCGTTCCCTTATTCCTCCCTCCCTCTGTGGACAGACACAACCCTGATGTCAGTTAAATTGAGATCAAGGCTATAATTAAGGCACCCAAATAGCCCAGATTTTTGGTGCCAGTCATGATTTCAAATATTGCCTTCCGTTGTCTCCTTCTATACATGGGTACTTGCCGATCAGGTGTCTTGTTTTGAGGTTGGAGAAACGTGGGTCTCATAATGATAATGGATAGTCAGACTCACTGGCTTCCTTATTTTGGAGCACCTTGCACAGAGTCCCTGGGGGTGCAAACAATTCACACGTTCACTGCTAACTGAAAGGCTGGAGGTTTAAGTCCACCCAGAGGCACCCCGGAAGAAAGGCCTGGAGGGTACCTAAATCTGTTGCTCTCTAGTCCATGTGTTGTAGAAGTGCTCCATAGGGTTTTCCTGGCTGTACTCTTTTTTTGTATTTTAGATGAAGGTTTACAGAGCAAACTAGTTTCTCATTAAACAATTAATCCACATATTGTTTTGTGACATTGGTTGCCAACCCCATGACATGTCAGCACTCTCCCCTTCTCGACCTTGGGTTCCCCATTACCGGCTTTCCTGTCCCCTCCTGCCTTCTCGTCCTTGCCCCTGGGCTGGTGTGCCCATTTAGTCTCATTTTGTTTTGTTGGCCTATCTAATCTTTGGCTGAAGGGTGAACCTCAGAAGTGACTTCATTACTGAGCTAAAAGGGTGTCCCGGGGCCATACTTTCAGGGTTTCTCCAGTCTCTGTCAGACCAGTAAGTCTGGTCTTCTGGCTGTACTCTTTACAGAAGCAGATCACAGCCCTCTTCCAAGGCACCACTGGTGGGCTCCAACCACCAACTTCTAGGTTAGTAATTGAGCACAAACCGTTTGTACCACCCAAGGACCAATACAGCAAGGCCTGGCTGCAAACTCAGCACTGCTAACTATGTGATTCTAAGCGCGTCAGCCCACTTCTCCCTTTCTGAGCCTTAGTTTTCCCATCTGTAAAATGAGCAGTTGAGAGCTGATCAGCAGGTTTCAAACTTAGCTTCAAGCAGCTGTAAAGGTTTCACAGAGGAGGATGGAGACGGATGGGGGCAGCAGGAAGAGGCCCTGCTCCACCCCACCACGGTCAGAACAGCTCAGCTTTTATCTATATATAGACTGGGCCTCCGCATCAACTTTCCCTTTGAAGAAAGGGTTTTGAGGTTAAAAATAAACTGAGAATTACTGGATTGGATGCCCTCCGAGGTTTCTTTCAGCTTTGACATTCTGCTTCCCGTCCTTGAATCTATTTCT
Organism: Trichechus manatus latirostris; assembly: GCF_000243295.1. Taxonomy (NCBI): domain Eukaryota; kingdom Metazoa; phylum Chordata; class Mammalia; order Sirenia; family Trichechidae; genus Trichechus; species Trichechus manatus. Next base: position 6,258,717 of record NW_004444074.1, read on the forward strand.
TGAGTGTCTAATGCATGGAAGCCACAAGACTAGGCAGTGGGGACGAACGGACCACAGGTACCAGGCCTGCAGCTCAGGCCTCATTCTCAGGGCTGGGGAGGATGAGGCCATTCATGGTACCTCTGCTTAAAAACAGCAGGCCTAAGGACTGAGAGGCAGGAATCGGTTCCTGAGGGGTCTCACCTGACCCCAGGCAAGGTGGTATCCAAACTATTTCTAGACATGATACGCAGAAGATACTCCTCCAAAAGGGAGGTTAGACATGTGAAAGGGTTGAGCTTTGGGATTCAAATGTGGAAAAGCCCTGACCTCCCAGGATGCAGCCCTGCAAGCATAACGACATCAGGTGCCCACCACCACACAGGTGCCTTTCCTGTCCTATTTAAATCAGATTAAGATCCTGGAATCTAAGTGTTCTCATCCCCATTGTACAGATGAGAAAACTGAGGCTCAGAGCAGTGACGTGCCTTTCATCTGCCTCTTCCCCACTGTGACTTCCACCTGATTCTTCCCCACTGCTTTCCACTGCCTGTAAAGTTAAGGCTGTCTTCAGCATTTACTAAAGATTGCCTGGTCTCACCTTGGCTCTGTTATACGGTGGAAAGGGAATGGTCATTTGTCCAGGTTGGGGCCAGAGCGTCACCAAAGGCTCAGCATCCCCCTGAGACCAGCAAGGTGGTAGCAGCAGAAATCAGAAAGGTAAGCCCTGCTGCCCTCTCCTCCCTCCTCCAACCTTGGAGGTATGGAGTCTTGTACGTAGACAGGTGGTATTTCCTTATATCACGTAGACTGGGAGGGGGGCTGTCACTCCACTGATCACCAGAACTAACCGGGCTGGTCTGACTGGCTGGATGAGATCAGAACTAACCAGGCTGGTCTGGCTGGCCGGATGAGATCAACCTCATGTGTCCATGGCCATGCAGAATCCCCCAAAGAAGGTGATTTTCCACTGTAGAGGAGCATGCTGATCCTCCTTATGCCATTTCCTGGTGATGGTTAAACAATAAGAATCAAACTGACGTGGAATTCTAATTCCAGCTCCACCACTTACCAGCAATTTGGCCTCGAGTAAATTATTTATCCCTGTCTGAAGCTCAGCTTCCTCCTCTGGAAAATAGAAACAATAATATATTACAGGGTTGGGTGTTTTGTTTTGTTTTGTTTTAGGGTTAGCGTGTGATTTTTAATTTAATTTTTGTTTTATTCTAAATTATATATGCTCACAGTTTAAGAGCCAAATCATTATATAAGAGCTTTATGAAAAACAGCAGTCCCTGCCCCATTTCCACCTCCCATGTTTTGCTTTTCTAAAGCCAACACTTTCACCTTTTTTAACAGCTTTATGGAGATGTAATCTACATTCCATACAGTTGGCCCATTTAATGTAGACAGTTCAGTGGCTTTTAGAATATTCACAGATATATGTATCCATCAACATAATCAATTTTGGGACATTTTCATTACCCCAAAAAGAAACCCTACTCCCTTAGCCATCACCTCTCATCCTCCCATACCTCCCACCAGCCCTAGGCAACCACTAATCTACTTTCTGTCCCTATGGATTTGCCTATTCTGGACATTTCAAATAAATGGAATCATACAACACGTGGTCCTTCGTGTCTGGCTTACTTCACTCAGCGTGATGTTTTCAAGGTTCATCTATGTTGTAGCACGTATCAGTACTTCATTTCTTTTTTTGTCCAATAATACTCCATTGTATTGATATACCACATTTTATTTATCAGAGGGTGGGCATTTGGGGCTGTTTGCACTTTTTAGCTATTAAAAGTAATATTGTATGAATATTCATATGCAAGTTTTGTGTGGACATACATATTTTCATTTCTCTTGGGCATGTACCTAGACATGAAATTGCTGAACCACATGGCAACACTGTGTTCAATGGTTTGAGGAACTGCCAGACTATTTTCCAAAGCGGCTGCAGCATTTTACATTCCCAGCAGTAATGTATGAAGTGCAGGGTTGTTCTTATGAGGTTTTCTGAGATAATGTTTATTACGTACCTAGTAGCGTAACTTGCAGGGACCGTAGGTGGTACAAACAGTAAAAAATGGGCCACTAACCTGAAGGTTAGCAGTTTGAACCCACCCAGAGGTACCTCAGAAGAAAGGCCTGGCAATCTACTTCCAAAAAAGTCACAACCATGAAAACCCTACAGAGTACAGTTCTACTCTGATACACATGGAGATGCCATGAGTTGGAATCGACTCAACGGCAAATAATTTTGGTTAGAGTATCTTGCAGGTAGTCAAAAAATGGTAATTCCTTACTCTTTTCTTTGATCAATATATCAAGGAGCCCCAGGGGCACAATGGTTAAGTGCTCAGCTGCTAACTGAAAGGTTGGCAATTCCAACCCACCCATCAGCTCCACGGGAGAAAAGACCTGGTGATCTGCTCCCATAAAGATTACAGCCTAGGAAACCCTATGGGGCAGTTCTACTCTGTCGCATTGGGTCCCTACGAGTTGGAATCAGCTCAACGGCACCAAACAACAAACATCTTGCAGGTAGTTGGAAAATGGTCGTTCCTTACCCCTTTGCTTTGTTAATATATCCGTGTCCTTAACACCTCCTGATTTTCCTAATGCTTAGCTTGAATCTGCCCTGCTGATTTTGTCCTGAATTCAGAGCAGGCGTCCTTTCTCCAACTTATACCATATTTGCATTATGAGTGTTTTTCTAACCAAATCGTCCCCATGCATCCCAGGAGCCCCAAACACTCACCTGCTAATCCTCCCGACATGACTGGGAGGGTCCGCTCAGCTTTGCTGCACTTTGTGACTAGTGTTCATACTCCTGGCATCTTGTGACAGCTGCATTACCCAGGAGCACGTGGAAGCCCACATACAAATCAAGAATATGCTAATTTCTTAGCACAAGCGCTACAAGTCAGAACCATGGGCATGCATCCTGCCCAACATTCAGCGTCCATAGCTAAAGCCCACGAAGAAAGCCCGTCTAGGTGTAGAATTCCAGCCCTGACCATCCAGCTCCCTTGAACACAATAGGAGGTTGTAAAATGTTCTAAGACAAAAGGACATTGGAGGCGCAAGAAATTAATACAAGCAAGAGAACAAAGGAATGGAAAATTCACTCCAAGACAACTTTTTTCCAGCTGTGGACCCCTACTTTAGCTGAATGCCCACCATAGCTCACCCCAAGTGTCTTTGAATACCTCTTTTCTGGTAGCCAGGTTCCTTTATGATTGAAAGTTATAAAAACCCAACTGAAGATAGCTGAAGCTAAAAGGGGACTTTATTAGATCATTTATTGGAGAAGTCTGGGCAACTTAAATGGGATCACGAGGTCAGTAGCCTGCTCTCTTTCTCTTATATATAAAAATGTGTGCCTCTGTGATCTTATTCTTCCCTACTGGAGACAGCTTCTCCATGGGGTTGGGTAGGTGGAACAGAGAAGTAGGTGGTAAGGACTATCTCTCAGATATGTCTAGGCTAAAATAAGTCCAACTTGTAATCTCAGAGGGTAGGACAGAGTTTTCTCCCCTAGTCTGTATATAAACTCCCAGGGGAGGACTCTGATGGGCCTAGCCTGGGCCATATGCCCACCTCTTGGCCATTTCCTATAGCCAAGTAAGGCTCAGATGGGATCATAATCTTGAGATTAGAAGTCCCCTCAGTACTACAGGGAGTGGAAGAGGGGAAGTTCCCCAAAGGAAAGATGCAAAGCTGTTTCCCCAAGAAGGAAGCTTGGACAAACACAACCGGATTCCATTATGCCACTTTTCAACCTTCCCAGCAAGCACCATAGACTTCCTCGTGCCCAGCTCCTCCGCCCTGTACAGTCTCAGTCTCCTCATGATAACACTTCTCACTTACTGTGTGCCCGAGACCTGCCAGGCACCTCTCACAGGTCTTCTGTAATCCTCGCAACAATGCTCCTAGATAGTTTTTTGTTGTTGCTGTTAGTTGCCGTCAAATAGGCTCCAACTCATGGTGACCCCATGTACAACAGAACAAAACATTGCCCAGTCCGTCCCCATCTTTGTGATTGTTGGTATGCTGCAGTCCTTTGTTGTGGCTATTGCATAGTGCCCTCCAACCTAGGGGGCTCATCTTCCAGCACTATATTGGACAGTATTTTGTTGAGATCCGTAAGATTTTCATTGACTAATTTTCAGAAATAGATCACCAGGCCTTTCTTCCTAGTCTGTCTTAGTTTGGAAGCTCCACTGAAACCTGTCCACCATGGGTGATCTTACTGGTATTTGAAATACCGACGGCATAGCTTCCAGCATCATAGCAACCCACAAGCCACTGCAGTACAACCAACTGACAGACAGGTGGTCTGTCCAGACAGGTGTTAGCACCCCCGTTTTGCAGACAAAGAACTTGAGGCTCACAGAGGTCAAGTGAGCTGCCCAAACTCACAAAGCTGGTAAGTGACTGAGCTGAGATTCAAACAGTCTAAATGTAAATCTTCTGGTCTTTCACTTGGTCGTGTTCTTCTCAGTGGAAGCCCCGCAGCCAGCTGGCATCGGCGCTCTGCCTGCCTGCACAGGTGTGTTCCCTTAGCTTTCTGTCGCTGACTGAAGGCTCTTTAAGAAGGCTCCTCTGCTTCTCACCAATCCCCCATCATCCTTGGGCAGGCTGGCTCCCACCAGAGAAGGCTGGGACATTAATAACAAGACTAACAAGCTGGTGCATCTGTCATTCAGTCACAGTACCTGAGTAAGCTTTGAAGACGTGCACACAGGGGCTGTCTCCTGCCAAGCAGGAGGGGCAGGAGGGGTTTCAGCACGGTTAGGCATTGTCTGGCTACAGCGGCAGCCACACTCCGGCAGAGGGGGCTCATCCTGGGGGTCTCTGGCAAGTGGCGACCATCTCCTCGGACCACATGCTGGCAAGATGACAGCCCGGGAGGCAGGAGACGCTAGGCTCTTGTTTCCAAGTCTCAAAGGTACCATAGCAAGTGGGACTGGAGCCAGACTGCCTGGGTTTGAATCCTGACTCTTGCACTTACAAACCCTATGACCGCAGGCAAGTCATTTAACCTCTGCGTGCCTCAGTTTCCTCATGTATAATATTAGCATCCAGGTGTTGTCGTGAGGGAATAAGAGACTTTAGACAGTGCTCCATGAGTGTGAGCTATTACTATTACAGGGACTCCTTATATCCTTGAGCAAGGGGATGAGGAGAAAAGGGGGGATGGCAGCCCCTCATATCCCATGGGAGAATGACTACATCCACCTCCTCACAGGAGCAGCTGTGACGTCTTAGCTATCACCGCAGCTCTGAACCCTGGACAGTTCGCTGCACGCTAACGGCTTCAGTTTTCTTATCTGCAAAGCAAAGGTAATAACGCCTGCCCTTTAGTGTGGGTTATAGCAGGGACCAAACCAACCAGTTGCCGTCAAGTCGACTCTGACTCATGGAAACCCCACGCGTGTCAGAGTAGAACTGTGTTCCGTAGGGTTTTCAGTGGCTGCTTTTTAGGACGTAGGTTGCCAGGCCTTTCTTCTGAGGCACCTCTGGGTGGACTTGTACCTCCAACCTTTTGGTTAGCAACCGCATGCTACCCAGGGACTCACAAAGGTGACTTAGTAGGATTACTGTGAGAGAGGAAGCATGATGAGAGGTAGGCAGTGTCTTTGGGGACCCTAAGGAGGTGGGAAGGTTGAGACCGGGCCGGGGCATAGGGATCTGTAGGATCTACCATCATCGTCACCACAGTCAGGGCATTGGTACTGAATACCTAATTGCATATGTCAATTGACAGGACTATTTGAAGACAATTGAGAGGTTCCAGCCCTTTCCTATGCATAAATGATTCTCTATATCAATGGTTCGCAACGGGAAGGAGAAGGGATTTTGCCCCCCAGGGGACATTTGGCAATGTCTGGAGACATTTTTTGTTATCATAACCTGGGGAGGAGGGTGCTACTGGCACCTAATGGGTGGAGGCCAGGGACGTTGTTAAACGTCCTACAATGCACATCACAGCCGCCAATAACAGAATTATCCGGCGCAAAATGTCGATAGTGCTGAGGTTAAGAAACCCTGTTCCACACCCTTGATATTCGAGGCATGAGCTGAGAGCCAGCATTATCAGCATCACCTGGGAGCTTGTCTCTTGGGCCTACTGAATAAGAATCTGTATACAGATTACATGAGGCATTCATGGCTCCATGGTGGAATTCTCATCTCCTGCCCAGGAGACCCAGGTTTGGTTCCCAGCCAAGGCACCTCGTGCACAGCCACCACCTGCCTGTCAACGGAGGCTTGTGTTGCTATGACGCTGAACAGGTTTCAGCGGAGCTTCTGGACTATGACAAACTAGGAAGAAATGATTGGCGATCTACTTTCAAAAATCAGCCAGTGAAAACCCTACAGATCACAACGATTTAAACCACAGCTGATCATGGAGATGGCGCAGGACAGGGCAGCGTTTTGTCCCATTGTGCGTGAGGTCACCATGAGTTGGGGGTGATGAAGCAACAGCAGTAGCAACAACAAATACATTTTACAACATATGTATTATAGTTTGAAAAGCTGGATCTGTAAAAAACATATATAGAGAATATATAGCCGCCAAACCCAACTATTAACCATAATAGGCCAAATGAAGGGTACTTGGGGGTGGGGAGAACAGAAGATACACTAACAGTGGATGATAGAAGGATGGATGGATGGGTGGAATTAAGATTTGTTGAACACCTAATATATGCCAGGCACCCTGCGAGGTGCTTTACACAGGTGACTTCGTTTTTCTCCAAAACAACCTTAGATGGGGAGTATTCATTTTCAGGGTTGCAAGGGCAAAATCTAGAGAGACTACGCCAAACCATGACCTCCCCTCCCAGATATATGTGAAGTCTTCCAGAATCTTCCTACAATTATCCAAACTGGATTATCTAACGAATGTCATTTCATACATGGGCTTGCATGTAAAACCTTATTTCCAGTTGGCACCGGCCATTCACTCCTTGTTTCTCACTCAAGGAGAGGCAGTTCATTTTCATAAGAGCAGACTAGGAATGCAATTTTCTCCTTCGTTTTCTCTTAAAAGATCAATAAATATCTTGTTCTGCCTTTAACAAAGATTGTGCAAATTCTCTATAATCAGCATTTATTTTCTTTTATTAAGAGGACATGTTGAAGGTTAGCAATAAAATTAGTAACTTTGAATCTTTATGATCCCAAAACTCAATGATTGCAGCACAGTGATATAACAATAATAACTAGTAACTACCATTTATTAAATGCTTACTGTTTGTGAGATGCTTTGTATCAGCACCTCTAATCTGCCACACAAGTGCTATTCATCATTCTCTATTCTCATTTTTCAGAAAAAAATTAAGATGTAGACTTGGCCAAGGCACTAAGTGATGGGGTCAAGATTGGATGTGAGACCTGCCTGGCTCCAAAGCCCAAGCTCTCCATCCACCCCCACACGGCCTCTTAGTGGGAGCGGTCCTTGACACTCCCTGGAATGTCAGTAGGCTCCCGTGCAGGCTCTCAAGTTCTCATTTTCCCCAACCCCCCTCTCATTCCATCCCTGGGACCTGTTTTCCCAGGTCACCCTCTCCCCTCCACGAGCAGGACCCCACCCTTCCTCCAAACCCAAGTCATGCTGGGGCTTGGAAGATGTTACACAAAGGCCTCAGTGTAAAATGTGGATGGTTTTTGAACCTGATCAGGAGCTAGCAGACTTTTTCTGTAAAAGGTATTATAGTACAGATTTTAGCCTTTGCAAGATAAATGATTTCTGTCTCACCTTCTCAATTCTGCTGTTGTAGTGCCAAAGCAGACATAGGCAATATGTAGTGAATGGGTGTTAGTATGTTCCAATAAAACTTTATTGGCAAAAGCAGGGCAGAAGGCTAAATGTGACTGAAGGACTGTAGTTTGTAAACCCCTGACCTGGTGTTCTGTGGTCTATGCATCAGAGAAAGCTCCAGGCTGGAGGCTGAAATGGTCCCTGGGTGGCACGAACGGTTTACCCTTACCTACTAATAGAAAGATTGGCAGTTTCTTCCAGCAGTGCCATGGGAGAAAGGGCTGGCGATCTGCTTCCATAAAAATTACAGCCAAGAAAATCCTATGAAGCAGTTCTACTATGTAACACATGGGGTCGCCGTGAGTTGGAATCGACTTCACAGCAAGGTGTCTGGGTTTGGTTTGGTAGGAGGTTGAAACACAGTGGTCTATGGCCATGTGCAGCCTGCCCACAGGTTTTATTCAGCCTAAAGAGCTTTCGTTTTAAGGATATTTTAAAACATACCCGAAAGCAGAGCTGAGTACAATGAGCCCACATGTACCCATCACCCATCTTCAACTATCAACTTTTTGCCAATCCTGTGTCAGCTATCCTCCCCTCCCTGACATCCATCTCGTTTTTTCCTAAAGTATTTTAAAGCAAATCCAAACATCACATTATTTCATCCATAAATACTTCAGTGCGTCTCTCTAGCAGATGAGGACTTTTTTTAAACAACCACAAAACCATTATCATCTAACAAAATGAATGTTAATTCCTTATTAGCATCTAGTACTTCGAGAGTATTCAAATTTCCCTAATTGTCTCCAAAATGTCTTTTTACAGGTAGTTTGTTTGAATCAGGATCCAAATAAGGTCTACACACTGTATTCACACAGATCTTTTAAGTTTTTGAATTAGTTGTCAACATGTAAAAATCTGAATTTCACACAAACATCGGATTTTCCGCTTCTCTTGAAAAGACTGGATCTGGGAATTTTGCAGCCTCCTTCCCCCGTGGAGGCAGCAACACTGAGCAGCCAGGGAGCGTTAGGCGGGACCCTGTGTTCTCCTGCCCCCACCGCAATCCCCACTTTCTCATCCTGACAGCGTGACCCCCACAGGCTGTAGAGTTTGATTCCTCCTCTGGCCGCTCAAGGAGCTCTGGTGGCACAACGGTGCCAGGCTGCTAACTACAAGGTTGGCGGTTTGAACCCACCCAGCAGTTCTGCAGGAGAAATACCTGGCGATCTGCTCTCGCAAAGATTGCAGCCAAGAAAACCCTATGTGACAGTTTTACTCTGTCACATGCAGTCGCTATGAGTGGGAATCGACTGAACCGCACCCAACAACATCACCTCACACAAGGAAGTCTCTTGGATCATCATTCCCCCGCCTACCTTTCCCTTCGCCCACCTCAGAGCTGGCCCTTTATGATTCTATTTCCTCCTTGTTATGGGTTAAAGCGTACTCCCCCAAAAGATATACTGAACTCCTAACCCCTGTTATCTGTGAATGTGAACTTGTTTGGAATTAGAGTCTCTGAAGATGTTATCTGTTGGATTAACATGAGGTCATACTGGAGTAGGCTAGGTCCTAATCCTGCATGACCGGTCCTTATGAAAGAGGAGAAGGGACACAGAAACAGAGGAAGGACAGCCCCGTGATGCTGCAGCCACAAGCCAAGGAATGCCCGGAGCTCCCAGAAGCTCAGAGAGGCATGGGACAGATTCTCCCTCAAAGCCTCAGAAGGAATCAACATGGCCGACACCCTGGTATCAGTCTCTCAGCTTCCAGAACTGTAAGACAATAATTCTGTTATTTAAAGCCACCCACTTTGTGGTCTTTTGTTACAACAGCTCTAGGAAACTAAGGCAGTCCTTCAAAGCAAACCTTAGAGTCCACCCGATTCCAGCAGGAACCGTGTAGAAAGGAGAGGTCCACCCAGAATGATCGACCAGTCCTCTAGCCACTTGGAGTGGCTGCCTACAAGGCATTAGGAAAACTCTCCTTCGCCCGAACTCTCCCCCACTGGCTCAGTTTACACAAGACACAGAGCGAGAACAGGCCTGCCTCATACTGACTGTGTAGCCTTGGAGAAATCACTCCCCCTCTCTGGGCCTTAGTTGCCCCACCCATATGATGAGGGGAGCAGTAGGGGGAAAGGTTGGGTCACAGAACAATCCAAGTTGAGGGCCTGGGTGAAGCAGATGTGAGTCCACAACCTTGTGATCCTGTGAGTCTATTCTACAAACATGGCCTGTTCACTCCATCACCAGGATGGCCGAGGGGTAAGGAAGGGAGAGAGGACCTAGAAAGGATAAAGAACACAGCTAGCACCAGACAGAATATACAAATGGTCAACGCACACGTGAAAAGATGCTCAGTGTATTAGCCGTTCGGGAGCTGCAAATCAAAACCAAAAGCTACCATCTCACTCCCATTAGAATGGCTATGATAAAAACAATAACAATAGAAAACAAAACAAGTGTCAGTGAGGATGCGGAGAAATTGCAACCCTCATCCATTGTTGGTGGGAATGCAAAATGATACAGCCACTGTGGAAAACAGTATGGTGGTTCCTAAAAAAATGGAACAATCCCAATCCTAGGTATATACCCAAAAGACTGGATAGCAGGGATGCAAACAGAAACCTGTACATCAATGTTCATCGCAGCATTAGTCACAACAGACAAAAGGTGAAAGCAACCTAAATATCCATCAGCAGATGGATGGATACGCAAATGTGTTCTTTACATACAAAGGAATACTACTCAGCCATAAAGAGAAATAAAGTCTTGGTGCATGCCATAACATGGATGAATCTTGAAAACATTATGCTGAGTGAAATAAGTCAGTCACAAAAGGACAAATACTGTATAATCTCACATAAAATAGACAAATACATAGAAATTAAGGCTTATTAGTGGTTACCAGAGGTGGGAGGGAGGGGGAAAGGGGACACTGAGTTTCTGTTAATGGTGGTGGGATAAGTCAGAAAAAGATAGTGACAATGGCTGTACAACATCAAGACTGTAATCAATGTCACTGAATTAGATGTGTTAAAATTGTTGAATTACCAAAGGCTTTGTTATGTATATTTTTATCACAATTAAAAAGAAAAAAAAAAGAACACAGCCAGGAGAGGTACCACCTCAGGGCTGAGCAGGGGGAAGAAACTGCACACTCCATGGGCACCCCCCTCCCCAGCTTTTCCTCTCTATTCTCTCAGGCCACCATCTTCTGACTGTTGGTGCACGCTGGTTCCTGATTCTCTTTCCCTCTGGGTATGGAGCAGTCCTCACTTCCATGTGGTACATATAGGATTTGGAGCGATGCTGAGAATGTAACTCAGGCTGGCTCTGAGTCAGTGTGTGTGTGTGTGTGTGTGTGTGTGTGTGTGTGTGTTCATGTGGGGCAGGGGTGCGTGGTAGCAGTAGGCTCCGTGTCTAGAAAACGTGACTCAGGCAACAGCCCATCCTGGAGTGCTCAGTCACGCAGAGGAATCCAGCTGCAGGGAAGCCAGGTGGCAGTACCAGCCCAGTGGGGGAGTCAAACAGGTAAACAAGCAATTCCAACAAAATGTGATAAATGCTAGAATAGAAGCATGCATCAGGCACCTTGGGAACACAGAGGAAATAATCCATTTGTTTATCCAGTTATATATGTCCCCACCCTGGTTCTAAAAATGATTTGAGGAGGCCAGCCAAGCTCAACACAGAAAAACAAAGTGAAAATTGAGGGAAAAAAATGTAGGAAGAATAAGTTAAAAGCAAGAGTAAAGTTAATACTCAAAATATATGCCAAGAGGTCCTTCACTCTTACTAGACTTGAGTCACAAATCTGTCTCTGAGCTTCCAAGCAGCCGATGCAAAAGGGGAAGTCCTCTCAGTTCTACAATTCACAGTGTTCCTCAAAATAAAGCACAGCTAGGCACATACCCAAATGAACTGAAAGCAGAAACACAAACAGATACTTGTCCACCAAGGTTCATTGCAGCATTATTCACAATAGTCAAAAAATAGAAACAACTCAAATGTCCATCAACAGATGAACGGACAAACAAAATGTTGTGTATACACACAGTGTAATATTACTCAGCCATAAAGAGAAATGAAGTTGTGATACATGCTACAACATGGATGAACCTTGAAAACATCATGCTGAATGAAATAAGTCAGAGACAAAAGGACAAATATTGCATGACCCTACTGACATGAAGCAAATGAATAAGCAAAGGCACAGAGACCACAGTTTGTTAGTGGTCACTAGGGGCTGGTGGCAGAGGTGGTTATGGGGAGTTATTGCTTAAAGAGAGCTGAGTCTCTGTTAAGGATGATGAAAAACATGAAAATGGATAGTGGTGATGGCTGCACAACATGGTGAACATAATTAACGTCACTGAACCGTACATGTTAAAAATAGCTAACATGGCAAATGCTTTCTTCTAGGTATTTTACCACAATAAAAATAAATAAATAAAGCCCAGGAAAACTGGCAATGTACAAGTAATACTGATGCTTGGACCCGAGAGAATTTCCTCTCTTGGCAGTTCTAAAGCTAGGTGAGAGGTATATGAGAATTTTCTGTACTATCTTTGCAACTTTTCTGTAAATATAGAACTATTCCAAAATTGAAGGTTTATTTACAAAAAGACAACCCAATTAAAAAATGGACAAAGGTTATGAACAGGCACTTCGCCAAAGAAGACATTCAGGCCGCTGATACACACATGAAGAAATGCTCACGATCATTAGCCGTTAGAGAAATGCAAATCAAAACTACAGTGAGATACCATCTCACCCCAACGAGGCTAACATCAATCCAAAAAACACAAAATAATAAATACTGGAGAGGTTGTGGAGAGACTGGAACACTTATACACCGTTGGTGGGAATGTAAAATGGTACAACCACTTTGGAAATCTATTTGGTGCTTCCTTAAAAAGCTAGAAATAGAAGTACCATACGATCCAGCAATCTTGCTCCTTGGAATATATCCTAGAGAAATAACAGCCATCACACGAATAGATATATGCACACCCATGTTCATTGCAGCACTGTTCACAATAGCAAAAAGATGGAAACAACCTAGGTGCCCATCAACGCACGAATGGATAAACAAATTATTGTATACCCACACAATGGAATACTACGCAATGATAAAGAACAATGAAGAAGCCATGAAACATCTTATAACATGGAGGAATCTGGAGGGCATTATGCTGAGTGAATTTAGTCAGTCACAGAAGGACAAATATTGTCTAAGACCAGTAGTATAAGAACTCAAAAAAAGGTTTAAACACAGAAGAAAACATTCTTTGATGGTTACGAGGGTGGGGAGGGAGGGTGAGGGTTATTTACTAACTAGATAGTAGATAAGAATTACCTTAGGTGAAGGGAAGGTCAGCACACACTACAGGGGAAGTCAGCACAACTGGACTAAACCAAAGCTAAGAAGTTTCCTG
>NW_004444074.1:6272045-6276224 GCF_000243295.1 Trichechus manatus latirostris
GGCCACATAAACCAGAGACTTCATCAGCCTGAAACCAGAAGAACTAGATGGTGTCTGGCTACCACCAATGACCGCCCTGACAGGGAACACAACACAGAGTCCCTGATGGAGCAGGGGAAGGGTGAGATGCAGAACTCAAATTCTAGTAAGAAGACCAGACTTATTGGTCTGATTGAGACTGGAGGAATCCCAGAAAGCACAGCCCCGGGACTCTCTGTCAGCCAGGAACTAAAACAATTCCCGAGGCCAACTCTTCAGACAAAGATTGGATTGGACTGTGGGACATAAAATGATTCCCCATGAAGAGTGTACTTCTTAGCTCTAGTAAACACATGAGACTAAATAGGCAGCTTCTGTCCAGAGGGGAGATGGGAAGGCAGAGAGGGTCAGGAGCTGGTTGAATGGACATGGGGAATCAAGGGTAGAAAGGAGGAGTGTGCTGTCACAGTATGGGGAGAGCAATTAGGGTCACATAACAATGCCCGTATAAATTTTTGTATGGGAGACTAACTTGATATGTAAACTTTCACTGAAACTACAACAATAAAAGTAATTGTCAAAACAAAAAAAATTGAAGTTTAATTTAAAAAAAAAAAAAGTCACAGGTCAAGCCCAAGTTACATCTTTCCCTCCACACTGCAGGCTCCTCAGACGTGGATTGGTGCTGTTCCTATTTGTCAATTAGCTGTTCGAATCCACCCAGAGGGGTATTGAAAGACAGGCCTGGTGATCTGCTTCTGAAAGTTCCCAGCCTTGAAAACTCTACAGAGCAGTTCTACTCTGCACACGTGGGGCTTCCGTGAGTCAGAATTGACTTGACAGCGACTAACAACAACAACGATTCATATTATTGAATTATGGACTTGTTGACAGCACGTGTTTATAACAATCAAATAATTGAGTAATAATTATCAGTAGCAAGAAGAATAGCATCACATGACTTGTACCTACCGTGTGCCAGGTCCATTGCATGCATTCAAACACAGCCTTACAATAAAGCTAGGAGATGAAACGTGAACTTCCAAGTCAGCAGGTCTGGGTGTGAATCCCAGCTGCCTGAGACCTCTTTGTCAAGTACAGCTTGACCCCCCTGAACTTCTACTTTCTCTTCTGTGATATGGGGAAGGAGAAAGAACTAACATTTTGGGGAATGTACAATGACAGTCACTTTACAGACCCCAGATCATGTAGAGCTGTCCTATAGCCCTGACAGATGGGTGGGCATTATTAGCCCCATTTTGCTAAAGAGGAAACTGAGGGGCTCAGAGAGGTTGTGTAATGAGTCAAAGGTCACACAACTAGGAAGTAGAAGTGCCAGGGTCCAAAATATAATATGAATATAAAGCTGGACTCTGCGTTCCCCTGCACTATGATCCCCCCAATGCCCCTTGATGCACATGCGTAATCTCACCTTGGATTTGAAGACGGGGAGGTCACCAAACCCAGATGCGCGGTTCAGGGGCTACTCTTCAGATTCTGAAATAAAAAGTATTGTTTTTGAGGCCATTACCCAGCATCTCTCAGTTTATGGGCCTCTTTTATATTTACAAGTCCTATGAATGTGCAATTGAAATAGACCAAAAATGTGTCTCTAGAATCTTACGTGCTTGGAAATCAGAGCAGGGCATGTTGGTGAAGGGAGAAGTTGTTCAGAACGCTGAAGTCTAAATTATGGGAATCAAGCCGAAATCTCAGTTCTCGGAGTAAAGTTCAAAAACACACAGAGAACCAGACAAGATAACAGGTATCACTGCCAGAATGGGGAGCGGAACTTCAGCAGGAGGAAAACAAACCCAATAGAGTCCTCAGACGCTTAAGGATCCAGGGTTTCCACACCTGCCTCCCTGCCAGGGGTGCCACGCTGAGTCACGCCACTTGCACACAACTCCAAGGGGCACCATTCACCTGTACAAATGCCACCCCCTTAACTTGTGCAACGTCACCCCCTCTCTGCCTCCAAATTAGGAGGATTTCTAAGAAGATCAAACATGGCAGGGCTTAAAGGAGGATGTTGTGAAGAAAGACCTGGGAAATGTCTTAGGTCTCCTAGAACTTGGAAGACGCAAAGGAATGTAACCAACATGTATGGGGCACCCAAGGAGACTGCTAACTGAAAGGCTGGCAGTTCAAACCCACCAGCGGCTCCACAGGAGAAAAGACCTGGTGATCTGCTCCTGTAAAGATTACAGCCTAAGAAATCCTATGGGGCAGCTCTACTCTGTCCTATCGAATCCTTATGAATTTGAATCCACTCAACAGCACACAACAAACAACAATATGGGGCACCGGCTATGTGCCTCCTTCATGCTAAGCCTTCACTCATTTTGTCTCATTTAATCCTCATCATCCCCTATTTCAATGATAAGGAAAGAAGCTCAGAGAGGTTCAGTAACTTGCCCAAGGACACACAGCTAGTGAGTGATAGAGTCAGACTTGGAACCCAGATCAGTGACTCCAAAGCTCACATTAGTTCCTCTCTATCCAGCCTGAACTCTGAACCTGAATTTATGCAGGGCTGAAAGGGCTAAAAGGGCCATTGAGGGAAGTTTGAAAAAGGAAATTAAGCCATAGAAAGGCAACCTGAAGGGTTTAGGGAAAACGGAGTGGGGAGGAGGCCCAGTTCCTTCAAGCCTTGAAGATTAGGGGAATGGGAGGTGGAGGGTGACTGTCTCTTTATTAGAAACCAGTTGCCATTGAGCCAGTTCCAACTCATGGCAACCCCATGTGTGTCAGAGTAGAACTGGGCTCCGTGGGGTTTTCAATGGCTGATTTTTCAGAAGTAGATCACCAGGCCTTTCTTCAGAGGTGCCTGTGGGTGGGCTCCAACCTCCAACCTTTCAGTTGGTAGCCAAGCACGTCAACTGTTTGCACATCAGTGAAAACCAACAGCAGAGGGTGAAGCCGCCTCATTCCGCTCCCACTTCCCTGAGTCTCTGCCCTTTTAGCTCTCACTGATGGATGACCAGGCTGTCGCTTGGGTCTTATACATCCTGGGGATGGCTCTGCTGGGGGGCTGAAGGTGGGGGTGGGGTGAAGAACATAAATGCAAATCTCTGTATTTGGGCCAGGAAGCCCTGTCTCAGGCACTTGGGTCTAGAGGTAGCCTGTGAACTGAGCACTGGACGGAGAGACAGAGGGTCTGCGGTCCAGTCCTGTCTCGGCCACTAGCTGGCTATGTGACTTTGGGGCATGTCACTCTCCCTCTCTGAGACTCCATTTTCTTACCTCCATACAGTGCAGGGAGGCTGACTTAGATAGCATTGCTAAGCCTTTTCCATTTGTAACATCCTTCGGTTCTGGAATTTGCCTCTGCTTCAATCAGAAAGGCCAACGCAGAGCCTTCTCCAGGGCGGTGGCCTTATTTTGCAGGCTGTCTTGCTCTGGGTGGCTCAGCTGCAGCCTGCCCGTCTTCCTTGCCCACACACACCAGGGCTCAGGCCTCGTTAGCCGAACTGACATGGGGAGGAGGGCAGGAGGGACGCCGAGTCATCTTGCCTCTCCTTGGTCTCAACACCTCCCTACTTTCTGAATTTTTAAAAGTGCCTTTATTCAGAATTCATCAAAGATTCATCAGGCTTGGGATTGGTCAGAGTGTTTGCCTGAGGAGCCAAGTCGGAATGGAATGAGGGAGGGAGCCGGGAGGGAGGGGCTGAGCAGGCAGTGAGCACGCAAAGATGCCTGGAGTCACAGAAGGGGCTAGAGATGAGGAGAGTGTCCTCCTGGGGGAGCTTCATATCAGCTTTGGGTGACCCTTTGGGAAGGGCCTCATCTTTTCCAAAGTGGGAGTCAGAGGTCCTGTGTGAGCTCCCATTTCACAGGAGGTTGGGAGGACCAATGAGACAAGAACGGGCCATCACTCCCTTATAAACTGAGAGTTTAAAACCGTGGAAAGGGAATTGGGTGGCATTGTAGATCTCAAATGCCTAACTGCAAAGAAAGACATTTGGGAGCTGTTGGTATGGTCCAGTGGTTTCCAAACTGGGGTAGACACAAGGACAAGAGACAGGTCCGTGGATCACTCTGCTCCAGCCTTCAAAGCAACTCCTTCTCTCTTCTGCCTTGTATCTTTGGCTTCCACAGAAGATTCTATTTAGCACAAAAAAAAAAAAAAAAAAAAAAACAAGAAAAAAGAGGGTTGACATGTTGAGGGAACTGGCAAGGCAAGCTGGACCAGTCATT
>NW_004444074.1:6276324-6293580 GCF_000243295.1 Trichechus manatus latirostris
AGTCCATCCCTTCATTTTACAGAAGAGGAAACTAATGTCCAAAGTGGGGCAGTGGCTTGCCCAACACCCCTCATCCAGTCAATAACAGAGCTGGGACTGGAACCCAGGGGTACTGGCACCCAGACGAGAAGTGTTTCCTCTTCTCTGTCAGCTTCATCTTGTTGATGCCTTTGTATGGGTGTGTCCACGATCTCCCAAACCAGAGGTGAGCTTGCAGTGAGCAGGCAGCTGGCCTCACCAGAGAAGAGCATTCCCTGGGTCAGACCAACAGTGCAGCATGCTGGAATGTTCTGGTTTGGGTATACCTTGCAGTTAGGTAATCCTGGCTTGAGTCTTTCCGTGGAACAAAATGAAGTTCCTCCAGTGCTGACGAATACCTGGATTTCCACCCTGAGAGCACTGGATCACCTGATCCAACTCTCTAGTTTTCCGATGAGGAAACTGAAGCACAGGAAGTTGTGGGTCACATTGGCACTAGACCTGCCAGGTGCAGGGTTAGTGCTCCTTGTATGACACCACTGTGCCTCCCCAGGCCCTCTGTCCTGTTTTCCAAGAGCCCCTTGGCCCCACGGCCACCCCCACCCCTGGGAGGTATGACAAGGCTAGGCACGGGGGTGGACCTTCTCTGGGGGTCTTCACCCCTCTCTGTGTATTTATAGAGGCTTGGCTAGCTCTCAGAACACCCACAGAGGACCAAGCGAGACAATACACTGAGATAATCACGTTTTTAATAATCGCCTGGAGTTTGTTTAACATACAATCATGGCCAACAATAAATCCAAATTAAAAGCCCAACTGGGAGGCCTAAGTTAAGCTGCCTGGTTGGAAATTAACAGCTGAGGGAGAGGAGGGGGAGGAAGCGAGAGAAGGGGTGCAGCGAGGAGAAGAGAGCAATCCTAGATCGAGGTTAGGATATTCTCAGGAGGGGCAGAGAAGGGCCTTCCCTGGCTCTAGCTCCAACCCCAACCCCAGTGCATGACTTGCATTCTTAACCTGAAAGGACCTCTCAATGGTCCTGGCAGAGAAAGCATATGAGTCCCCAAACTTCAGAGCAGTAAAACAAAGAAGTGATACCTACTGCCCTGCCTGCTATCACACAAGCTCCATGAGGCCAGGGACCTACTGTCAAGCTCAGTTCTGCATACTCAGCCCCTGGCAGCCCTTAGGTAATCGACAAATGACCATTGAACAAATGAATGAATGAATGAACATGAGTGCATATCAACAAATGCTTCCACATCCATCTATTCATTCCTTCAGGGCTTTTTTGCCCTTTAGATATTTATTGAGCACCTACAGTACCTGGGGAGACAGAGACAAACAAGAGTCCTGCTACCTAGGAGCCAAGGGAACAGATAAACAGATGGATGGTTTCAGTTCTGGGTGATGCTGGAGGAGACACTGTATTTCCCAGGGCTGCCATAACAAAGTACCACAAACCTGGTGACTTAAAACAGCAGAAATTTATTCTCTCACAGTTCTGGAGGGCAGAAGTTCAAATTCAAGGTGTTGGCAGGGCCATGCCCTCTCCGAAGACTCTGGAGGAAGATGCTTCCTTATCTCTTCCAGCTTCTGGTGGCTCCAGCTGTTCCTGGCGGCTCCAGCTGTTCCTGGCTGTGGCAGCATCACTCCAGTCACTGTGTCCACAGGACCACCTTCCCTGTGTGTCTGTCTCGCTGTGTCCCTTGGACTCTTTTTGTAAGACACCAGTCACCCTACTCCCGTAGGACCTCCTGTTAACTAACAACATCTTCAAAAACCCTGTTTCCAAACAAGGTCACATTCACAGTTACCAGGGGTTAGGACTTCGACATATCTTTTGAGGGAATATAATTCAAACCATAACAGCGCCCAAAGGGGCTGGACCAGTTCAGGGGTGAAGGGCTGGATCAACAAGGCTTCCAGGAAGAAGTTTCTTGACACTGAGTGCTGAAGGAGGACAATTAAATGTCAGCCAGGAAGGCAAGAGTCTGGACCGGGAACATTGTAAGGGGTACTGGGTATGGTGGGTGGTACTGGCCAGAGACTCATGTCCCAGACAAAACAAACAGCATGTGCAAAAGGGGGAAGTGAGAGAGAATATGAGTGGTTCAACGAATGGAGAAATGTTCAGTGAGATTGGAGAACAGGATTCGGGCTGGAAGCTGAGGAGGGAGGGAGGGAGGAGTGCAGATGGTTGGCAG
Source organism: Trichechus manatus latirostris (assembly GCF_000243295.1). NCBI lineage: Eukaryota > Metazoa > Chordata > Mammalia > Sirenia > Trichechidae > Trichechus > Trichechus manatus. Next base: position 6,278,508 of record NW_004444074.1, read on the forward strand.
GAGCCAGATCATTTGGGACCGTGTGAGCCATGCTAAAGAGTTTGGACTTTATCCTAAGGGCAAAGGGAAGTTATTGAAGGGTTTTAAGCTGGGGGAATGGAATGGCCAGAAATGCACTTGAGAAAGATCGCTCGGCTACAGTGTGAAGAATGGATTAGAGGTGAAGGAGCCTGGGGCCAGGCAGAGCTGTTTGGAAGCTGCAGCCGAGAGCCAGGAGAGGGGAAGCAATGGCGTGGGCCCAGGAGGAGCTGTGAGATGGAGGGAAATGGACAGATCTGAGAAGGGTCAGGGAGAGGGGAGCAAAGGGCCACGGTGACCTAAGGTGGGGGTGAGATAGAAGGGGCATCCACGTGACCCCCAGGTATCTGGGGTGAGTGGGCGGGTGACAGTGCCACTGAAGACACACACACAACTGGCAGAGACCCTGGGTCTGCTGCGAAATCTTCTCAGGGAGGAATGCACAGGGCCACTGGCCCTGGTGACTGCAAGCTCTAAAGCGAGGCCATGCTTCCACGTCTGACTTAAATCCAGCCCACTGCTGTGTCTTGTCCAGGGCCCTCCTTGGAAGGCATGGTTATGAATCCTATAGTGCCCAAGCTGTAATAGCCTTAGGGAAACATCTAGATCAACCCCCTCATTTGACAGTCTTGGAAACTGAAGTCCGGGGTGAGAGATGACTTGCCCATGGTCACCTAGTGAGTGGGTGGCAGAGCTGGGAGCAGAGCCCAGGTATCCTGATATGGAGCAGAGACTTTTACAGTGAATGCATGGTCCAGATTTTCTGGGACTGCCCAAGTCCAGACACACCATGTGCCTGGTCCCCACTGTACACTGTGTTCCCACTGCGGGGTCAGAAGATACCATTTGCAGCAGCACTGAAGGGCAGAGCTCAAAGGCCTCGTTATTTCTTTAGAGTCTAAGTCTAGAGAGCCAACTGTGGGGCAGAAAGGAGAGACAATGGGTGTCAGGAGATCTGGGTTTGAGTCCTGCCTCTTCTGCTTGCATGTGCCAATGTATGAGAATGTTGACACATTGTGAAAAATATAACCAACTGATGTCCCTAAAAAAAAAAAAAAAAAAGAGGGAATGCAATGGTACAGTTGCTTTAGAAGACAGTCAGGTAGTGTCTTACGAAGCTGAACATAGTCTTACCACACAACCCAGCAATCACACTCAGAGTTATTTACCCAAATGAGCTGAAAACTTACGTCCACACAAACCTGCACCCAAATGTATATAGGAGCTTTTTTCATAATTGCCAAAAATTGCAAGCAACCAAGATGTTCTCCAATGGCTGAATGAAGAAACAAACTGTGGTCCATCCACACAAAGGAGTGTTAGTCAGTGATGTAAAGAAATGAGCAACCAAGCCAGGAAAAGACATGGAAGAACCATAAACACATATTGTTAAGTGGAAGAAGCCAGGCTGAAAAGACTACAGACTGCATGATTCCAACTCTATGACATCTGGAAAAGGCAAAACTATAGAGACAGTGAAAAGATCAGTGGTTTCCAGAGGTTTGGGCAGGGGGAGACTGGGTGGAGCACAGGACATTTTAAAGACAGTGAAACTATTCTGTATGATACTGTAACGGTGCACATAGGACATTATGCATTTGTCAAAACTCATAGGACTGTAAAACATAGAGTGAAGCCTAATGTAAACTAGGGACTTTAGTTAATAACAATGTATCAATATGGGTTCATCACTGGTAACGCATGTAACACAGGACTGCAGGATGTTTACAATAAGGAAACCTGGGGGGCAGAGAGGTATATGGGAATTCTCTGTACTTTCTGCTCAATTTTTCTATAAACCTAAAGCTACTCTAAAAATTGATTTTTTAAAAAAAAAAGGGACTTAAATGGGTCAAGATAGGAATTCAATAAGAACACGTATGCTTTTCGAACTGTAAAGTACAATGGATGGAATGAAAGTTTTTTGTTTTCATTGTTGGAGTCCTTGGTGGTGCAAATGGTTAACGCACTTGGCTGCTAACCAAAAGCTTGGTGGTTTGAGTCCACCCAGAGGCACCTTGGAAGAAAGGCCTAGAGATCTACTTCCAAAAAAGCAGCTATTGAAGACTATGGAGCACAGTTCTACTCTGACACACATGGGATTGCCGTGAATCAGAGTCGACTTGATGGCAATTGGATTTTCACAGTTACTCCTTTAACAAATATTGGGCCTCTAGACACCACGGGGGATACAGAGATGACTAAGACGGGAGATGCCGGTGGGAATTATTTCCTCTGCACTGGCTCTGGGCTCAAGACAAACCAGGACAGAAGTAATGGGCACTGGGGGGGTGGCATGCTTCGGTCAGTGGGTCCTTCCTGCCAGAGCCCCTCCCTGCCTCGGGGCTCACCCACACTCTCGCCAGGACCCTGAGACCCCACCTAGACCTCTCATCCCAGGGACGGGACTGCTCTCAGGCCACCCAATGTTCATTCAACCAACCTTTATTGTACACCAGAGTTTAAGGGTAGTGGTCCCTGCCCGCAGGGAATTATAATCTAGTAGACCTGAGATGCATAGGGGTCCCACCTGCAAATAGATCATGCCACACCCGTGCTCAAAACTCTTCCACCACACTGAGGATAAATATTCCAAACTTCCCTTGTCTTGGGGCCCTGTCTACCACTCTCACTCATGGGTCAGCACTGCCCCTCACTCATGCTACTCCAGCTGTACACACTTCCCACCTTCTCTTCAAATATGCCAATAACACTATTACCTCAGGGCCTTTGCACTTGCCATACCTCTACCTGGAATGCCCCTCCCCAAATACCACCATGGCACACTCCATTATCACTTCATTCAAGTCTCTGTGTAAATGCCCCCTCCTCAGAAAGGTCTTCCATGATCACCCTAGCTAAAAAATAACTTCCGGTCACTCTCCATCCCCCTACCCTGCTTTATATTTCTTCAAAGTACTTATCATGACCTTCCTTTAGATGATATTTCTATTTGTTTATCTGTTTGCTATCTATTTCTCCCCCTGGAATATAAGCTACATGAGGTCAGGGACTTTCTCAGTGTCTAGAACAGGGCTCAGTAAATATTGATTGAATGAAAGACTAAATGCATAAATGAAGTCGATACTACGGCCCTTGTCCTATGAGAGAAGCACCTACTGCATTTCCCTGACTCTAAGACGTACTTTTCAAAAACATCGGCACATTTCTGAAATGTAGATAAGTACATTTAAAAGCAGGGCTCCTTTTCCCAAAAAGCTATTATGAAATCAACTGTGCAGCTTACAATCAATGGCATCTTACAACTGAGGAAAATGCGCAAGAACCCAGAGAGGGCAGGGACTCATCCTCCCCAGGGAGACGTGGTGGAACTTCACCAGGTACTGAATATTTAACAGAGCTCTGAGGAATGAGTGAGCATTTTCTGAAATGAGGTTGTAGAAGGGACATTCCAGGTAGGGAAGCAGCACGGGCAAAGGCACAGAGGTCTGGAGCAGCATCTGTCCATTGCAAAAGAGAAGCTTAGTCTGGGGTGGCTGGGGTGAAAGCTGTTGGGAGCAGTGGCTGAAGATGAAACTGGAAGGTTATTTATAAAGGGCCTCCAACGCTCCTCTAAGGGAGCTGGGCTTTGTTCTGGAGGCAGAGGGGAGCCATGGAGGAGTTTGAGCCAGAGACTGGTTTGCTCAGAGCTATGCTTAAAAAAATCACACCTCCCCCCTCACCTTCCTGCCTCACAGCGGCCCCATACAGACTACAAGGAAGAGCATCCTGCTGGGTTTAGTAGGAGAGGCTGAGTCCTCAATCCCAGGACCTTTTTCCCCCTTTCTTGCAATTATCCAGGCTATTTGCTACTGGTCTGTGCTTCCATTTGGCCTTCAGGGCTGAGCCCATGGTGCATAGTAAGTCCTCTGGCACCCCTAGGAAACCTGTGGATGGCAGCAGAGTCTGGTCCACTGCCCACCCAGCATGGCCTTCTTGCCTCAGGCAGATTGATTTCCCTCCTGCTCTGGAAAGGAAGGACCAGCCTTCCCCAGGCAGGAGAAGGTAGAGGCCCAGGTTCCCTCCTAATCACACCAAGTGCCAGGCACTGTGCCAAGCACATCACATCCATTATCTTCTCTCCTTGTGAGGTTCGTAATATTATCATCCCTACTTTACAGATAAGGAAACTGAGGCTACCATGCCAGCATCTGCAAATAACTGGCCCACAATGAACGTTTAACAAATATTTCATTTTTCCATAGACGTAGACGGAGCACCCACTGTGTGCAGGGCCTTCTGTCAGGACCTATCCCTATGTAGGCTCTGCACATGCCATGACCTTGCTGGTATCTCTGCATAGGTTCCCTTCTACCCTTTCACCACCTGGAAAGTTCCAAGGAGTCTTTAAGACACCACCTCCTCTGTGAAGCCTGGCCTCCCCAAGCAGGATCTGCCACTCCTCCATGGCTTCTCTCCCACTCACAGGGCCCTCTGCACGGCATGAGGTGTTATCCTCTCAGCTTAGCACAGGCACACAGTAGTTTTTCAAATCACATTGGTTAAACGTGTGAACGATCGGCTAACCCCCAAGTGATCAACAAAAAGGCCCTGCCCCACAATGCAATTATTCTGTACGATCCTGCAATGGTGGACATATAACACGGTGCATTTCTCAAAGCCCATAAAATTAAAGGACACAGAGGGAATCCTAAGGTAAACCGTAGACTCTAGTTAATAACAATCTATCAATATGGTTTCTTCAACTGTAACAAATGTAGCACACGAATGCAGGATGCTAATAGTAGGAGAAAGAGCGTGCAGGGGGCCGAGGGGTTATAGGGAACTCTCTGTACTTTCTGCACAGTCCCTGGGGGGTACAAATGGTTAACTTGCTCTTGGTTGCTAACTGAAAGGTTGGAGGTACTTTGGAAGAAAGGCCTGCTGATCTACTTTTGAAAAATCAGCCACTAAAAACCCTGTGTAGTGCAGCTCTACTCTGACACACATGGGGTCACCATGAATACGAAGCAACTCAACGGCAACTTGTAGCAGTAGTAGTATTTTCTGCACAACTTTTCTGTAAACCTAAAACTGCTCTAAAAAATAAAGTGTTAAAAATAAAATTAAAAAAAAAAAAACCTGCCCTAAAAGAGAACAGAGTCAAAAGGGGGAGGGAGAACCCCAAAGCTGGAATGTGAGTCAGGGAAAGCCCACCTCAATTCAACCAAGCTCTAGGGTGCTCAGAGCAAGGAGGGAGGGGATCTGGGGTCCCTCCAACCAGGGCTGAAGGGAAGACGAAGGGCCTTTCATTGACAAGGTAGTCTTTTGCAGGGCTTCAAAGATGGCAGCAGGACTTCCCTAGAGGGGAGGTGGTGACATTGGGTCCAGCTTGTCCTGCAGCAGCCCCTCCTGGGGATGCAAGGGACAGGAGTACTCACTTAACAAATGGAGCCAGCATTCGTCAGCCCTTCACCAAGCACCAGCAGAACAGAAACAATCTTTGGTTTTGCAGTTAATTTGTTCTTTTAATGGAACCATCTTGTTATCAGCTATTAAAATGGGCTTTCCCCATTAGCTGCTGGCGTCCAGAGCGGAAGCTTTTCTCCCAGCCTCTCTGCCTTGAAAAGGAGCAAGTGGACTGGTGCATCTGTGTGCAGTCATTGGGAAGGAGGGGACAGGGTGCTGTTAACACACACTAGCCCAGGCACATATGTACTCTGTGGACACGCATGGTGAAATACATCTACACAGAATCTTTTGAACACAGAGGCTCAAGTCCAAGACATTGAATTCTGAATCCCACCCATGTCCACACTTGTGGATGGAAAATAAACTTGGTGATTCCTATATTCGTGAAAAAGACAGAGTTCAAAAGGGCTTTGTTGTTGTTGGCGTTGGCTGCCATCAAGTCCGCCCCCGACTCATGACCATTCGTGCATAAGGGAACAAAACACTGCCCTGTCCAGCACAATCCCCAGGATCGGTTTCGGATCAGACCATTGTGATCCATAGAGTTTTAATTAACTGATTTTCAGAAATCGATCACCAGGCCTTTCTCCCTAGTCCTTCTTAGTCTGGAAGCTCCACTGAAACCTGTTCAGCGTCACAGCAACATGCAAGCCTCCAGTGACAGACAGGCAGTGGCTGTGCGTGAGGTACCTTGGCCGGGAATTAAATCCTGGTCTCCCATATGGAAGGCAAGGATTTTACCGCTGAATCACCAATGTCTCATGAAAAGGGCCTTAGAGACCATCTAAGAGAAAAGCCCAGAGAAGGGAAGTGACTTTCCTAAGGCTACAGAGCATCTTGATGCCAGAGCCAGGCTGGGACCCAGGCATTCCTATGCCCAGTCTCGGTGGGCTCCTAAAATACAAGCTGCAAATGCTGGTCCAGGCCTCTCAGAGCTGGGGTTCCCAACAGCCCCCCAGGGTCCCCTTCTTGTTCATTTTCCGCTCGGCCAACCTGTCTCTTAAACAGAAACCTAAATATGCCATCACAGCCCAGTTCACATAATGATACTCCCTGCCAGGTGTATAGCACTTTACAGCATACAACCTGCCGTACCTCATTAATTCTCAGTCTTAAAGGCAGGCAGAGCTGTATTATTTTAATCCCCATTTTCCGGATAAGGAAGCCAAGGCTCAGAGACGGCAAGGGATTTGCCCAAGCTCACAGCTTGGAAAGGTAAGGCTGGGATTCAAAGCCAGGCTTCCCGAATCCAAATCCCAGCCACTCTGTGGCTGCTGGTGCAGAAACCAGGTCCGTTCTCCCAGAACCACACTCCGAGACACAAACATGCAGAAGCACACACACGTGCCTATCACCCCAACACATGTGCTGGAGCAAATGAGCAGGGCTGGAATGTGTCTACAGGCAGACACCCCCCCGCCATTATGTCCTCCTCCCACCCCCCAGCCCAGGCTGGCCCAAATCTGCCAACACTCCAGGCACTTAATAAGCAAAAACATCAAGTCACTCAATCAATAAGCTCAGCTGTTGACAACAAGCGAGGGCTGAGCATTCCTAAGAGCTAATAATGCTTTGAGCTATAAACATGGCCATTAGCTGGGCTCCTGCCCTACCAGGCAGAGGCTGTGGCATTTCACGGTTGGCTGAACCCACTCGGCCTGCCCAGGCTGGATTGCCGCTACCATCTCCCTCCCCTGACTTCCTCAGGTACCCCTGCCCGGGACCCAAAGAGGGGCTGCCAGGCAGAGGAAGTTCCAGCTGGATCTCCGAGAACAAATGGAAACCCCGAGAGTTGCCACCTCCAGGACCCCTGACTTTGAACACAGTGTGTCCCCAGTACCATGCTTTGTCACACTTGGAGAGCTGCCAGTCTCTTCAGGGCAAGATGATACACACCCAGCCCCCGAGGAGATCCTATTCAAAGAGGATGCCAGATAGTCTGGGTTTGAATCCTGGCTCAGCTGTTTACTAGCTGTGGGACCTAGAGCGAGTTACTTAACCCCTCTGTGCCTCAGCTTTGTCTTCTGTAAAATGTGAATAACGACCACCTCACTAGGTGATTGTGAGGATTAAAGGTGAGAGCTGTGCCTAGCAGAGTGCCCAGCACATAAAAGATGCCTAAGGATCAAGGCAGGAGGAAAGTGGTCCAGGGGAGCCGTATGTGTGGGTGGGAAAAGCCAGCATGGTTGGAAGGAGGGAGAGACATGAGCTCCACGCCTCCTGTCTCCCATACTTTAATTTCAGACGTGGTCAGGCAGCAAGCTGAAGGTCTGCCTGTTCCCTGCTATCTCCTCCAGATGATCCCTGCACTTACAAATCCTGCTCATCCAGGGCAGGTGGGGGAGGTGTGGGATTAGCAGGCCTGGAAGGCATAGGAAGACAGTGCCCTGCCAGGATGCCAGCCCTGGATTAGAAAGAACACTAGGCCCCATCGCAGATCCTGGACCCGGGCACAAGATTACACCAGCTTCTCCTTTCAGATGAGTCTCAGCCCCAGCAGGGAGTTGCAACATCTGAGGATTACCCTTAATTAGTTGTTGTTGCAATGAATAGAATCAGGGGGCATGTACTCCCCCAGCTTCCCAGAGGGAAATAATATGCCTTCTTAGTAAGTAAAATTATTTTAAAGTGGTGTCAAAACAAAAGTCTCTTCTTTTTCCCTTTCTCTGGAAATCTCAGCATTTCTGACTTGCCGGTGGCTTCCCCTCTTTGTCTGCCTGTGCGACTCTTTTCTCTCTTTCTCTCCTCTTCTCTCTCCCTCTGTCTTCCTCCCTCACTCTCTTTATCTGTCTCCTTCCCTCTCCCTTTCTCTCTCCTTCTCTTTTCTTCTTCTTCCCCCTTTCTCTCCTCCTCCGTCTCTCTCTCGTCTCATTCCCTGTCTCTCGCTCTCCGTCCCTCTCTCTTCCCCCATGTATCCCTTTCTTTCTTCCTCTGTCTCTTTTCCTGTTTCTGTCCATCTCTCTCCCTCTTTTTCTCTCTTTATCTTTGTGTCTCTTATCTCTCAAAGACAGTCTGCGTGTGTTTGTCCAGTCTTATTTCGCCTATAACTGACTCTTTTCACCCAGTTCAGAATTCTCAAAAACTTTTGGGTTAGTGTCACCATCAATGTCCCAAGGTTAAGGGGAAAAATATCTTCAAGGTACAATGGATCAGGACCACGGACAGAGTTTCACGTTGGCCAAGTCAGGACCTTCTGGCTCTGGAGGAGATGGAGCTGCTAATAAGGTACTAGACCATGGTGTGTGGGTGGGAGGAGGCAGAGCAGAATGGGAAGAAGCTCCTGGAACTATCAAGGGTGGGAAAGGAGGGACCTGAGTGGATGTGAGAGGGCGGGATCGAGAGCAGGGCGAGGGTAAAAGCATAGTGGGGGTGAAGGGCTGGACACATGAATAGAGGTGGGAGGGAGGGAGTGTAAGAAGAGAGGCGATGAGTTTGGGGATCTGAGTATGAAAGTGAGGTGGGCAGAAGTGCCAATGCAGATGAGTGCATAAGGGAGTATGCCTGTTCATTTGAGTGGGTGTGACGACAGGCATGAGGGATGTGCCAAGGTTTAGAGCTAGGCTTCCTAATGTTTCCTCTTCACTGCCTCCTGGGAAGTCAGAGTGAGTCCCAGAGGCAGCAGAGGCCAGCAGGGGTGGAGTGGCAGGAGAGCTGGGCACCCACCCTGGAGCTGTGCACTGTGGAGGAAGGCAGGAAAGGAAAGCAGCCATTCTACCAGGCTGGTGGGTAAATATTTAGAGGGCTGTTTCCACATGTATAAAAACTCAGCACGTCTGCTAGGCAGCGTTTGCAGAGGCTGGGAGGAAGGAGCTGGACCTGGGCCAGCCGAGAGGCCTGTTTAAACCCTCTAACTCACAGCTCCCCCAACCCACGCTGCACCGGTCTCCTCATTCTCAGAGACACACACACTCACGCAGCAGCAGCACCGGCCTACAAAGACATGATTAGACACACACTACATATTGGTTCCCACACAGATGCACACGTGAACATACACCCGCAGTGGCCAGCATGCATATCGTAGACTCACATCCAGGCAAATGCAGACAGCACCCTGTGTGCCAGCTCACAACAAACACAGACGCCACGCCGTATCATATACACAGGCAAACCACAAAGCTCACATACTATTACAAATACATTCACAGTGGCCCACACTGCTCACACAATAACACACATGCACACCTGCTTCGCATGACATCATACTCATAGGTACATACGACTTATAGCTAAACATGCGGAAACCCATAATCACAGATTAAACAATATCACAGGTGGATCAACACATATTCAGAACATACACACGATTTCACACAGGGACCAAATATATACTTTAAATGTCATGTCACTTACATGCACATACACAGGCATTTAACACTCACGGATTCTCATAGTTCCTATACCATCACAAACACATAAACTCACAAGCACAGTTTATTTATCATCACTCACAAACCCACAAAGCTCCCGGGCACATCCCATAGCATCACACACCATCTTGTACATGAAACTGGTCATCACCTGGGAAACTTCATGCAATAAGTGTAATGTTTATAAGGTAGTGGTGAAGAGAATTACTCTGGAGTCAAACGGCCAGAGCTCAAATCCCAGTTCTGCTATTTACAAGCTGGTCTTAGATGAGATTCTAAGAATTAAATGAGATAATGCACTTAGAATGGTATCAAGCCCATAGTTATCACTCAATAAACTGTATCTATAATTATCACACAGTTTAATATATATTTAGTGTCTCCATTTCATAGGTAAGAAAGTTGAGGCTCAGAGAGTAGAAATGACTAGTCCAAAGTCACAAGAATGATGCTGATGATGGTGATGATGGTGGTGGTGGCACCTGCTGGAGCCAGGTGTTGTTCTTAGTGCTTTCGTATATATTATCTCATTTACCATATTTTTACACAAATAATGCGTGCCTTCTTCTTTTGTTTGCCAATCATGCCCTTTCCCCCCACAGTGAAGTATTTTAGTAAGTGTGCTATGCTGAGTTTTTACATCAAATGTTAAAAAAAAAATTGGCATATTGGCATTTATGAAAATATCTCACAGGGGAAGCACGTGGTCAGCAAACAAATGTAGAAGGCACATGTTATTTGTGTAAAAGTATGGTAATCCCCTTAACTATATGAGGCAGGCACTGTTTTATCCCCACTTTACAGCTGAGAAAACTGAGGCATAAACATGTTAAGTATCTTGCCCCCTAGTTACACAGTCAGTTAATAAGGGTAAAGCCAAGATAAAACCCAGGAAGTCTGCTCCAGAACCATTGCAGTTAAGTAGCTTGGCCCACTTATCCACCAGCCAAGACCCTTCAGTAATGTTGGAGTTTCTCTCTACAACTCTTACCCACTTATCTGCACTGACTCTGCTAAAGCCTCCTCTCTGGTCTGCATCATTTTCTGGGAATCTAGGCCTTACCTTTGGTCCAAGATGTGGGAAGCCCAAGGAGGTTAGAGCCAAGAACTCTGGATTCCAATCCCAGCCCTGTAACTCAAACAACCACATGGCTCTGGCCAAGTTCCTTAATGCCTCTGGCTTCCAGTTTGCCATCTGTGAAACAGGAATGATTGTATCTCCCCCGGAGGGCTGTTTTGAGGATTAGGCCTATTCATGGGCGTGAATGGTCTTTGAAGACTAGGAAACTGTCTACAGATATTGACGACAGTGGCATCAGGACACTGGAAGCTCACAGAACCCTTGGCTCTCAGATTCTGCACCCAGGGCAGTGTCAGGATCTCAGGCTTGGTTGGGAGCATTCACATAACCTAGGGCCCTTCTGAAGAGTGTCTGGGGCCAGCAGGGGCAGAGCCTTGGAAATAAATTTGCTTACAAGTCTTTGCCTAGCAATGAGGAAAAGGTACATCTCAGTCAGGATAGGCTAAATTCTACTATAGTAATAAACAATCCCCAATCCTCAGTGGCTGAAACCACATTATTTCCTGCTCACACTCAATCCCCATCAACAGTCAGCAGAGGGCTCTGCTCCTGGGCATCACTCGGCCCCAGGCAGTTAGAGCAGCAAACATCTAGTGCGTGGTCAGTCACTCTACCAGAAGGAAAAGAGCACTCTGGAGGGTCTCATTTTGACAATTAAATGCTCTGCCTTGGTGGGACACATGTCAATTCTGCTCGCAAGTCAGTAGTCGGAACTAGTCACAGAGCCTCCATTCAAGGGGCCAGGCAGCACAATCCCACCGTATAGGTAGGGAGATGTAGGGGTGCCTGAAACTAATGGGATGACAGTACTCATGACAGCCACAAGGAAGAAAGAGGCAGCAGCAGTGAGCTGACACCAGGCTTGCACTGTGCCCTGTAGCCAGGACCCCTGGGGTGGATCCAGCTGCTAAGGCAGGTGTGCCCTGTCCTGTGAAACAGTCCCTCCCAGTGCGACTCTGTGGGGAGGAAGGGACTATGGAGTCCCAGAAGGCCGGATTTGAAAGCTGGCTCTACAACACAATGCTGCATGCCTGTGGGACAGTTACGTCCTCTCCGCGCCTCATTCTCTTTGTTTGTAATAGAGGGTTAAGCTCCCCACCAGAAAGGATGTTGACAAAGACTACGTGAGGTATTACCTAGATCGCGTCTGCCACCCTCCCTGGAACATAGAGGACACTCCATAAATAGTGGTTATTATTCCCCCAAGAAGTCCGTAGGTGGTGCAACTGGTTAACGTGCTCGGCTGCTAACCTAAAGTTGGAGATTTGAGTCCACCCAGAGGTGCATCAGAAGAAAGGTCGGCTGGTCTACTTCCGAAAAATCAGCTACTGAAAACCCTATGGAGCACAATTCTCCTGTGGCACATGTGGGGTCACCGTGAATCGAAGTTGACTCGATGACAGCTAGTTTGGGTTTATTATTCCTCTAGGGCTCAGACATTGAAGAGAGCCAGCCTCTGAGCTTGGCCTTGCCCACCTGCTGGGTCTCTATCCCACCCTGCCAGCCACCTGCTGTCCCCAGGTTTCCACAGTCCTACTGTGCTTTACAGTGAGGCTGACACATCCTCTCTGGTGGTGTCTGCCCCCATAGAAGGAGGAGGAGGGTGCTGGCTACCCAGCCGAGGGGTGATCCAAAGAAGACTTCCGCAGCTCGTCTGCATCCTCAGCAATGAGGAAAACAGTCATCTGCTGAAACCAGGAGACAGGAGAGTGAGAAAGGGCTGTTTCAAGCAGTATGGATGCTCTTATCCTGAACATCTCCTGCCCTCACAAAATATGGCTGCCTCTTGCCCCAGAAGGACTGGAGGGCAGCTCCCAGCTCAAGCGGCTGAAGAAAGAGAGGGTCTGCCCTTCCTCAAGCCCACCCTTTCTCAGCCCCCTTATCTTCCCTCCCCATTCTTTCTCCCTGAGCACGGCATGTGTTCCCATAGGTGCACAGCTTCCAAAACTCCCTCAGGCCCAGACACCTCTCCTGAGCTCCAGGCCCATATATACCACCTGCCTTCTGGTCACCTCCATGTCCAAGCCCACAGACACCCCAAACTCAGCCTTGTCCAAACCTTACTCACATCCTCTCCCCAGCCCACCCCTACCAGATCTTCCTGCCACATTCTCTATGTCATTGCATGAAGTTTTGTAGCCATTCATTTGTTAGTACAACTTTAATGCTCACTGCACGCCAGACCCTGTCTCAGGGGCTAGAGTTACTGAGATGAAAGATATGCTCTCAGCCCTCTGAGAGTTCTCAGTCTAAACAGAAAGACAGAGAAGGACCAAACATTGCAGAGCAAAATGATCAATAGTGCACCAGGGGTATATTGGGACAGAGGAGGGAATGATTGACTTTGCAGACAAGGCAGGAGGCTGTTGGGAAAACTTCCCAGAGGAGGTCACCTGAAGGATGAGTAGAAAAAAAGCCCATCCAATAGCCAATAGCCGGAGGAACTGGTGGGAGGGGGCATTCCAAACACAGGGCACAGCAAGTGCAAAGACTTGAAAGGAGGTATGGCTAAAGCATAAGGTGCGAAGTGGGAGGAAAGGAGTGAGTGAGTTGGTGCCCAAGCTGAGGCTGGAGCCCAACCTCTAGTGCAGTGCTGTGGAGCCTCTGTGGCTGAGAGCTGGCACAGGGACCCTTGCAGGAGGGAAGAAACCATTTCCGCCTTTCTGCAAAGGAGTGGGGAGTGCCCACCTACCCCACCCCAATTCCTTTATAAATGTGGCTTAAACCTGTAACCCACTTCTACCACTTCCCATATTCCTGGGCCTCCTGTCTGTGTCAAGGCCAATAACAAACAAACAAAAAAAAAACCAGTTGCTCTGAAGTTGATTCTTCGGAGTCGATTTCTACTCACGACAACCCCATAGGTGCAGAGTAGAACTGTGTTTCATCGAGTTTTCATGACTGTGACCTTTCAAACACAGATCACCAGGCCTTTCTTATGAGGTGCCTACTGGGTGGGTTCAAATCATCAACCTTTTGGAGTTGCCAAGTGCTTAACCATTTGCACTGCTGCTCTGGGGGCCAGGCTCTAAGGAGGTAGAATCTATGAGAAGAACCCCTAACTTTCTTCCTGGTGTCTCACCAAGGGCATTCAGAAACCTGTAATTCAAACAGCCCAAAAAGCAAACACACACGCCCTGTCCCCACAGCCAAAACTCTTTAGAAATACCTTAGGCCGCCCTGGCTATCCGCTTTTCAGCCAGTTTTCACTCTAGAAATCAGAGCAGGGGCCCTGCGTAGGGGCCACACAGACCAGCAGCCCCTTGGTCCTGCCCAGAGATCTCCTTTTCCTTCCTGGGCTTTTGGCCTCTGAAATCTCTTCTCTGACATTTTTTTGCCCCTTTGCTGCTTTCTGTCTCTGTCTCTATTTCTCTCTGTATCTTCCTAGATCTTAAGGAGTCTTTCGTCTTGGTCTTTCTAGGTCTCTCTGGGTTTCTGCCTTTTTGTCTCCATGTCTCTATGTCTCCATCTCTCCGTCTTTTTCTATCTCTTTCTCTGTGACATCATAGACGGGCAGGGTAGAAAGGGCCCTTAGACTTCATCAGGCCCAAACCTACTTGTAAACTGGGGAAACCGAGGCCCAACAAGGGATGGGACTTGCCCATGGCATACATCAGGTCTTTTACTACTATGGTTAAAAGGTCTCTTATTTTAGCAAGGCTAGAGTCTTCCTTGCCGGTTTATGCTGATGCCAAGGAGAAGGAGGTAGAAAAGGAAAATAGGACAATGGTGATTCCATAGCAGCAAGGTATAGCAGGAAGAGCTTTGGACCATTGCACAAGAACTCAGTTCTAGTATAAGCTTGTCCATGAACATGCTGTTCAACTTTGGGCACGTCACTTACCATCTCTGAGCCTCAGTTTCCTCTTCTGAGAAATGGAGACAATTGGAGCAAACCTGCCTCCTTCACATGCCTCTGATGAACTTCAATTAGAGCAAGGACATGAAGTGTTTTGAAATAAATTGCAAAGCATTAATGGAGGGCAGGTTAAAGACAATAAATGGTGACTGGTGATGATAACCTTGAGGATGATCATGATGGTGGTGATGGTGACGGTGGTGATGGTATTGGTGACGGTGGTGATGGTACTGGTGATGGTGGTGATGACATTGGTGACGGTGGTGATGATATTGGTGATGGTGGTGATGACATTGGTGATGGTGGTGATGGTATTGGTGACGGTGGTGATGA
>NW_004444074.1:6293680-6346910 GCF_000243295.1 Trichechus manatus latirostris
GACGGTGGTGACGATATTGGTGACAGTGGTGATGATGTTGGTGAAGGTGGTGATGACATTGGTGACGGTGGTGATGACATTGGTGACGGTGGTGATGGTATTGGTGACTGTGGTGATGATGTTGGTGATGGTGGTGATGGTAGTGATGGTGATGAAGGTAGTGGTGACAGTGATGATTCTGGCAATGGTGGCAATGAGAGTGACGATGATGGTGAAGAGGGTGATGATGTTGGTAATGGTGGTGAAGATGGTGATCGTGTTAACAATAACAAAATGTAATGCCCTGGATGCAGCCCTCTGAGACTGAGATGTGAAATAGTGGGTGTGCTTCAGAGACAGCAGTCCCCCTCCACCGCGTGCCCAGGAGGTTTTCCCCACCTACTACCGGCCCAGACCTCCTCCCTCTGCCTTCCCCTTGAAGTCATCCCGAACCTCAGCTCCAGGCTCCAGCCCTCTCAGCCTTCACACATACTCTTAGCCCCTCCCCTGCAGGTACCACTCCATCCTGAACCTGTGTGTGTCATCTCCCTGTCTGCAGCCTCAGCTCCCCTCCCCCAGCCACCTCCGGAGTCTGCTCCTTCCCTCAACTCACTCCTGCGTCCAGGCAAGGAGAGTGAGCACACTCACCACCGCTATTTATACCCAGGCACACCTCAGCTTCCCTTGCCTTGGCCTCCTTCCACTCAGCGCCGCCCTGCATCAGCTTTCTCAGATGGTAGGCAGGGCGGACAGGTCCCTGCCTTCTGCCCACTCCAAGCTCTTCCTCAATCCGGGAACAGGACCACAGTGGGATATAAGAGGGTTGCTCGCTGGGTGGTACCAAACCCAACTCTCTGTCTCCATTTCCCCCACATGGGAATGACCTCTTAGCCTCTGGAATGACCTGTCAGTCTCTGGAGGGTATAAGAACAGTTTCTTCCTGGTGTAGATGGGGGTCCGTGGCTTTAAGCTCTGCTGCCACCTTGCCAAGGTTCCTGGGTGATGCAAATGGTTTGTACTCGGCTATTAACCAAAAGGTTGGCAGTTCAAACCCACCCAGTGGTGATCTGCTTCTGTAAAGACAACAGCCAAGAAAACCCTGTGGAGCAATTCTACTCTGTAACACATGGGGTCGCCATGAGCGGGAATTGACTCGAGGGCAACGGGTTTGGTTTGTTCTTGTTCTGTTTTGTTTTTTGTCACCCTGCCAGTCCTCAGCAGGCCAGGGCTGGAGCAGAGTGGTTTGGAGAGTGGGCAGAGGCTGTCAGATGGGCAGTACCCCTCTGCATCATGGGACAACCTCTCCATCTTCACACAACCCTCTCCTCAGCACAGGGAGGGGGTCAGGACTGGTCGGGGGATCAGAAGGGATTAAGAGCAGGAGGGAAACAGAGCTGTTGGCCAAATTGAAGGCTCAGGTTTGCGCTGCAGTGTCCTCATGTCAGCAATGCCGCTGTCAGGTCACCTTCTTGCCTTGTGCCTCAGTTTCCCCTTTGTGGGAGGCATAGCCACAGACGGATACAGAAGCCCATTGAGTGTCCTCACTACAGACATGGCCAGGGGCTGACAGTCTCCCACAGCCCTGGCCTCCCCAGGGTCGCTCACAGACTCCCCTGCACCTCCTTCCCTGCCGTGTCTGCACCTTTGACAAGCACCGCTCACCAGGAAACAATCACATGCAGCAGAGCCAGGCACACCGCCCCCCACCCCCGGCCCTGGCATTCCAATTAAGCACTTCACTCTGACCTTGGTTGCATCATTTCAGCTTGGAATAACGTCATCTATCTTCCCCGGACGGACGGAGCCTCCAGGCTGGGCAGGGGGGAACCAGCCAGCCACCCACCCCCGGGGCCGGCCTTATCACCACAGGGACACATTTCAATCAAGAGGAACCGCAGCACTGTCAGGAAGAAAAGCCATCAGCCTTCCCAGGGACAAAGCATTCATCTCTATGGGAGGAGAAAAACAGCCTTGGTCCCCACCAAGGGAAGTCCCACAGTTTCTCCCGCTGCCCTTCCTATCCTTCAGGCTGTTGCCAGGCAGGTGGAACTCTGGGCTCCCAGGGAAGCAGCATGCAGGGCTAAAAGGTGACCAAGAGCAGGGATGATAGCTTCTGCTGGAGGGAGCCCCCTGCCTGATGAGGGAGACTCCACCCTGCCATGGGGGAGCTCCCAGTGTGAGAGGCGAGAGAGCCCTTCCCTGAATCTTTTTCCAGACCCAGGGGAAAGGCAGCTGGCTTCGGGGAAGTCTCAAACTGCCAGGGGAGTTCTGCCCTTAGGAACCCCCTTTCTGAAGGAGAGACAACCTTGCCTTGTGGACAGCCTAGCCTGAGAGACACAGTCTGCCTCGGGGATCTCTAGTCTGAAAGGGGAGATACAGCCCCCACCTGGTGGTGGAGATAAAGTAACTGCCATTGGGAAACTCCACCTAAAGGGGAAACATCTTGAACAATGCCTGCAGCCAAACATGTGTGCCCTGGAGAAGGTGAGCCCCTGATCCACAGCTTCCTAGAGGAACATCTGTGCTCGTTGGCCTCAGGCAAACCTGGCCTGAGTTCAGATTCTCACTCTGCTTTTCTTCCTGTGTGTTCTTGAGCCAGTGACTCAGTCTCTCTGAGCCTGCTTTCTTCACCTCAAAGATGGGACTGGCCTTGAGACTGTGTATGTAAAGCACCCAACCCAGCAGACTGTCTGACATACAGAGACTGTGGAGGGCAGCTGGCTCTGGATAGGGCCAAGTCCCAGGACTGGGCAGAGGTGGTCCTGGCCAGCTCAGGGACCCTAGCCCTATAGAGGGGCAAGGGAGCAGCCCAGGTCACACAGGGTAATAACCAAGTCAGCAGCAAGAACCAGAAGTGAGGCCCAAACTGCATACCCCTCCTTGGCCCACCAAGGATGGCACAGGGCTCAGATGCCCAGTGAACAGACTGAAGATGACCTGGGGGCCTAGACTCGGGGGGAGGAGGCAGACCCACCCCAAAGTGACTCCAGATTAAAAAATTAGGATCTATTACTCCAGAAGAGGTTCCTTGGACACCCCCACCCCCACCCCCCTTGCCCAAAGAGCCGCTTCTGACTTGGCACTGTTTTCTCTGGGGGTTATTTTTAGCTTGTTTTCCCAGTAATGACTCTTTTGGGTGGATTTCAGGGTTCTAGCTGTGTGCTCTCTGGGAGACAAGAGCGGTATCCATATAAAAAAAAAGAGAATTGTTATTCATAGTAGTTCAACTGGATTTGTAAAGTCATTATTAAGCATTTGTCACCACTATAGTCACTTTGATTTGGCTTTCCCTGGGACTGTTCTCCCTGCCCAATTTGGCTTCTTTGTCTTACACAGGAGGCCTAAAGAGTTTAGGGGGCCCATCCAAGAACACACAGCAAGAGCTGGAGACCAGCCTTCTCGGGGAGAGAAGCGAGAAGACAAACTCTTTGGGAAGTGTGTCTCAGAGGAGGGGCTTGATGTTGATAAAAATAATAGCTAACTCTTCTAGAGCCTGAGCCAGTACTCAACAACACTAAGAGGTAGGTGCTATTGTTATTCCCATTTTACGGATGAGAAACTAGGCACAGAGAGGCTAAGTAAGTTGCCCAAGTCACACAACTAGTAGACAGCAGAGATGGAATTTGAACCCAGGCAGTCTGATTCCAGAATTTAGGCTCGTAATCATCCATTATACAGCTTCTGATAACTGCCCACCGGGATGTGAGAGACAGGTGGTGAGGTGGAAGCAAGGATGCGCCCCAGTGAGACCAGAGTTAATCTCTCTGCTCTGCTCTGCAAGCCTAGAACATTTCTTCACGTGGCCTGAGGAGAGGCAGGGCATCGCCAAGTGAGGAAGACCTTCTGTAGATGCCCCAGATGCCCTTCGAATGTTCCCTGCTGATGGATTTTGAGGTGGGCATGAGAAGGCCAGGGAAGATCCACCTCAGAAGGCATTTGTAATGGGATGTGAGCTCTGAGCCAGTGAAATGAACACAAGCTTTAAGAGCAAATAGAGTTGGATCGAATCCCAGTTCTGCCTCTTCCTAGCTGTGTAACTGTGAGCAAGTTATTTTGAACCACAGCTTCCTCATCTCTACTGGTTACCAGTTGCCACCAAGTTGACTTCGATTCATGGCGACCCCATGTGTGTCAGAGTAGAACTGTACTCCATAGGGTTTTCAGTGGATGATTTTTCGGAAGTAGATCGCCAGAACTTACTTCTGAAGCACCTCTGGGTGGACTCGAACTTCCAACCTTTTGGTTAGCAGCCGAGCCCACCACCAAAGGACTCTAAATATTTACATACCACTCAGGATTATTGTCAGGTTCAAAGAAGTAATGTATAGAAAGTATCCAAGACAGTACACACTGGTGTCCAAACCATTGCCTCTTCTGCTCTTTATTCATTCACTGACTTACTCATTTATTCATTCACTCACTTTTCCAGGAAACATTTATTGAACACTTACATGCATGGCACTGTGTTCAATGTGTGGGAGATTTAAAGAGGAATAAGACACAATCTTTGTCTTTAAGGATTCTATAAGTGACTAGGGGAAGCTAAGACAGACATAGGGTGAATTCTAAGACAGAGAGTGATTGATTCCATCTGGGGTGGTTGAATAAGACTCCTCAGAACAGGCTGCATGAAGAGGTAGAGAAGGAGGAACAGGTATTCCAAGCAGAGAGAACAACATGGCAAAAGGTGCCAAGACAGAGAAGGACAGAACTAACAAGGGCAATAGTGGCTCAGAGGGTGGTGGTGGGCCAGAAGGGTGGGTGTCAAGCCCTAAATGAAAATCTGGGAAATTTGGACTTTACCTGGCAGCAGCAAGGAGCCATAGATGGTTTTATAGGAAGAGTGAAACATAAGGAAGCTGAGACTTAGATTTGAGAGGTGCGGTGCGAAACCTGAAGCGAGGATTCTAGTCTTAAGTAGGCAGGAAGGAGAACCTGGGTTTTGATCCCAGCTTTGATGGGAGCTCCTTGTGTGGAATCAGGCAAATCGTCCATTGCTCAGGGCCTCACATTACCACATGTAGTACACAGGGATTATCCCAGATGGTCTCTAAAGGCCAATCTGGCCATACGAGTCTATGGTGTAAGGGCTTCCCCTCTTCACAGCAGACCCCACTTCCTCTCTTATCCTCAGCACACCCAGCTCTCCTCCCCCTCCTTCCCTACCGGCCCAGACTCGCACTCTCTGCCCAGAGCAAGAACCGTGGACACTGCCAACACCGGCAGCCAGGCAGAGCTGGCTCAGTCACACCGGAGGGTCACAGGCAGCAGTTCAGGAAGATCTGGAGAGACGCGGGGCCCGTGGCTCTTTCTCACCCACTGCACCTGGCAGCCAACTTGGCGAACAAAAGAGAGGTTGAGTAAGTCATAGCAACCTCAAGAGTTTGCTGCCATTTAGCTGCCAGACTGTGACAAAGCCAGTGTGCTTGCTCTCTGTCTCTATTTCCCTCTCTCTCTCTCTGCTTCCTGTCAGCCGGGAGCTTTGCCCTGGAATTAAGTGATGCTGTGTGGGGGAAGGGAGGAAAAGGGGGAGGGGAGAGTCCAGCGCGCGTGGCCTGAGTCCAAACCCTCTCTTGGCGGGATGCCCAGGGGTGGTCCTGGCTTACTGGCCATGGGTGCCAGGGGGAGGAGAGGGGAAGGGGACAGCTAGAGTCAAGGTTTGGTGGGGGTGGGGAGGCGAGTGCTGCCTGGAGGAACGAAAAATGCAGCGCTCTAGGGAAATGAGAGTATAAAGAGCCCTAAACAGATGGTTCAGAGGGCAGCTCGTTTTTTTGGAGAGTTGGGATGTGTGTATGCACGCATGTGTGTGCATACACTCAAATAAGAAGCTGTGCTTCATATGCAACTCACTGTCTATACCAACCTTAGCTGTGTGTGTGGCTGTGTGTGAAGAACATTGACCGTGTACATGTGAAGTTGTGTGTGTGTCTGAACACAACAGCCTTGAGAGTACATGTGATCATGGGCCCATACCTTTGTGTGGGGGCCATACAAGTGTTTGCAACTGAGGCTGTTTGCCTATTGGTAAGTATGCTTATCTGTCATCACAATCACGGTCCATGAGGGCAGGGATTTTCGTCAGTTTGGTTCATGGTTGTATGCCCAACTCCTAGAACAGCACCTGGCACATACTCGGCATTCCCTGTTGACGTGTAAAGCTGTCAGTCCGTGTGCCTGCAGGGTGGAGTGGGCTCCACCAGTCAGGGTAAGGCTGGCACTGCAGCTGGGGGAGCTCCAGCCTGAGCAGGGAATAGGGCACAGGGAGAGTTGGGATAGCCAACAGGAGCATCAGAGGGCGAAGGTGGCCTGGGCAGCGGCCTCCCAATCTCTGGAACATCAGGAGAGTGATGTGCTGGGCAGGGCCCTTACATGAACTCAGACACAAGACTCAAGATAAGGGTTGGGTAAAATCAAAGATCCAGTTACTAAAATAAATGGATGAATAAATGATTCCATCAGTCTATAAATATTTATGAAGCACATATGCCAGGCATTGGGGATACATTGGTGAACAATTCAGATATAATCTCAACCCTTGTGGAGCTTACATTCTAGCAGGCAGACAGACGATGAACAGATAAACAGACAGATAAGAAAATGTCAACTGCTGTGAATCAAATTAAAACAAGACTAGAAGAGAGAGCAATGGAGGTGGACGTGAGAGTTGTGTGATTTTATATCCGATGGTCAGGAAGGTGGCCCATAGGAGGTGAAAGTTGACTAGTGACCTGAATGAAGTAAAGGAGGAAGACAGGAGGAAATCTAGGGGAAAAGCATTCTAGGTGGAGGGAGCAGAGGTACAAAGGCCCTGAGGTAGGTAGGACTTTGTGGCTGCAGTGTAGAAAGTACAAGGGGAGATGGTAAAAAATCAGTTTGGAAATGCAGTTAGGGGTCAAATCACATAGGACCTTTAGACATAGTGGGCAGTTTGGTTTTAATAATAGCAACAGCCAGCATTTACAGAGCATGTATTTGTGTCCAGCAGTATTGGGCAATTGTCATACAGTGAGCAGCATTTAGAGAGTGCCTGGGGGTTTGGTGTGAATATTTCCATTGAACAAATGAAGAAACTGAGGCTTAGAGAGGCAAGGTGGTTTAAAGCAAGGCTGCCGAGTGAGCGATGAAGCCAGAATGTCAGGGCAGCCATTGTTCCAGTTTGCCCTAGGTGGTACGTTTAAGGCTACTCTCCCAAGGTAACAGCACCCTCTTTCACTGTCAAAAGCATCACAGTTTGGATGATAATTTATAGGGTGACCATATAGAATGGAACCCATGTCTTTGCTTGGGAAACCTGCATGCTGACCAATACGCCATGCTGGGGCCAGGATAACTGCAGGCCAGCAGCCTGGATTCTGAGGCCCTGAGAGCCTGCCCTTAGCTCCTGACATTCCCTGGCCTCAGGCTGCATGTTGGTCCTGGAATCTGAGCTGGGAGTTCAGCCTGCAGGGGAGGCAAAGTGGCCCAGTTGCAGGGCAGGGGCCAGAGTCGTTGGAATAGCCATATGTATGTGTAACTCTGCACTGAGCTGGGTGTATGTATAACTGCACATAGGTATGAGTCTGGATGCTGGATAAGGGGAGGCGAGAGGTGGTTCTGCTCAGTAAAGTGCTGTGGAGACAGGCCCCTGCATTCTCAGAGCCCCTGAGGCTTCCAGAGCCTCCTTCACAGCGCTGCTTTCCTGCCTTGACTCACCTGTTTATGCCTGCTTCCCCCACTAGATCGAGAGCATGTCCAGCCAGAGACTGTGGCCTCGCCATCTATGTAGTCCAAAAGTGGGTGATCTTTGAAACCATACACACCTGATTTTGGGTTGTGGCTCTGCTACTTTCTAGCTGTGTGACCCTAGGCAAGAGACTTACCTTCTTTGAACCTCAGTTTCCTCATCTGGAAAATGGCAATAATAATAGTATCTTCTTAGGAGGGTTGTGAGGAGCCCTTGTGGTGCAGTGGTTAAGTGCTAGGCTACTAACCAAAAGGTTGGTGGTCTGAAACCACCAGCAGCTCTGCGGGAGAAAGACCTGGCGATCTGCTCCTGTAAAGATTACAGCCTAGAAAACACTATGGGGCAGTTCTATTCTGTCACGTGGGGTCACTATGAGTTGAAAATCGATTTGATGGCGCCTAACAGCAACAACAGCAGGGTTGTAGTGAGGACACAGATATTGCATGCAAAATGCCCAGCACAGTGCCTGGCATGTAAAAGACCCTCAGTAAATGTTAGCTATTAATAGTATTAAGTGCTCAATATGGGTTTGTGAAACTAAGCTCTTGAACTTCCCATCTGTCTTGTCTGTCTGTCAAGTCTTGTCTGTCTTGTTCAACCCATGCATTCTGGTACCTAGCACAATCCTCCACATATAACTAGAGCTCAACACAAAATTCAAAGTATTTAATGAATTAAAGGCTTCAGTTTTTGCAGCAGTAAAACAAGAGGACCAGCTTAGGAAATCCCTGAGCCCAGCCCCCTCCAGCTGAGACAGGCTAGTATTCCAGGGTGACCCCAGGAGCCCCCGGAGATGAGCTCCCCTTAGTGATGCTCACACTGGCCTGTCCTATCCTCGCCTGCTGTCAGACATCCTGGGGCCATGCTGATAGGGCAGATGTCACTGGGTCCACTGTGGGGACAGGTCAGGCAAGAGGAAGTGGGCACCAGTGTTTGCATGGACTGTGATGGGCTCAGGGGCCCAAGACAGAGCCCAGCTTGTTGGGGTTGTTCGAGGCACCAGTGTACTACCCAGGAGCTGAGGATAGAGATAATCTTCAGTCGTCACCAGTCCTCTGTCCAGAAAGACACTCATCCCCAAACAAAATGAGAACAGCAGAAAAAAGATGCCACCACCTTAAGTTAATGGATAAGGGGCTCATTTGGGGCAGAAGGAAGCCAGGTCCCTTTTCCAGCCTGAGCTCCACTTGGGTGGGTATTCTGCCCTCCCCCTTCCCAGATGGCATTGCTAGTTGGGAATCCATGATGAGGACTCACATGTGAGGTCAGAGTCAGTCTGTCTGTACAATAAGAAAGGTCAGAGGACATTGCGTTTCTGTTAATGGTAAAATAGTTTGGAAACAGGTAGGGGTGATGCTTGTCCAACAAGATGAACGTAATGTCACCGAATTGTATATAGAAAAAATATTGAATTGGCAAATGTTTTCTTATATATATTTTTACCACAATAAAAAATTTTTTTTTAAAGAAAGGTCAGAGGGAAGGTGTAAGTGCCTTTCCAGGCAAACCACATGTGGGAATAGTTTGGGGAGCTGGCTGTGCCTAAACCAAACCAAAATCAAACCAGCTGCTGTCAAGTAGATTCTGATTCATGTCAACCCCATGTGATACAGAGCAGAACTCTGCTCCATAGGGTTTTCTTAGCTGCAATCTTTATGGAAGCAGATCTTCAGGCCTTTCTTCCATGGTGCCTCTGGGTGGGTTTGGACTGGCAACCTCTCGATCAGTAGCCAAGTGCAAACTGTTTATACCACCCAGGGACCTTGGCTGCCTATAGTTCGTGCCAATTTCTCTCTACCTAGATTTTGGGGTCCATGGGGCATTGGAATTGGAGCCATTTGAGCATGGGCCATGAGCAACCCTTTGCTTCGCTGGGACAGGGAGAGAGAACTGGCATTTGTAGGACCAGAGGGTGATCAGACATGCCTACCCGACAGAAGACTCTAGGTCCGTGAAGGGTAGATTCACATAAGAAGAGCCTGGGGCTGAAACTGCATTCTCTAAACATAGTGGGCTGCCCCCTTATCCTTCCTCTTGAGGCCTTCAAGTCTTCTCCATATGAAGAGCAAAAGCGCATGACGCCACGTAACTTAGCATAAAGAATGGTAAGCTTAGTGTCTGTCTTCCCCTACAGAACGTAAGCTCCATGAGGACAAGGCCCAGGTGTGTCTTGCTCACTGCTGTGCCTGCAGTGCCTGTGATGTGGGAGACAGTCACTGTACTGTTTTTGAAAGGAGGGAGAGAGACAGGGAGGGAAGAAAAGGGGAAGCTGAGTCAGCAAAAGGGGAGCCCATTTTCCTACTGTGTATCACCTAAGAGCTGGGAGGGCAGAGAGAAGAACCCCAGTGTTGGAGTCCCTGTGCACCGTGGCCAGGACACTGTGCCCAGTTTCCAGAGAAGGCCTGGAGAGAGGGCTGAAATTGTTGACCCTTTAAATCCGGGGTCAGTGCAAACATTTGTGGAGAAGGGGAGCTCTGTCCCTGTCACTGGGGGCCAGCAGGTCCTCGGCTCAGAAAAGCAACCTTTCTCTCACCTCCTGTCTTTCTCTTCCCAGGCCCTGTTCCCCTTCCATGGGACCGATGGGCAGGGGCGCAAGGGCCTCCCTCTCTTTCCTTCCTCTCCAGGGTCTCCCCAGTCTCAGGAGGTAGTTCCTCTCCCCCTTTCTTGCACACACAGCCTGACTGCTGGCTTGTCTCTCAGTGAGCTGGTTAATAAGCCCGTGGGTGACATTAATTGCCATCAGGCATTAAGGGCCTAATGAGAATCATCTTCCTTGACGACTCCAGCACCTTCCATCCCCAGGGCCTGGGAGACCTCGGCCAGCCCTCCCCATGCTGCACCTCTGAGTTCCAGACAGATGTGAGGGTGGGGGAGGGGCTAGAGCCTCTCTCCGCAGGCCCCAGCGCCAAGCTGAGGCAGCAACAGCCAGCATCCTGGGAGGAGGGAGGCTTCCAGGAACAGCCCAAGCGCATTTTCCAAAAAGGAAAGGTCACTTTTCTGGGATGAAAAGGGAACTCGCAGGCTCAAGAGGGCTAGGACCCAGTCATGCAGACGGGGAAAGGGGGTGGTGAGTGTTGAGCACCCCAACTGGCTTGACTCTGACCCACCTCACCCCACATGCTCAGTCTGGTTGGGTGCAGCGGTGTAGGGGGTGACCCTCAAGATCCACAGGCACACCTTTAAGGGCCATGTTCATAGGAACTTGAAGATCCCATCCCTCTCAAGAAGGAAGGTGCTTGAGATCCGGCCCCTGTGGGCTGGGGCGTGATACCCAATGATGATATAAAATCATTGCCATTGATCCAGTGCCTGGTTGACGGTTGACTTGTCGGGTCTGATCTGGGTTGCGCTCTAAGGGAACGGGCCCAACGGTGGGAATGAACGCCACCCCGCTAACCCTCCCCCTTCATGAGTAGGTGCTGGGTGAGTGTGCAAGACGGACAGTTCCCACCCCCACCCCATGCCCATTTAAAGGCTGACAAAACAACCTGTAGGAAGTATGTCCCCTCCTACTCGCCTGCCCCCACCACCGGAAGGGGTCTCCCCCTAGCTGCATCCTCCACCCATCCTCGCGCTTAGCTGAGCCCACGAGCTCCCACAAGGCCCGAGAGGGGCTGGGCACGGCAGCTCGCCGGGTTCCCACCCGGTGCCCTGAAGAGCCCCACGCAGACTCTGGGGGTGGGGGTAGGGTGCCCCTCCCCGCGCCTCTGGCTGAGCCGTTGCAAAACACCTTCGGCGCCCGGCGGGGCGTGTGCATCCTTTGCAAATGGACAAGGCGGCTGCGGTGGCGTCTACCCTGGAGAAACGCAGCCGCCGCAGCCGACCGGCCCTGTTCTGGCCCCAGCGCTAGCCTGCACTTGGGGAGGAAAAATAAAGCAGAAAAGAGGGGCGAACGGAATCGCGAGGTCGGCCCTTGCCCCAGTCTCCTTAAGGCGCCGCGCGCGCCCCCCAGGCTGGGAATACAGAATGGACACGTGGACGAGGGAGGGGGATATGGGAGGGGGGGGTCTCCGTGGCGCGCGAGCTGTGGGCTGCGCGCTCCGAGGCCACGTGACTACGGGGAATCTGGGAGGGGAGGAAGGGAGCTAGCGCGCCCGGCTCCGCGCCCGCTGCTGCCGGAGTGGGCGCTGAAGCCCGGACGCGGGAGGAGGGCGGGAGAGCGCGAGTGTGTGTGTCTCACTCGAGTCATTTACGGCGGAGCAGCCGGCGCGAGGGCCGAGGAGGCGGCGGCGGCGGCTGCTGCTTCTTGCAACTGTGGCTCCCCCCACCTTCTCTTCCTTTTCGCTCCTCGATTCTTCTTCTCCCCCCACACACGTCCATGGGGAGCCGGCCCCCCTGCTGGCACCTCCTCTTCGCTCGGCCGGGTAGGCATCAGCTGCCGCCTCCCCGGCCGCGGGCTGCGCGGGTGCCGGGTATCCCGGCTCCTGGCGCGGCGCCCGCGTCTTGCCGCCCGCAGCCCCGGCTGGCGCGGCGCTCCGCTCGCTCAACTGACTCTGAGAGAGCGACAGCCAATGCCTAGCTGCATCGAGACGGCGGGCGAGCGGGCGAGCGGGCGTCCGGGGGCAGGGCGAGGGCAGTGGGCTCGCCGGCAGGGAGAAGAGGCGTCGGAGACTTTGAACCCCGGAAAAGTTCGAGGTTTATGCAGGTTCCCCTGGGGCAGCGCTCCCCTCTGCTGAGACAGCGAGACCTGGGGGTAGAGAGAAACGACCTGGAGCTGTCGCGGGCTGGCCAATCCGCTCGCCATCCTGCAACGCTTACGACCAGGAGGCTTGAATCAGCGCCCTGGGCAGGACAGGCTCGGATCGGGGAGCGTTACCCGGCTTTCCCTCTTCTCTCGTCGAAGCCGCATCTCCATGGGGCACCCCGTTCCGGCCGCGCCCCGCTCGCCCCAGTGGCGGTGCGGCTGCCCGGGAAGGCGGCGCTGAGCCGGCTGGTGTAGAGCCCAGGCCCTAGTAGAGAGGAGAGAGCGCACTGGAGCCAAGGAGCGAACTCGGCAAGGGGACAGCAGCTGGCCGCCCGCCTTGGGCATCGGTCCGGGCGGCGCCCAGGATGGTGGCAATCCGCGTCGCCAGTCTCAGCACTGCACGGAAACTTTTCCTTCTCCGGATAGGTTAAAGTTGCCTGGATTTTTCTCTTTCTTTGCGAAAGAAATCATTCCTTTTCACCTGACCTGGGATTTTTTATTCTGGGGCTGCTGCAGGGCGCTTGGAGGATGAAAGCCGCGCTATCCTTGTGGGGTTATTACTGAAACCGAAGAAATTGGGGCTTGCATTGGAAATCTGCACCCTCAAGGGAGTTCGGATTCGAGCTGGGCCGCGAGGCCTGGGGATCCAGCAGTCGGCTCTAGGCAGCCCCCCGGAACGTCCGCGGCCACCAGACCCTGGGACCGCACGTGCGGCTCCCCCCTCACCGCATAGATCCTGCAGGGGGCACCAGACGGGGGAGGTGGAGCTCCTCCCGCCTGGAGCTGCGCCCCCAGCAGCTCCAAAAGGGTAGCCGACAGCGCCTGGGACGCCCCCTCCCCGCGAAGTGTCCCCAAATTGCCCTCTCTGGCCCCCGAAGGCTCAGCAGAGACAACTGGGAGCCACGGCCACCCTGAGTTGGATGTGACCAAGCCCAGTGAGAGGCCAAGTCGTTCTCTACTGTTGTCCCTCGGCCCCCTCCCGCCCCGTCCTCGGCCATGGCCCCAGGGATGTCCGGCAGCGGCGGCGCCGCCCTGCTCTGCCTCTCAGCACTGCTCGCCTACGGTAAGTATCGCGGCTCGGACTCAGGGGTGAAGCTGCGGCGGGTGCTGCTGAAGGAGGCATGCGAGAGGGTGGGGGGGTGGGGAGACTGGAGAAAGGAGAATCCGCTACACTGGTCTCTCAGCCGCCCCTCCCCGCTTGGCGGCTCGGGCTGCAGCCCGAATTACCTCCAGCTCCCAAGCCTCTGGCGGGAGCGGAGGCTGCGAGCCTGGCCCTGGGGACAGAGCCCGGCCCAGGAAAAAGGCAGGGGTTGGGGGGGTGTCGTAGCTCCAGTCCTCTCCGGGTTGGAAAGAGGGGTCCAAGCCCGAGAGTCTGCGGGCGTGTCTGCCCACGGAGATCTATAGGGGTCCGCTAGATCGGGCCAAGTCCGCGCTGCCCCGGGTCCCCACCCCTTGCTCCCCCGCAGCAGGCGAGGCTGGGAGCTGTTGGGATCCTTGGGGACCGCGTCTTCCCTCGACCCTGGCGCGCGGGCCGGTGCGGGGCCGCGCCACCCGCTGCCTGCTGCCTGCTGCCTGCAGCGGTCCTCGCGAAGGGAAGTGGACTGACAGGGGCCCGGGGAGCGGCGGCGGCTCCCCCGCCCGCGGTCCTGTGAGCTGCATCTAAATGGCCGGCTTAGCAAGCCGGGGGCGGGGGTCTGAGCGGCCGGCGCAGACCAGGGCCGCGGGCGGTGCGCGGAGGGAGCGGGCTCGGCGCTCTGCAATCTGTTGCGTCTACTCCCCAGGCTCGCCCCCGGCTCCGCTGTAAAGGGGGTAAGGGAGGGAGAGGGCAGGGTTGGCGCTCTTTGGCAGTGGGACAGTGGGTGTACGAGTGGGGGACAGAGGGTCTCTAAGCAGCCTCCCAGAGTGGGAGCTGGGACCCGACGGGAGGAGGTTGCAGCCGGCCTTCCGCAAGCTGGAGGCGGTCCAACAAGACGAGGGGCGCTAACCGAGGTGGGAGTGGGAGAGCCAGGGTGGGGTGGTGGTGGTGAAGAACGGCCCTCTGTCCCCTCCCAACGTAAAACCACCAGTCCTGGGGCAAGTTTCTCCCAACCAGCGAGGGGGAGGGAGCTTCGATGCCCCACTCCAAGGGATGAGTCTCAGACAAGATACAGAGGGGCTTACAAAGCCTCCTCTGGTCGCTTTAGAAGAGAGGTGAGTGGGATTTGCGCGTTGGTGGAGGACCCTCAATGCGTTGTGCTCAGCCATTGCCCAGATCTACCCAAGCCCTCCATGAGGGCGACAAAGGTCTCCAACCAGCGGCCTCTCTCACCCTGACCAAAGCATGTTCTCAGGGTAGAAATAATAAGAAAAGGCGTTGGCCTTGGAAATTATAGGGTTGCTAGGAGTCGGAATCAACTTGACAGCGGTGGGTTTGGTTTTTTGGTTTTGGTTTGGGGCTAGAAGGGGAGAAGGGAGCAGACTGGCCTGTCTCTGTGGGTGGACTGGTTCTTCCCAGTTGGGGATGAGGCCAGGGGAACTGTTTTCTCTCCCCAGCGCCAGCTAGCCTCAGTTCTTTATCTGAGGAATGGGCAGGGCAGCGTGCCAGTGAGGGGAGTGATAGCGCAGCAGGGAACCAGAAATCCTGGCTCCTTGTGCAAGACTGAGGATGGGAAGGAAGTGGGGAGGTAAGCTGCATGTCTGCTTGCTGGAGCTATAGAGGCTGCCTTGTGACCCAGCCCTGAGAGTAGAGGTGGGGGTACCTGGTCAGGAGGAAGCCGGTTGAAGCTGGGACACTCAGGCCTGGATCTAGGCTGGTTCTTATGTCCACATGCTGCCAGAGTTCCTTTCTTAAAACCCAGCCCTGGCAGACCTCTGGGCAGCTCAGTCACTGTCATTAGGTCCCCATTGCCCACCTTCCTGATCTCTCTGCCTGGTATGAAAAGATCCTTTCCCTTCCTCACCTGCCAGAACCCTCCCTGCTTCCCAGGACCCAGTTCGAGCTTCTTTTTGCATCTTAGCAGTCTGTCTCATTTTCTAGCAAGGTGTCAGTGCTTCTCTGTGCGCTGCTGGTCCTCAAGCAGTTGAGGCACCCAGTGCTCAGCACAGTGCCTGGCACTGGGGCCCCGCATGACATGAGGGAAGCTGTTTGAGACAGTGGGGCATGGGTCCCTTGATGAGTAGACATTCCCCCTCCTGATGATCCAGCTTCCTTTCCAAGCTCCTTCCCTGAGTTCCGAAGTCTCTTCCCCATCCCCTGCCCCAGCCTTCCCTTCCTCAGAGGAGGGTGCTAGCAGATGCTTAAAGCTTCTGGATCCCCCAGATGGAAAAGGCCAGAGTAACGGAAGCCCTGTCAACTCCCCATGTCTCCTAGGCCTTCCTCCTACAGGGCTGCCTGGCGCCTGTCCACCCGACCCTTCCCTCTGTCAAAAAAAGGGCACATGGACTTTGTCTCACTTCAGGCTAACTCTTGGTTGGGGTTTCTAGGCTGTTCGAAGATGCTGGGGGCGGGGGATAGTTGCAGTTTTCTGTGTCTGGCAGGCTACGGAGGCCGCAGGGTTCTGACCACACAGCCAGACTGGGAGCCAAGTAACCTGGGTCTCTGTCTGACTCTGATGCCACTGGACAGGGTGACCCTGGGCCGCCTCCCTTGTGTTCTCATCTTCCAAAAACAGCGTGGTCCCTGCTCCATCTCACTTCTGCCCTTTCTCACTTTCTGCCAGGGCTGCTGGGCAGATGCCATGTGTGAATGGAGGACCACTGCCTTTCAAGCTGGGGGAGTGCCTAGGGCCCCCCTACACTACTCCCAGCCTCAAGGCTTCCCCCAGAGAACATCTGTGAAGGCCATTTTCTTGCATCTGGTCTTTGGGGAGGCTCTCTGCCCCCATTTTTAGCTTGAATAGGAGTTTAAGGGGGCAGGGTGGTGATTAAATCTATTGGAGAGCTGATTATGTCAGCCCCCTACTCAGGAACCTTCAGTGACTTCCACTGCCTACAGGATCAAGGATACACTCTTTGTCCTGCATTCAAGGCTCTTTATAGTCTTGTCCCAATCTTCATCTTCAGTTCCATGCCACTGCCTTCTCTCCACCCTCTGTGCACCTTAAGAGGTCTCAATCTTCTCATTTTTCTGCCTTTGCATCCACCAGCCCCTCCGTCTGGAATACCCTGCCTCCAGAAATCCTTACCTAGCCTTCTACAAAGATCAGTTCAAATATCACCTCCTCCATGGAGTCTTCCTGGATTTCTCCCTGGTTTCTCACCAGCAGCCCTCACCCCCAGTAGAAGTACTTGATCTTCCTTTCTTGGCAATTCATCCGGCCCCTCTGACACTCGTTGCAGGCTGCAGTGTGCGTTTGAAGGGTGTGCAGGTGCGTGTTTACATGAGCACTCCTCTCTGCATCCCCACATACTTGCATTTAGGGCAGGAGCCATGCCTTATCTGTTTATGCCCCACTGTGCAGTGCTTGACGCTTAGTAGCTGCTCAGAAGAAATGAATGGGGTGGGAGGACAACTCTGTAATAGGGGAGCCCCACCCAGTGTCAGTTGAAAGGGGACCTCTGAGGTGTGGAGCAGAAGAGAGGAAGGGGACAGACAGAGACACCAGAAGAGAGCAAGGGGATGGGGCAGAGAGCATGGCTCCTGGATGCACGACGCTGCTATAGCTCTTGAGTGGCACATACAAGATACATCTGTCTTAGGTGACACGTTATAACATAGTCTCAGTGTATGAATGTGGTGTCCCAGGTCTCTCTGTGAACACATGATTTCAAACTCATGTGTCCTCATCTCTCTGCTCCCCAGCTTGGCAAACCTTGAGTTTCTCCTCTGGGTTGTTTTCATTCTTCCCTCCCTGATCATCCAAGCTCTGGGTCCCTTTGGAGAGGGAGAAGGGACACAGCAGGAGGACAGGGTCAGTGCCAGGCCTTGGCAGTCCCCTCACTGCTGGGAGTGAAGAGTGACGCTTGCCTCCCTTCTCCCACACCCATCTTCCTGCTGGCCACACGGACCCGTATGCCACAAACAGCCTTGTTAATGTTTAAGACCAGTAGGTGGGGATGTGTTATAAACTTGGTGGCAGAAAATGAGCTTCATTGGAATCCATCCCGAGGAGGGTCATACTTGGCTGCGGGAGATAAGGCCACTTTGGAATACCAGAGCCAGACCTGGCCATCCTGTAGACCCTCACTGGCAGCCTGTCTGGAATGGACAGACCCCAAGCCTGAGATTGGCAGTGAATGCTGGCGTTGCTACAGAAAGCGAGACCCTGAGGGGCACCAACTCCAATGACTAGGGTATGGTCCACCCACCTGAGGCAGAGCTGTGTGTTTTGGGGGGCAGGTCTCACTTTGTTGCCCCTTACTGAATGATATCCACGGTGAACTGAAAGAAACCACAGAACTACCACATCCCGCCCTTGTATGGAGGAGGATATGGACACACAGGGAGGGGAAAGGACTGGCCAGGGTCACTCTGCAAGTTAGTTCTAGAATCAAGACTAGAAGCAGATCCCTGATGCCCCATCACAAACGGGGTCCCTTGATTAGCAGTCTGCTCCAGGCCCTCACAGGTATTCCACCATCTCTGTGATCCCTGCTCTCTGGGGATTCTTCCAGAGATGCTCTTGGGTCTCAAGCTAGACTCTGGTCCCGAGTGGTCAGGATAAGCACCAGTACTGTTCACAAACCTTACCAAGCACTGCAGAGGGAACATGGAGGGGTTTCACACCTAATCTATCTTCCTTTCCTGAGCTCAAAGCCAAGCTGGGGAGATGAGACAAAACCCCAGATTCTTGAAATTCAAGGCAGTGTGAAATCACCAAGTCCTTGGGATACAGAAGTTGTCATTAGCTGCTCTTGAGTCTCCCCCAACTCATGACAACCCTACACACGACAGAATCGAACCCTTGTGATCCATGGGGTTTTCACTGGCCAATTTTCAGAAGTAGATCATCAGGCCTTCTTCCTAGCTCGTCTTAGTCTGGACACTCTGCTGAAAGCTGTTCAGAGTCACAGCATTACACAGGCCTCCACTGACACTCAGCTAGTGATGAGGTGCGTTGCCTGGGAATCAAACTCAGGGCTCCTACATGGAAGAAGAAAATCCTTCCACCAAAGAGAGTTGAGTTCAAATCTTGGCTTTGTCATCAACTTGCTGAGCTGCCACAGGAAACTCACCTCCCTTCTCTGAGTCTTTTCTTCCTCCTCTGCAAATGAGAAAGGATGATGCTTCCCAAGCCCCTTCCAGCTCTTTTGTTCTGTGGTGGAGAAGCCCCTTCTTACCTCCCTTATCTTTCCCCACTCCACCCCTAGGCCTCCCTCCACAGATGCCTGCAGCGGGGTCTCACAAAGTGGAGACGATTCTTCCTCCCCGTTTCCTCGCCAGGGTCTTCCTTACTCCTTCCTTGCCAGTGCTCAACACAGAATTTTAGTAAGAGATTAATGAACCAGTTGTTTTTTTCCTAAGAAAATAAATGTTTTTTTTTTCTATTTTTTTTCTCTTTTTAAATGAAGAGGGGGGCACGTCCTTGTCACCAGTTGGGCTGGCTGTGCTGTATTCCAGCAGTCTCCAGGGATCGAGCAGTGTATCAGGGACAGCCAACAGTCTGCTAGCCACTGTAGCAATCTCTGCAGGACAAACGGACAACAGGAGGGAGAGAGGCACTGAGACAGGCGAGGCCAGTGTGGCCACAGAGTGGGGACAAGCCGGCCGTCAAGGGGGTCTCAGCAGCCAGAGGCTGAGTCATTATCTCCTCCCTTCTATCTCAGTTGCCCTGGATTTCCAGCTCCCACCTGCCCCCCCAAAACCATCATCCCAGGCCCTGCTGGCTGGTAGACAACCCAGCAGGGCTGAAGTGGGAAATGGAAGCAATTACCTAGATAATTCAGTGCTTGTTGCATGAATGAATGAATGCAAGAATGAATAATTCATTGCAAAAAAAGAAGGAGGGGGTAAAAAAGGTAATTGAAGAAAATCTCGTTTTGCCTATATTATCTAGATAATTTAGATAATTATAATTTGGACAGTTCTGCTTTTTATCAAACTTCCATCCCTCCTGCTGTATTCTCGCCCACACCTTTTTGGCCTGTGAGGATGGGCAGCTGGTTACTCTCTTGAATGACTCTTCCTGTTCAGTTCAAACTGGAAACAGTGGCGTGGCAGGATGTGTGGGTGCTGGCGGGATTTCTCAGCTTGTTTGTTTTCTGGGCCCTCCTCTCGCGATCTGTGGAGCTGGGAGAGTGATGTGTCCAGGCTCACCCGAATAGATGGGGTGACCCTGAGAATGGTCCAGGTCTCAGAGTTAGCTGCAGCTGTGAATCCCGGGACTGAATAACATCAGACCCTACAGAGCAGGCCTCAGGCCTTGAGAGAGAACGGGCAGCCAGGAGCTCCTTGCCCTGGACCCCTCCCCAGGGACACAACCCGAGAGGTGGCCCGCCCTTAAACAGGATGAGCCCCAGTTACATTGAGGGACCACCTCTCTGCTGCTCTGAGGGAGAAGAGGGGAGGAGGAGGAACGACTCCTGGCCTCAGGGAGCTCCCCGTATGACAAGGGAGGTACAGCCCCTGTCCCCCTGCATGGTGAGGGTCTGACCGTAGAGACAAGGTGACCACCTTTGCCTAGAGGTTGTAGGACCCTGGCCTCAGGCCTCCCTGCCCGCTCCCCCACCCCCTCTCCGGGGCGGTTGGGGAGCTTGGCTCGGGGCCAGCAACAAGTGTATTTTTGGCTGCCTTGTACAGATGATGCAGCAGACTTGTCACGGTAGGAGAAAAGTGTCGGTGGGAGCTGGGAGTGCAGGCGCGTGCTCACGTACACACCCACACAGCATGGTCACACACCGCTACGCTTGAGCATTCTAACAGTTCTGTGTGGTTCAAATCCACGGCCCCGCTTAACTCTCATGGCAGCTGCTATGTGAAGGCAGCAACCGTGACCCCATTTTACAGAGGACAAAGTGAAGGCTCTCCTGAAGTCAGGTTTCCTCACCCTGAGTACCATGTCTTTTGCCATTCCTCTCTGTCTTCTGCTTCCAGGGAATCAGCACAGACAAGGACAGACAGACACAGACACATGGGCCCATATACCTCGGTGAGGCCCCACTGACCCCTCCAATCCCATCTTCTTTCTGTCCCTTCAATGAGTCATACTCTTCACCTTCAACACCTTCATACATGCTGTTCCCTCTGACCAGAACACTCATCTACCCCTATCTCCCACTCAGCCTTCACGCCGGAACTTATCCACCACTTCCTCCAGGATGCCTACCCTGATTATCAGATAAACACAGACCCCCTTTTAACACTCCCCCACGCCCTACACCTCATTGAAGATTTGCCCTGTTTTAAATTGTGTGCTGCCTCTCTTCTCTACTGGCCATAAGCTCAAGTGGACAAGGACTGTGAGTGACTCCGCCTTACTGCTGTGTTCCCAGGATCTTTCAGGGTGTCTGGAGTTAAGTAGACAGTTAATGATTTATCAAAAGAATCAATAAATGAAACCTTGTACACACAGACACCCACCCTGTCCCCTTCCCTGTCATTCAACAAGTGTTCATTTAGTGCTTACTAAGGGCCAGGCACTGTTCTGGGCACTTGGACATAATCGGTCAACACACACAAATCTGCACTCATGGAGCCTGCATTCTCAAGGGGGGAGGCAGACAGTGAATAATAAACATTAAATAAGTGAATTGAATTGTGTTGTCTGTTAGAAGGCAACAAGTGCTATGGAACGAAGGAAAAAGTAGGGTGGGGGATTGGGGTTCAGTGTTAGAAAGAATGGTCATTTGCTAAAGTGTCACTGAGGAGACTTGAAGGAGGCGAGGAAGCAAACTAAGCAAATATCCTGATGCTGTTCCAGGCAGAAGGAACAGCATTCTCGGCAGAGGGAACAGCCATGTGAGAGCCATAGGGCAGGAGTGTGTTTGACATGTTCAAGGAACACCAAGAACGCCTTTGGGGTTGGAGCACAGGGAGAGGTGAGGATAGAGGGGAATCTTACAGGGGCTTGTAGGCCATGGTGAGAACATTTACTTATACACTGGGGAGCCAGTGTGTGGAGTGGGGAGTGACATGATCTGACCCACATCAGCAGGCTTGCTAGGGTTCCAGGACCAGAAGGGATGTGACCCTCACCCCAGGTGCTGCAGGGAGAGACCGCCATCTCCTCTCTTTAGCCCACTAGCCCCTGGCTGTGGTCTGCCTTTCCTATGGCTCCACAGCCACCCGTCTGAGGCAGGACCAGGGTGTGCATGGGGCCGACTGTGGCAGGCCCACCCAGGGATCCGGAAGGCTGGTTCCCAGACCAATTGCTGCCAAATTAGCTCTGCAGCCCCAGCCAGATGTCTTCCCTGGGCTTCGGCCTCCTCATCTGTAAAATGGGGCTTTAGTATGAGGTGGCTCCACAGCCTCCGCTTGCTCGAGCACCGCCCCCCACCCGCCACCTCAGTGATAGAAGCTGAGTGCCAGCGGTCGCTATCTCTGCTGGGGAGTTTGGGATGCTAAATGATCTTCAATTGCTTTTGCAGATTCTGATTTTTAAAACGAATTCTCTACTTTTTAAAAAATCAGTTTTGGTGTGGGGGGATTATGCACTTGCTTGGACTGCATTAGCTTGGACTATGTGATTTTACACTACTTTGACTTGGGGAGCTTGACAGCGGGGGGTTTGGAGGCTCTTGGGTTCAGGGAAGGCAAAGCCCAATTTCCCTTGGGTCTCTGAGAACCCTGCAGGGACTCTGGATTACTTGTTGCCTTGACCTCTCTGCCTGTCCCTGCTTTATGTATGAAAGTGCCTTAGATGGGGGCCCTCTCCTGCCACCAGCCCTCTGCCCCTGCGTGAACTCCACAGCCCACACCTCTTAGCCAAGGAGGTGACCTGCCCTGAGTGACCCACTCTCTTGCTCTGTCTTTCCTAGGGTGAAAGACAGGCTTATGGGGCCTTTGTCCAATAGGAAGGAGCTGTTGGATTAGAAATAGGAAAAATTGCTATTTTCTCAGCTGCCAACACAGCAGAGAAATGATCTCAATTTTCTGTGGCTGTTCTCGGCAGGGGAAAAACTGCCAGCCGCCAGCCCTGTGCATGAGAGGTCTGAAATGCAGTGGAAAGGAGGCTGGAGCTGGGGGAGGGGCAGAAGCGCCCCCCATCCCCTCCAAAGTGGGTGTGTGGTCCTCCTGCTCTCAGCTTGCACCAAGGAAGGGGCAGTGATTCTCTGCCAAGCTGCTGTGGTGAGGGGGCCAGAGATAGGAGGGGCTGGCATGGTGGGAACAGCTAGCTGGGTCCCCCACTTGGGCACTGCCGGCTTCCCTGCTTGAGAAGTCCTCCCCCCGACCCAGCCCCAAATGGTCACACACCTGTATCTGAGCAGCTAGAGCACTCACTAAATAGTTGTCTTAAGAGTCACTTCCATTGACTAAGTACCTACTATGTGCCACGCCCTCTGCTGGGCGCCAGCTGTGGACTCCGTTCTATTTCTTCTCGGTCCTGATGCTCATAGGTCTTCTCGTCCACCCTCACCCTTTCCTGCACTCAGCTCTAAAGCCGAACTGCCCAGCTTCATCACTTCCTGTGTACTTTGGGCAAGTTACTTAACCACTCTGTGCCCCAGTTTCCTCATTTGCAAAACAGGCATTATAAAAGTATCCAACTTACAGGGTTGTTACCATGATTAAATGAGTTATTGCGTGTCAGATGTTTAGAACAGTGCCTGACATATATAAGTGTCCAAAATGACAGCTGTCAGTATTCTTGTTACTAATAGTATTAGCATGTGCCAGGCACTGTGTTGAGTGTCTAGTGTGGTGTCATGGGGAGCTGAGCCATGTCTGCACAGATGGTGTTGAAATGCAGAGTCATAGAAGGGATACTGTGTGTTGTGGAGGGAGAAACCTCATAAATGTTAGAGGGATTGAGGGAGGCTTCATGGAGGAGGTGCCACTGCACCTTGACCAGGTTTGAGAATTCTGCTACTGAAGACTGAGAAGTCAGCACCTACTATGTGTCTGAGGTCCCGACAAACACAGAAACCTAGGGCAAAAATGGTCGCTGGCCGACTAGCTGTCAGAGTCCTGCAGGGAGAGAATTGAGGCTCCCTGTGAAGGAATAGCAGGATATATGCGAGACTGAATGCAGGGATGGTCTCTTGACACCTCTCAGAACTTTGACCCTATGTTGCATGGAGCACTGGGGAGCTGTTGAGAGTTTTGGAGTGAGGGAGTGACATGATCAAAATAGGGTTGTAAACAATCACTTGTTCTAGGGACAATTTATAGATGGGAGCAATGCTGAAAGAAGTTATTGCAGCATCTTATCTGGGAATGGGGGTCTTGGGATGGGAACTGACCTCTAAAGGTCATCCGAGGTCCAACCACAATGGCCAAGAGCCCACTTTTAGAGGCAGAGAGAAGGATCTGATTATGAGTGCTGGCTCTGCCACTTACCAGCTGCCCAGTTTGAGGGAAGTCGTTTAGCTCTTCTGCTCCACTTCCGTGAGATCAGATCACAAGCGCAGGGCACGCAGGCTACGGCATAAAGCCTCAGTATTTGGAACTGTCTTTACTATTTTAGCAATAAAGGGTCAGATCAGTCCAGGTGTCACCATCAGCACTGGGACTCCAGAAGGGCCTCAGAAGCTAGTCATGCCAGCGAATGGTGCTGGGTTTTCTAGTCACACAATCATGGGTTCCAATCTGGCCCTGCTGCAGTATAGCTGGGTGACCCAGGAGCCCTTGCTTAACTTGTCTCCCTGACCCTCAGCTTCCCCATCTGTAGAATGGGAGTAATAACATCATCTCTTGGGCCAGGCTGCAGCAAGGTTGAGGTACAGGTAGTGTGTGTGGACGCGCCCAAAACAAAGGCTGTGTTCTTGCTGGTGGGCTGGATAAATGTTGGTTTGTTTCCTTCCTTTCTTGCCTGGAGCCAGACCTCGCTGCTGGGAAGCACGTTTAAGACAGTGCCAAAGACTTCCCGGAGAGCTGTTTTCTGGTGGTTGGGTTGTTTTGTTTTGTTTGGGGTCTTTTTTTTTTTTTTATCGCTTGATGCCTCCTAGCAACACCCTGCTTGTTTTAAAAACAGCAGTGGCCAGCTGCTGGCCCCTCTCCTTCTGTCTCTCCCTTCCTCCTTCCCGTCCTCAGAAAGCAGCCACAGGCATCAGCCTCACTGCCTCACATCCCCAGTCTCTCTTGCTACCTGGGATGGAGGAGGCATTTCTAGTCCAGTGCTGTGGTGCTGGCCCCCACTGCAATGCCGAGGTCGTACCCAGCTGGCGAGGCCACTGCTTCCTGATATTTGCATCCCCTCCACAGCAGCCACAAAGGTGGACACAAAGCTGCCCGCATCCCACCTGGGTGGCAGCCCCAACCTCTCCAGGTTGCCCGCGCCTTTGTCAGAAATCAGATCTAGGGTTATAGATGGTTTCAGACACAGAGCCTGGGCCTCCCTGAAACACCTACTCCAGTCCTGAAGTCTGAAGGCTGGTGAGGATACACATTTTGGAACCAGAAGCTCCTGGTCTTGCCAGGTGACCGTGGGCAAGTCACTCTTCAGTCTCGGTTTCCTCATCTGCAAGCAATGGGATGAATAAGTACCGAGTGCACTGGGTTGTGGGGGCCAGGTAACTGAGATTACACACACTTAGTGTATGGTTGCTGTTACCATTTATTATTATTTCTCTCAATGATAAGGTTCCCAGGAGGTGCAAAGGATTTCCTCTTGGCTGCTAATCTAAAGGTTGGCGGTTTAAACCCATCCAGCGGCACCAAGGAGGAAAGGCCTGGCAATCTGAAGCCAAGAAAACCCTATGGAGCAGTTGTACTTTGTAACACATGGGGTCACCTTGAGTCGGAATCGACTCAACCACACGGGTTTGGCTTTTGGTTGATGTCATTGGCATCAGGTGAGCCCTTAGGAGTCGCCTCAAGCCTGATCCACCCAGAGCACCCCCACCTCACCCACCCGTCCACCCGCCATGTTCTTCCCCCACCTTGAGGGTTTTCTTCTCCACCACTTGGTCTCTTTGAGGTTCCTCAGGCATCGTGATGTCCAGGCCTCCCCTTGCCCCCACAGCCCGGTGTGGGGGGGCACACAGGGGAGGAGACCACCCAGCTGTGTGGAGGCCACCACCGTGTGCCCCAGACAGAGCCCTTCCTCCCAACGGGCTTGAGCGTCCCTGTCTTTGAAATTGGGACTGTTGAGCTCCATTAGTGCTGTGCAGTGGAAACAGAGTGTGAGCCACGGAAGTAATTTACGTTTGTCTCATTACCACATAAGGGAAGTAAAAACAAACAGATGAGATAAATTTTCATAATATATTTTCACCAACATCTAAAGTATTGTCATTTCAACATGTAACGGGCATAAACAACTATTAATGAGATATTTTATATTCTGAGTTGAGTCTTTAAAATTCCGTGTGTTGTATACACTTACAGCAGCACCTCTCGCTTTGGACGAGCCACATTGCAGTCGCTCAATATCCCCATGTGTCACACGGCTGCAATACTGGACACTGTAGGGCTAGGTGACCCCAAAGGTCCCTACCAGATTCTCAGGGCCCTAGGGTCTGTGGCTCCAGGGACTGGC
Source organism: Trichechus manatus latirostris (assembly GCF_000243295.1). Classification (NCBI taxonomy): domain Eukaryota; kingdom Metazoa; phylum Chordata; class Mammalia; order Sirenia; family Trichechidae; genus Trichechus; species Trichechus manatus. Next base: position 6,319,623 of record NW_004444074.1, read on the forward strand.
AAGCTGGGCTCACTCTCCCCTCTGCAGTCCTTCCCGGAAATGCCCATCCCCAGCACTTGCATGATTCATGCTGGCCATGGAGACTCATTTTTTGTGGGCGGGGAGGTGAAGGGTAAGCGGGGGCAGGGTGGGGCAGTGGCCCACAGACACCTCCCAGAGGCCACTTTCTGTCCCCTCTACCAGGAGATGCTGTAAACGGTAGGTCAGATCTAGTCACGTCCAGTTCACTGACAGTAAAAGCCAGCGTCCTTCCAGTGGGGACAAGGCCGGCCTGGTCTGCCCCTTTTCCCGACACTGCCTCTCTGACCGCACCTTCTCCTTCGCCCCCTCCACTCCTGCCACACTGGCCTCTTTGCTGTCCTCAACATGCCAGGCACACGGCCACCTCAGGAACTTGGCACTTGCTGCCCCTCTGCCTGTTCTTTTCCCCAAAATAAGCATGACTCACCACCCCACCACCTCCTTCAGGTCTCCAATCCAGGGCATCTTTCCAGAGCGGCCGTTCCTGGCCACTCCCGATTGAAAACAGCCCTGGCCCCACCTTACTTCATGCCCTTGCCCTGCTCTGGTTTCCTTCACCCGACATGTTATATAGATACGTGTTTGCTTGTTCATAGACTTATCCTCCCCCAATGGAATGGAAGCCCTTGAGAGTAGGGACTGCCTCTCTTGGTTCACTGGTGTACCCCTAACACCTAGACCAGTACCTGGCACAGTCAGTATTGGTGGAATGAATGGATAGATCACTGAAATGGCTCCTTCCCATCCTCTCACCCTTTCTACTCAGGGGGCCACTGGGAAGAGAGATCCGGGAGATAACTGGATGACAGGGAGGAGCATTCATTCATTAACATACTCTTCTGCCATATCCTAGCTGTATGGTCTTAGGAAAATTACTTAAACTCTCTGTGCCTAAGTTTCCATCTATAAAATGGGATAGTAAGAGGACCTTCCTCATTAAAAAAAAAACCCATTGCCATCACGTTGACTCCAACTCACAGTGACCCCACGCATGTAAGAGTAGAACTGTTTGTTCCCTGTAGGGTCTTCAGTGGCTTGTTTTTTGGATGTAGATTGCCAGTCCTTTCTTCTGAGGCATCTCAAGGTGGATTTGAACCGCTGACCTTTTGGTTAGCAGCCAATCACTGAACTGTTTTTGCTACCCAGAGACTCCACCTGCCCCATAGGGCTGTTGTAATGAATAAATGAGTTAATGCATATAAAGTGCTTGGAGCAGAGCCTGGCTTGTAGTAAGTACTCAATAAATGGTAGCTATTCAGGGTCTGTTTTTGAGTGCCTGCTCCACACCAAGCACTACGTACAAATACTGGGCACAGAGCAATGGTTGCTGACCGATGGAAGACAAGGATGCAGACAAGTACAGTGCAGGGTAACCATGCCAGGTGGCAGGGTGTGGGGAGAACAGAGACTGGCCTCACCTGGACTTTGGAGAGGGGAGGTGTGTGGCTTCCTGTCATTTTGCAGCAGCCACTAAGGACATTTGTATGAGCTGCTGAGTTGAGCTCCAGTAGAAAACACGTTGTTGCTATCGATGTTGATAGTTGCTGTGAGTTGGCTCTGACTCATGGCGACCTCGTGTATAACAGAAGGAAATGTCACCTGGTCCAGCACCATCTTCATGATCATTGGTATGTTTGAGTCCATTGTTGGGGCTGTTGTGTAAATACATCCCATTGAGGGTGTCCCTCGTTTTCATTGGTCTTCTGTCGTACCAAACGTGATGTCCTTCTCTAGTGATAGGCCTTTCCTGATGACTGTCCAAAGTTAGTGAGTCAGAGTCTCACCATCATCACTTCTTAGGAACATTCTGGTTGGGTTTCTTCTAAGATTGATTTGTTCATTCTTTTGGCCGTCCACGGTATCTTCAGTATTCTTCGCCAACATCACAGTTCAAATGCATCAATTTTTCTTCTGTTTTCCTTTTCGCTATCCATCTTTCACATGTATATGAGGTGACTGAAAACATCATGACTTGGGTCAGATGCACCTTAGTCATCAAAGTGACATCTTTGCTTTTTAACATTTTCCAGAGGTCTTTCGTAGCAGATCTGCTCAGTGAAATACATTATTTGATTTTTTTGGACTGCTGCTTTGATGGATGTTGATTGTTGATCCAAGTAGAATGAAATCCTTGGCAACTTCAGTGGGATGGCCGTTTTGTTCAGAGCCTTGACCATTCAGCTACTGCAGTGTGCTAGAGAGAGTACAGCCTAGGAGTGAAGGGACCTCGGCTCTGCCACCTAGGGGGAGTCACTTCTGTTCCCTAAGCTTCAGGTCCCTTATCTGTAAAGCGGGCTAATAGCAAACAGCACCTACATCTTAGATCAAGAGGAATCAATGAGCTGATATATGTAAACTATGCAGCATATGCCTGGATGCGCCATTGAAAAAACATACTATTATGACCCTCATTATCAAAGTACTTACGAGCCAAAGGGAAGAGAGTCTGGTATGAATCTCCTTACTTGGTGCCCTGCATGCAGCTGGCATTCAGTCAGTGCTTGTTGAACACCACTGAAAAGCTGGCTTGCCTTTAGATAGCTTCTCTGGGCTATGAGCTCTTGAAGGCAGGGCCATGCCTTGTTCCAGTTCCTGGCACAGAGCTGCCGCTCAATAAGGGTAAGATTCTGAAAGCCAAGGAAACTTGGGACAGGGGAGCTCGAAGGAAGCTCCAGGCTCCTCTTGTCCAGGAACCATCTCTGTTTTCAAGACGGGAAGACTAAAGTCCAGAGAGGGAAGCGTCTTAGTTCAGGTCACATGGGGGTCAGGAGTGGCAAAGCCAGGTCAAAGCCCCAGGTGCTTGACTCCCAGGCCCATGGCTTGTTATTGAATCTTCAGGGATTTCCCATGATGGTACTGGGGGGTGGCATGGCCAACAATCTCTGGAGGAGGCTGGCTGGTCGCAGGTGGGGGCACCGTCCCCCCCTGACTTCCCCAGGGGCTGTGTCTGGGAGACGTTCTCCAGCAGGCATGATGTTTACACCGAGTAACCAGATTCCATCTCCAATAATCACATCACAAACAGCATGAAATGTGAACTGTGGGGAAGCCTCTGCTAAATGTGCGACTGGTTTTCTTAGTTTTCCGTCCAGACTCTGCCTTCTTCCTCTCCCCAGGACTTGTACCTCTTCCACACACACAGACACACACACACGCATACACACACACGTGCATGCACACACACACACACACACACACACACACACACACATACACACACGGGTAACTTGCCTTCCCCAGGTATCTGGTTCAGGCCTCTGATCCCAGCCCAGGGAATGCCTGCCCTTGTCCCTGCCTTAGAGGAAAGAGAGATTTCTCCTGCCTGGGGGGAGAGCGGGAAGAAGGGGTATTTGAAGTCTCCATGGTTATGCACCATAACCAAGGAGTGTGGAGCCCTTGACATTTTAAAAATGGCTACCACACACCTTATCACATATATGCCTCACCACACCCTGTAATATTGGTCATCATTATCCCCATTATATGGATGAGGAAACTGAGGTTCAGAGAGGGGAAGTGACTTGCCCAGGTTACGGAGACAGAAAGTGGTGGGGCAGGACTCTGGCTCTGGAGACTCTGATCTCCTCCTGGGACCACCCTTCCTGACACTGTGGTTCTAGGTCCCAAAGCCCCTCCTCTGGCCCACAATGCCATAGAGGAAGTGTCATTCCCATTCAGCTTGGTGCCAGTGCCCTAAACTTCACCCATGCAGCCACCCCAATTACAAAAGGGAAACTGAGACATAGTGTCACAGGCTTGCCCACTGGGACTGACCTCCCTCTGTGTGTGTCTCAGCCTTTTATCCAACACGTCCTCCCCTGTCCCTCCCGTGCTCCAGCCCCCCACTGCCACTCTCGGGTCTCCCAGCCCTGATTTGTCAGCCTAGCGCCCTGCAGCCCCGTCGCCCTCCCCAGACCTTTCAGAATCCAGATTCTCCTTCTCTACAAAGCTGATCTGGAAAAAACCGTCCCTGGGCCCTGCCTTTAAAAGTCTTCATCTTTTCCCTCCTCCCTAAACAGTCCCTAAATGATTTCTGTAAATTGCTCTAAGTAGCTCAAAAAATAATAATAATAATAACTCAGCAACTCGCTGCCTGACCGGAATGTCGATGGCTCTGCTTCCTGGCCGCAGCTCCCAGCTCCTTCCCACCAGCACCCAGACACACAACCCCTCTGTGCCAAACCCAGCAAGGGGGAGTACTGCCTCAGAGACTGAGCCGTGCCTCCTCCTCCCGCAGGGCTGCATCCCCTATCAGACAGGGAGCTCCTCAGGGCAGCTCTGTTCTCCCTTCCTCTTTCTTCCTCCCCCTCCCACCACCAGACTGAGGGCCCTTCCAGGGGAGAGCTGTGCCTCCCTCCTCAGTGTGGGACTCGCCCAGAGAAGGCAGTGCCTCTCTCATCAGACTAAGGGGCTTCCCCAGGAGAAGCTGTACCTGCCCCATCAGATAGGATGCCCCCTGGGCAGGGCTGCAGGGGTCACGCAGAAGCCCCTCTGACTCTAGCTTTCATTGTTCCCCTCGCTTCCTGCACCGCTCCCTGGGTGGCACAAGCAGTTTGCTCTCAGCTTCTAACCTAAAAGTTGACAGATCAGACCTGCCCAGTGGCATCATGGAAGAAAGGCCTGGTGATCTGCTCCATAAAGATTACAGCGAAGAAAACCCTATAGAGCGGCTCTACTCTAACACATGGAGTTGCCATGAATTGGGGCCCACTTGACAGCAACGGGTTTTTATTTATTTATATTTTTTCCCATCACCACAGATTAGAAGTCTAGGTCGTGATTCCTAGACTGGGATCTGTTTCATTGATTCACTGAAGTGGTCATTCATTCATTCATCCATTCATTCTACAAAGCTTCCCTGAACACCTACTGTGTCCTCCTGCAGATGTGGACCTTTGAGGAGCTCATATGACCAGGGCCCCCAGACATAGGCCTGGTTCTGTCGGGGTGGGGCACCCAGCTGAAGGGCGGGCCCTGAGGCAGCATCCTCCATGGCCAAGAACCCAACCTCAGCCCCGGGCCATCATGAAGATTCCCTGGTCTCTTTTAATATGGGCCAGGGAGGGGCCCCTCTGGGGGAGCAGAAGCCTGAGGCCGAGAGCCCCACCACCTCTAGGGAGGCACCTCCTATGTGGCCGTGGCCTGGCCCACCCTGCCATAGACAATCTCTACTCATAGCCTCCTCCTCATTTCCTGCCACAAAGCTTCACCGTGAAGCCCCTGGGGACTGAGATCGGGTGACGTGAGACCTCAGTTCTAGAAACCCAGCCCATAAAATGGTGGTGAGGCCCTGAGCCAGCCCCTTACCCCCTCTGGGCCTCAGTTTCCCTGTCTGAGATGTGTCAGTGATTTTTCTAAACTTTTTTAGCCAGAGAAACCCAATATGTAACACCAAGAAAAGCAGAGCTGCTATGGAAACAGCCCCAGTGTCCATTAACAGGTGAATGGATAAACGAAATGTGGTCTGTCTGTGTGATGGAATATTCTTCAGCCATGGAGAGAAAGGCAGTCCCGATACATGCCACGACATGGACGAACTTTGAAACCATCGCGCTGAGTGGAATAAGCCAGACACAAAAGGACAAATACTATGCAATTCCACTTGTATGAAATATCTAGAATAAGAAGTGCATAAAGACCAAAGTTTATCACTGGTTACCAGGGGATGCAGAGCGTGGGTTTAAGGGGTACTAGTTTTGAGGTGATAAAAAATTTTTTGCAAATGATTAGTGGTGATGGTTGCACAGCATGGCAAATGTGAATAATGCCACCGAATTGTACATTTAAGACTGGTTAAAACAGCAGATTTTTTTTGTAATATACATTTGAACACAATTAAAATAAAAAAAAAAAAAACAGAGATGCTGGTTAAAGGGAGATTATAGGGCCCTCCCCCAAGGGGTCCACTGTCCTCCCTTCCCTTATCACCCATGGCAAGCCATTGAGACACCCCAAGAAGCCCAGATGGCCAGGCTTGGTGCCCTTAATCCCTTCCTAAGGCCCCTTCCACTCTGCCACTGGGGGGATCTGGATGGTGCTGATTGATGGGGGGGCAGTTCCCTCACCTCTGCCCCGACCCCTTGGGACCCCGTCATATTCCTAGCTGGGAGGAAGCCCATGAGAATTGGCTCTTGCCTGGGAACCCAGCAGCCCCTCAAGCCCTTGAATGAGCCCAGTCTCCAGATTAGAGGTGCAGACCTGAAAGGCTCAGAGACAGCAGGTGGGCCCCCCCCCAGGCAGCCCTGCTTGCCCCTCCACAGACAGCAGGATTGTTCTGGTTGAGATAAAGCCTGCTTGTCATCCTCCCTGCCTCCCTTTGATGTTCAGAAGGAGGAAGGAGGAGAACAATCACGGCCCTCCGCTTCCTCTCCCATTTAACTGGAACCCAGTTAAGTGAATAATTGCTACAAATGTGAAATTACCTTCCACCAACTTGGGGATGTGAGCCTACACTTGGCAGGAGCCTGCAGAACCCGGAGCCTGCGGGACCCAGGCTGGGGTCTGGCCCTGGCCCTGCAGGTTAGCACTTCCACGGGGTGGGGAAGAGCTGACCTACGGAACTCCTGACGCCCTGGCTAGAGGAGGTGCTGGGCCGTTCGGTCCTTCCCCCTGCTGCAGACCCTGGCTGCCCCTCAGGAGCATGGCTTCTGGACTCCAGCCTCAGATATTCAGAGTCAGCAAAGCTTCACTGATCTCAGATGTGGGCTCACCATCCAGAGCCCACAGACACTTGTGCACCGGAGTCGAGAGTCTAGATGGATGAAATGAGTGGCAGAGTCGAGGTGTGGGCGTGGGTGCCAAGGAGAGACAGAGAGAGAGCACCGCGTCCCAGCTGGAACATTGCAACCCTTGGGCACAAATGTTGAGATGGGGTGGGAGTGGGGTCCTGGGGCTGCCCAAAGGAGGTCTCTGCAGAAGAAACAGAGATGAGGGTTTATCTGTACCAAAAGGGTATATGGAGAATCAGAGCGTGGAAAATGAATTACTCACTCTAGGAAGCATTCTAGAAACCTGCATAAGGATGACCACTCCATGGGGTGCTGGCTAATGTCTGTCAGCCACCCGGTGTCCAGAGGTGAGTGGTCAGATGCCCCGGCATAGATGGTGTCTGTTCCCACCGTCGGGGCAGCTTCATCTGATGGTGGCCTCTGGTTCGGGGTTTTAGGGTATCAGAGCCCCATTGGTGACACCCGCAAAGTGAATGACCGTGGCTGCATGTCCAGTGTGCAGTGGGAGGACGGGGGCAGCAGGTATGAGTTAGTAGTCAGTGGATTCAGAGGTCGGGAAAGGGAAAAGCTTTGTGAGAAACAGGACAACTCAGGCAGGCAGGAGTTCTCTTTCAATCTTGGTTGCACATTGGAGAATTAAAAAAAAATGCTAGTGCCTGAGCCCCAGCCCTAGAGATTCTGAGTTTATAATTCTGGGGTACAGCTGAGATCGAGACCCACTGCTCGAGCAAAGCTTCCCAGATGGGGTGGGGGTAGGGGTGAGGATGATAGGGGGAGTCAAGCAGAATCACCTTCTCAGGACCCACTCCAGACCAACAGAATTAGGATGGCTGGGGAGGGGCCTGGGAACCTGTCTTTCATAAGGCTTCCCAGAGTTGGGAACCACCAATGCTGAGAGGCCTGGTAGGGAGGAGACAGCCCTAGGAAGGAAGAGAAGTGTAGAAAATGTGCTAGAGCCAGACCTGTCCTATTTTTAAATGATTTTGCAAGGCAATGTTTTTTTCATTTTCTATCTCCTTCTCTTCTCTCTCTCACTTTGCCCCTGTTCCAGGACCCAGAACTCAAGATAACACTCTTAGAACCACAGTTTAGTCTCAATATACACATCATAGTAGATGCGCAACAAATATTTTATTGAGTGAATTATGGATAAAATTTGTTTGGTGGGCTAGCCTGGGAACCTAACTGCTATTGATACATTGTTTTTATAAGGAAATGCTACTACTTGTGGTTGGTTCGTTTGCCATATTGTGATGGCTGTGTGTTGCTATGATGCTGGAAGCTATGCCACTGGTATTTCAAATAGCAGTGGGGTCATCCATGGCGGGCAGATTTCAGTGGAGCTTCCAGACTAAGACAGACGAGGAAGAAAGGCCTGGAGAGCCACGTCTGAAAATTAGCCAGTGAGAACCCTATGGATCACAACAGAATATTGTATGATGTAGTACTGGAAGATGAGCCCCCTAGGTTGGAAGGCACTCCAAATGTACAGTCACCACAAAAATGGACTTGAGTATACCAACAATTGTGAAGATGGCACAGGACCAGGCAATGTTTTGTTCTGCTGTCCATGGGACCTCCATAAGTCGGACCCGACTTGACAGCAACTAACAAGAACATAGGGAAATGTGTTGAAATGTGTTTATAAGTTCTAATAGCAAATTCCCGGTGAATTTTTGATAAGCAACCCCTTTGTAAGTTGGAGTGTGTATATGTGTGTGTGTTTGTGAGAGAGAGAGAGAGAAAATGAACCTAGAAAAGACTCTCGCTTGGGGGTCCAGACTGAGGTGGAATCTTGGCACCTGAGGAGAGCCCAGTGGAGCATTTATGGAGGTGGCAAAATAAAATACAGTCAGAAGGAGGAGGCCCTTGAGTGGTGGCTGAGAAGAGAAGCCACAGGAAGAGGCAAAAAAGGCTGCCACCTCTGGGGCAGGCCGAGCCCTGGGCCAGGAGTGTGGTGCGGGCAGAGCTGGGGCCCAGGATGGAGCTGTGAGGTATGCAGAGTGTCAGGGACTTTGCAGGCGGTGTGCTAGGGCAGCCACGGTAGGTCAGAGCTTCCATGCCGGGAAAAGACAGATGCAGCTGGAGAAGGGGAACTGTTGGGGGGTAGAGAGGGGCCTGAGGTCTTGGGGAGACCACTTGACCAGGTGCTCCTAGGCCCAGGGCCCTGCCCCAGGCCCGGCATGCAGTGGCTGTGCAATCTGTGTTTGCTGTGGGAAGAAGGGACCAGCCCACCAGGGAGCAGACAGATGGGGAGGGGAAGAATGACCCCGCTGCCTGCCTGCCCTGTGGAACTTTGGCAGGAGCAGCCTCAGGATTGCTGGTGGCGGGGGGATGTCCAGAGACACCAGGAGGGATCTGGTTTGCATCCCTCTGAAAGTGTTCAGGGGACCCGCTATGGCCCTCGCCTAGGCATTGGTGAGGAAGTGGTTGGAAGCCGAAAGAGGCCGGAGGGGGATCCAGAGGCCTGGGTGGTGCAACCTGGGGCAGAGCCGACCCTTCCCTGAGCCTCTGTAAAGCACAGGAGCTGGCGGTGTCTGTATGGAGGTATTATGATCAGCCTGCCAGCCTCTGTCCCCCCATGGTCCTCCCTGTCTGAGGGGAAGTCACTGAACTCAGAATGAGGGGTTTGTGGGAGACCGCCCAGTGCCTAGGACTGCCCCGGCAGTGAAGCCAGGCTGTCAGCGCTGCAAGAAGCTCTGGTCTCTGGCCGCAGGCTATCCTTGTCCCAAAATCCCAGCCCTAGTTCCTGCTCAGGAAGGAGGACTCCAGAGAGCTGGCCATTCACAGGGAACATGACCCTGATGGCCTTGGGGAGGAGGGGCCTGTCCCTGACCACGCAGGCTGACAGTGATTAAATGCACCAGCAGCTGGGCCACCAGGGCCCTCCCTGCTGCTAATTTGGGTCAATTAAGCTGATTTGTCTTTGTCAACTTGAGGTCCCTTCTCTGTAATGGCTCCAGCCCCTCTGGGACCACCGAGGGAAGGAAGGAGAAGTCCTCTGCTACATGGCTGCCTCTCTCCCACCCCCACCCCAAAGCCAGGCCCAGGGCCCTTTCTGAACCACGTGACCTTCCCATTGTACAGCCCGAGACATCCACAGCTGTCACCCCTGCAGCTGCCCTGTGACATAGGTCAGGCAGTGTTAATCCCCATGCCACAGATGAGCAACGAGGGGTCTTCTGGAGAGGAGATGTCTCCAAGCTCACAGCAGAGAAGGGACCTGAAGCTGGCATTTGGACTCCTAGTCCCATGCTCCTCTCTCTGTACTATTGGCCTCTATAGTTCTGGTAAGTCAGTTGGTCTGTGGCCTGGCCCCAGTGGGGTTCTGCTGCCGTGGCCCCTAAGGGGTTCCAAGGAACCAAGTTTGGAAACCATTTCCCCACCCCATCAGACTCCATCTTCCACAAAATCTAGGGTCTCCAGAAAGAAGCCAGCTGCCTCTGCTTGGCCTCCCAGCCAAAGAGAGGCCAGCAGTCTTCTAGAAGGGACAGGAGAGATGCCTTGAGGCTGAGCCCTGGAAGACATGGTCCTGTCTGTGTGTGCCCTAGAGCAGGGGTGGGAGACTGTCCCCAGGCCTGGCCCAGCCATGAAAGGGTTTGGGACAGCAGCATTCTGGTGAGCACTGACTCCTAGACTGACACACAGCTCTGTCCACCCTGTTCACCCTCTGGGCCTCAGTTTACCCACCTCTAGCATTACAGGGACTGAAGAGGAAGGTTGGGCTAGGACCCTCATGGCTCTCCCATTGGATAAGGTAGTGGGTGGAGGGGGGCGCTTTCCCCCTTCCATGCCTAGGAAATCCACACTCCCTCCCACCTCTGTTCTGAGCAGGTGAGGACAGGTGCTGCATTTTGTCACATTGGGAGACTGGCAGGGATGAGGACCATCCAGAGCTTCTTGGTCTCCTGGACGGAGCCTGCAACTCTGATTTCTTCCTCACAGAGCCAATCTGGGCATACCACTTAGGCCAGGGGGCAGACACCCTCAGGGAAGTGGGGCCAAAAGGAAAGAGATGTGTTTCTGGGGGAGGTTGTGGGTGTCTTCGTTTCCTGGGGCTGCTGTAACAGAGTACCATGAGCTGGGTGGCTGACAACATCAGAATTTATTGTTTCAAGGTGTAATTAGAACTGGTTCCTTCTGGAGGCCCTGAGCTGTGTGCCCTGCCTCTCTCCTAGCTTCTGGTGGCTCCCGGCAGTCCTTGGTGTCACTTGGCCTGCAGCTGCACCATTGCATTTTCTACCTCGCTCATCACAGGGCCATCTTCCTGTGAAGTCTCTCCTCTTTTATCAGGACACCACTCAGGTTAAATTAGGTCCCACCCTACTCCAGTATGATCTCCTGTTAACTGATAACATCTTCAAAGACCCTATTCCCAAGCAAAATCACCTTCACAGGTACTGGGGTTAGGACTTCAGCATACCTTTTGGGAGGACACAGTACAGTTCATAACAGGGGGGCAAAGAGAACGTGGGAGCAGTGCGGAGCAAGGGTCAGTGCCTACTGCAGAATTGGTTGTGGCGTCGCCTGCCTGTCCACCCTCTCCCCTCACAAACACATGCACTCACTCAGGTGCACACGCTGTGCTTCGTCCCCCTCAGGTGACCATGAGTACCTGTACCCACCGAGCCCCGCAGGCCCCACGTTGTCACTCTGACCTGCCCACCCCTGCTCTTCCTGGCAAACTCCTACTCACTCGCCTGCTGAGGTGTCAGCCAAGCTTCCCACCCCTCTGTGTGCCCTCTCTGCCTCAGTTAACTACCTGAGGGTCTGTTCCCCTCAGAGACCAATTGTAACCTCTGTTTGCCCCTGCCTGGCACACAGAAATGTCCTTGAATGATTTAATAAAGGAATGAATGCATTTCAAGCAAGATAAAGTCTAGTGAGAATGATTCATTATTAATAACAATTGCTAACGTTTATTACTGAGCACTTAGTCTGTGCCAGGCACCATGTGAGGCTCTTGATACTACAGTTGTCAGCACTTTAAAGAAGCAGCAGCTGGGGTTCAGAGAGGTTAAGCAACTTGTTCAAGGTCACACAACTGAAAAGAGGCAGGGCTGGGATTCGAAGCCAGGTGTATCTGAGTGCAGAACTGAAGCTGAAGATCTTGACTGCCTGTAAGCCAGCTGCCAGAGCTGCCCAGGGGCCAGCAGGTATGTCGGCTGCATTGAGAGGGACGTGCCTGTCCTCCACTGCCTAAAGAGCTGATTGTATTTCCCTATGTAATCAGCTGCCACATCCTAAGTGAGCAGACTTAGGTCCCCCACCCCACCTGTCACACAGGCAATTGGGGGCCCTTGGAGCATGAACCGTGTGATGAGTGAGGCTCAACCAGCTTCAGACCACCTGGCTCTTCAAAGCTGGCCCAGAAAAGGTGTCTCCTTTTACAGTAAGGGGTCAGGTGTCCTCAGGACCTCGGTGGGCAGGGTCAGGCAGGAGCAAGGCCAGCCCCTTCTAGGCCAGCTCTACCCCCACCCCCGCCTGTCCCTTGCGTCACTGTCCAGAGCAGGCTACATGGAGCCAGCCTCCCCCAAGTCCACCCCCAGCACTGGAGCAGCCTGCCTCACTTGGGCTGCAGACAGACAGGAAATGGCTCTGAGCCCGCTAAGCTGGGGCCTTGCCTGCAGGCAGAGGAAGGGTGAGATAACTCTTCAGGGGCCCCTCGTTAACCGAGTACTCCACATATTAGGACTCCACGTATCTAGGAATGAAGATGAATTAGCTATCACCACAACAATGCTGTATCACAAAACCCTTGGCCATCGAGTTGATTCCAACTCATAGTGACCCTATAGGACAGAGTAGAACTGCCCCGTAGTGTTTCCAAGGAGTGGCTGGTGGACCCAAACAGCCCACTTTTTGGTTAACAGCCGAGCTCCTAACCACTGGGCAACCAGGGCTCTGCTGCATCACAAACCAGCCCCAAATGCCATGGTACAAGACAAGAAGCATTTCTTTTCCGGAATCTGCTGGTGTCTGGGGTTTGGCTGCTCTAGACTGGGCTTGGCTGCTTGGGCCCTGGGCTGCCCCATGTTTCTCTTGTCCTCTTTGGACCAGGTACTACTTGAGGCTTGTTGTTCTTGTGGTGAAAGGCAGGAGCCCTAGAAGGCACACCCAATTGCACAGCATATTTCCAGCCTCTATGTGGGCCCCCTGCAGGAGAAAGATGTGGCAGTCTGCTTCCGTAAGGATTTACAGCCTTGTAAACCCCATGGGGCAGTTCTATTCTGTCCTGTAGGGGCACTATGAGTCGGAATCGACTCGACAGCAGTGGGTTTGGTTTAGTGGGTTTATGCGAGTCCCAGTGGTTAACATGCTCAGCTGCTAACCAAAGGATTGGAGGTTTGAGTCTACCCAGAGGTGCTTCAGAAGAAAGGCCTGGAATTTTCTTCCAATCATTAGCCATTGAAAACCTTGTGGAGCACAGATCTCATACACACATGGGGTTGCCATGAGTTGAAGTAGACTCAGCAGCAACTGAGTTGGTTGGTTATGTGGGTCCCATCTACTAATATCTCGTTAGCTAAAGTAAATCACATGGCCGCGCCCAAAGTCAGGAGGTGGGAAGTATGCCGCACCACCAATAAGGCCATGGCAGTGGTGTGGGTGTCCAGTACTTTTACAGGGATGAAGAACTGAGACCAGTAATTCAGTCTACCACACAGGGAGAGAATAGTCCCAAGGTCAGAGCTGGAAAGGGCCTGAGAGGTCACAGGCCTAGAAGCTGAGGCCCAGGGAGGGGAAGGGGCTTGCCCAAGTTGCACAGGGAGGGCTGGGCAGAGCTGGAGAAGAACCGCACTCGCTGTACTCCGCTGTACTCCGAGTTCCTACCACTCAGCCCTGCCTCTTGCTTGCCTGTGGGGCTCTCTTCGCAGTCCGTGGGAACTGGTGCCTGGGGAGGCATGAGGCCCCAGCCTCATACTCAGACCTTAGTTCCTGCATCCTGAGTCCCCTGGGCAGAGGGAGGGGCTGGGGGCATGTGCCACCCAACCCCATGACCTCCCCTACTGAGCAGAGACATGGCCATTTGAGTTTCTCCAGCTCCAGCCCCGCCACCCCTCCCTGGCCGCACCGCTCCTGCCCAGAAGCCCAGCACAGGAGCCCTCAGCATCTCCCCATTCAGCATCCCGTGCCCCCCTCCTCTTGCCCCTTTCCTTTCCTCCTCTTGTCTCCCACACTTCTGGAGCGGCAGCCTCACAGAACCTTAGGGTTGGAAGCTCATCCGGGCCAACCCTCTGCCTGTGCAGACACCCCCATCTGTGCAGCATGCACGGTGGTGCTCAGTCAGCCTCATGTGGCAGGGATCCTTCCAGGGACAGGGAGCTCACTATTCTGTGAGGCAGCCGTGACCCTGAGAAATAGTACTAACTCATTTTTAGTTCCAAGCCTGCCTCTCCCAAAATGCCATTCACTAATCTTACTCTATGTCAGCTGGGACTGGGGATACACAGATAAGAATCACTGTGTAGATCCTCAGGGGGTCCATGGGTGGGTAGGGGGCAGACAAAGAAGCAGCAACATGGGTGCAGGGTGACAGGCACTCTGATCAGAGAAGGGTGAGGGACCATGGCTGTTCTAGGAAGGACACCTGGCCTTTCTGGGGCAACAAGCAAATCTCTTCCCAGGATGCCTTGCAGATGCCTGAAGACTTGGCATGATACCCAGGTTTTGCATCTACAAGATCACTTTGGGTTGTTTCCTCTTAAATAATAAGCTTTCAACTGCCCTGACAGGGAACACAACAACACAACAGAGAGTCCTGGACAGAGCAGGAGAAAAATGTGGAACAGAATTCAAATTCATGTAAAAAGACCAGACTTAATGGTCTGACAGAGACTGGAGGAACCCCTGAAACAATGGCCCCTGGACGCTCTGTTAACCCAGGACTGAAACCATTCCTGCAGCCCACTCTTCAGACAAAGATTAGACAGGACTATAAAACAAAAAAAAAATACACGTGAGGAATGTGCTTTTTAGTTCAATCAGATATACGAGAACAAATGGGCAGCTTCTGTCCAAAAGCAGGATGAGAAGGCAGGAAGGGACAGGAACTGGTTGAATGGACATAGGGAACCCGGGCTGGAAAGGGGGAGCATGCTGTCACATTGTGGGGATTGCCACCAATGTCACAAAACAATATGTGTATAAATTTTTGAATGAGAAATTAACTTGAGCTGTAAACTTTCACCTAAACCACAGTAAAAAATAAAATAATAAGCTTTCAGGACCCTCACAACTCTGGACATATTTCAGAAAGTCTGCCTTCCTCTTAAAGTACAGTTCTTAAAGTGACAGTCACCTCCAAGGACGGCACGACTGTCACCCCCCATTATCTGACCATATACTCCTGTTAATGTGGTTTGAGACATGGAGAAAATGCTTGGGCTTTGGTGCTAGTCAAACTTGGGTTTGAATTACAGATTCATCACCTTTTAGCTCTGTGATCTTGCACATCGCTAAGCTGCAGGGCCCTTATGTATAAATTTGGAATAATGGCTATATACTCTGGCAGGAGAGTGGAAAGCAGAATACTGAAAGCACTTGGCACATGGAAGAGCTGGATGGAAGGTGCTGCTGTTGTTAGTTACGCACCCCAAGAAGAAATTCGCATGTAGTGGATCTGCACTGTCTTAGTCATCTAGTGCTGCTCTAGCAGAAATACCACAAGTGGATGGCTTTAACAAAGAGAAGTTTCCTCACGGTGAAGTGGGCTAAAAGTCCAAATTCAGGGCATCAGCTCCAGGGGAAGGCTTTCTCTCTCTGTTGGCCTTCTCATCCATCTTCCCCCAGACTAGGAGCTTCTCTGCACAGGGACCCCAGGTCCAAAGGATGCACTCTGCTCCCAGCACTGCTTTCTTGATGATAGGAGGTCCCCAACTCTCTGCTTGCTTCCCTTTCCTTTTATCTCTTGTAAGATAAAAGGTGGTGCAGGTCACACCCTAGGGAAGTTCCCTTTATGTTGGATCAGGGATATGACCTTAGTAAGGATGTTACAATCCCACCCTAAACCTCTTTAACGTAAAATTACAATCACAGAATGGATGATAACCACACAGTACTGGGAATCATGGCCCAGCCAAATTGATACACACATTTTTGGGGGGACATAATTCAATCCATAACATGCAGTCTATAAGTTAAAATTTTGACCTCCAGAGCCAGGCTTTATATTTGCCCCCAAATTGGAGTCCGCAGAGAACTGTTGGAAATGTGATTCTATAATCTGCCTTCTTGTCTCTTTCAGAAATGAGGCGGGGAGGCTCTCAGCAACAGACCCAGCTGTGAGCTGTTCATACCCCGTAAGAGTTACAGCGATAGCCTTTTAACAGAGACAGGGGAGCAGGTAGCCTTAGCATTTGAAGAGGATGTCATCTGCTCTTGTGTGACCTGTCCCAGAGTCTGAGGGCTGTAGAGAACCTCGAGAATATCCAGTGATGCCCAGGTGATTCTTATGTATACCATCTTATGAAATACAATCAGATCTTGTTAAAATGTAGATTCTGATTCAGTATATCTGGGCTTGAAATGCAAATTCTCAGCAGGGGGTTGAACCAAAACGAACTGGTTTGAAGCCCTGGCTCAGGAAATTAATTATAGCACTTGTTTCTCACACTATTTATCCACCCCTTGAAGTGGCAGCTTCATCGGTCTCCCCCACTTTGCCTTGCTGTCTGAGTATATGTGTAGGGAGGAAGGGGAGGGCTGCTCCCGTTTCAGGGTGTCACCCCCCCAGCTCGAGAAACCCTGGTGGCTCCCTGTGGCCCGTGATCTGGTGGGCAGACTTTTAAAGGCATAGGACCTATTACTCATGTGAAAGCCCATGTGGAAACCCATGATGATAAAAGCTGCTCAGGATCCCTGCTCTATCCCCCCTTGTAGGGCCTGGAGCCCCTCTGTAGAGCCCCAGTGCTCCAAGGATACAGTTTGAGAACCCCTGGGTTAAAACCCATAGACTCCTAAACCTGACATTTGAAGCCCTTTGCCTTCCTGGTGCCAACCTCCCTGTCTAGTTTCGTCTCTCACTTTCCCTTGTCATGTGCCATTTAGTCCAAACCTGTCTTCAATCCCTGGCTCCATTTGCCTTGCTCTCTCCGCCCGCAGTGTCCCTGACCCCCACCTATGTCCCACCACACCCAGTTCCGTGGTGGAATTTCCACTCATGTGACTCCTCCTCCTTAGAGCGTTTCTTGTGGAGGCATCTGACTCTTCTGAGAACACCAGGGAGTTCTGTACTTCTGCAAAGCCTCACAGCACTTCCTACCTTTTAGCATGGTTATTTATGCACTTGTCTTGTCTCCCTGTTAGCTGGCACATTCCTTACAGGCAGAAAATCTTCTTCATCTCTGTCTCCCTGGAAGTTCCCAGCAGGGTCTTGTGCAGAGAAGGGGCTGAATAAATATTTATTTGTAGAGTATCTTTATTGGGCATCTGCTACAAGCCCTTGTATTGTACTAAGCAGTCATGCTACATGCTAAGAGGCCTATTCCCGGCCCTCAGTGAGGCCTCTGTCTAAGAGAAAAACATGCCAGCTGACACTTGCAGTACACAGAAAGAAGTGCAGAATGGTGGACAAGAGTAGCTCAGAAGTCAGTGCCTAACCCAGGCTTGGGGGGTGGGGTGGTGGTCAAGGAAGGCTTCACAGAGGAGATGGCACCTGGGAGAAGTCAGGGACCAGCGACACCTACCAGGCCGAGAGGGTAGGGAACAGCATAGCAGACAGATGGAACAGCATGAGCAAAGGGCCAGAGGGCAGAGAGCATGGCTGGAAAAGCCCAGGCCCTGGGGTATGGGTTGGAGAATGTGGGGAGATGACGTAAGAGCTAGGGAGGGCAGAGCACTGTGGGAAGAAGGAAACATGTGGGTACATTGGTCTGGGGAGCAGGAAGGGAAGCATCCCGCAGTGAAGTGGACTGGGCTGCCCTGAGGTGGAGTGGATGGACTGTGAGAACTTAGGCAGGATTGTTTCCTCCCTGGCCCTTCATCTTCTCATCTGTAAAGTGAGTGGTTTGAAACAAGCAGTCTTGAAAGCCCCTTTCCAGCCCTGAGTTAAAATGCTGATGAAGCATCAGCCAGACAACTGCCAATCAAACTATATGGTGCCCAACATAAACCAGGAGCAATGGGGCCTCATCTCTGAGGAAGTAAGAACAGAGCCAATCAGAGAGGGCTCCATGGAGGAGACATGGCGGTGGGCGGGCGGGGGGTCACATGTGAGCCGGGGTCTGTGACAGGCACTCTACATGGATTTGCACACTTGCTCTTCATAACAACCAAGAGCAGGTGAGATTTCCTTATACCTCTTTTGTAGATGAGGAAATTGAGGCTCAAAGATTAAGTGACTTGAATCTGAGTCTATGATCCGGATCCTCTGAGTCTCCCCACCCCACCTCATGCATGGCTAACTGGCCCAGGCCTTTGTTCCCCTTCTCATAGTCATCCCCACACACTTCGCAGTTCTCTTTAGTTAGGCTTTATTACCACCCTGAAAGGAGCCCTGGTGGCACAGTGGTTAAGCACTTGGCTGCTAACCAGAAAGTTGGCGGTTGGAACCCACCAGCTGCTCCGCAGGAGAAACATGTGGCAGTCTGCTTCCGTAAAGATTTACAGCCTTGGAAACCCTATGGGGCAGTTCTACCCTGTCCTATAGGGTTGCTATGAGTCAGAATCAACTGGACAGCAACGGGTTTAGATGACCACCCTGTGGGGCAGAGAAGGAAAGGATGGTTAGCTTTGTTCTTAGGGTGACCAGCTGTACTGGTGTGCCTAGGACTGAGTTCCCCGGGAGTTTCCAGGGGGTGGGACTTTTAGTTTATGGGACAAGTTGGTGACCTTGCTCATTCTGTTGAGTAAACTGAGGCCCACATCACCCCTTGCAGGTGGCAATGCCCTCACCCCCAAAAGTTTGCCCCACCAACAGGCACACACTTACATTCCTGCCTGAGGACTAGCTCCCAAGGGCCATGTGCTCCAGCTGTGAAGCTCTGGCAGAGCCCCCACCCAGGAGTCAGGAATCTGAGTTCTAAGCCGTGTTCTGCCATGAACCTCTGGACCCTGAATGAAGGTCTTCCCCTGTCTAACCAGTTGCAGTCAAGTCAGTTCCAACTCATGGCAACCCCATGCATGTCGGAGTAGAACTGTGCTCCATAGGGTTTTCAGTGGTTGATTTTTTAAAAGTAAGAAGGCCAGGCCTTTCTTCCAAGGTTCCTCTGGGTGGACTCGAACCACCAAACTTTTGGTTAGCAGTCAAGCGCATTAACCATTGGCACTGCCCAGGGACTCCTCCCCTGTTGTTGGGTGCCATCCAGTCGATTTTTGGCTCATAGGGACCCCATGTGACAGAGCAGAACTGCCTCATAGGATTTTCCAGCTGTAACCTTTACAGAAGCAGATTGCCAGGTCTTTCTCCCACAGAGCTGCTGGCTGGGTTCAAACTGTCAACTTTTCTGTTACAGCAGCCAAGTGCTTAACCATTATGCCACTAGGGCTCCTTTTATCTCTCTGTTGTTGTGTGCCATCGAGTCGATTCCAGCTCATAGCAACCCTGTAGGACAGAGTAGAACTGCCTCCATGGGGTTTCCTAGGCTGTAATCCTTATGAGAGCAGATTGCCTGGTCTTTTCTCCCGTAGAGCCGCTGGTGGGTTCAAACCGCCAACCTTTCGGCTAGTAGCTGAGTACCTTAACCACTGCACCACCAGGGCTCCTCTTTTCCCTCTCTAGGCCTCAGTTAAAATGGACATTGGAAGAAGGCGCATCTCTCAAGACCGCTGTCATGCAGGTGAAACTGTGCTGTGGGCGATGGGAAAGACTCACCTTCATGATCATCCCACCTCCAGCTCGGTCTAGGAACACGGTCCAGGGGATGATGGAGAAGCTTTGTTAGTGGTGGGTCCCACTTCCCAGGCCCCAGTGTGTCCACGAAGCAAAGCCAACAGGTCTACCCCAGTTGTGTGTCCTTGGGCAAGCCTCTTGGCCTCTCTGAACTCCTTCATTGGCATAAACAGGGGTAATATTTCCCCGGTGAGCCCTGGTGGCACAGTGGTTAAGAGCTACGACTGCTAATCAAAAGTCAGCAGTTCGAATCTACCAGCTGCTCCTTGGAAACGCTATGGGGCAGTTCTACTCTGTCCTATAGGGTCGCTATGAGTTGACATTGACTCAACAGCAGTGGGTTTGGTTTTTTTGGTTTTATTGTAAGAATAGCGTGCCTCTAAATATTAGCTGGGCCCCCACTCACCTCCCTGTACCTCTGGGGCCCTGCTGCTGGCTGTGGCCCTGACCCCTGCCAGGGGCTGAATGGGTTGGAGGGGGATGTGGTTCCCCAGCTCTCCCCAGAGCCTCCCCTCCCCAAGGCCCAGCTCCAAACCCACCCCCTTCCACCACAGGAGTGTTCTCCTCTCACTCACACACACTTTCTTTTTCCATTGTTTGCGGCTAATTGTTTATTAGGAGATGCAGACGGCTGCACCAGTGGGAAGGCTCAGCTTGCTCCGCTATAATTAGGATAATGCACATTAGTCATTTAGTGTAACTCAGAGAGCAGCCCCCTCCCCCATGTTCCCTTCCCCCGCCGCGTCTGGGGCTCGCTCAGCTCCCAGGCCAGCATTGCACAGGTTTATAGGGTTCCTCCCTCACCGGCCACCCCTGCGCCACCAAGGCCTCCTTCCATGGCTCTGCCCCGACCCTTGGCTGCCTGCTTTACCGGATTGTTCCAGCCTGTGGTCACCTGCCACCACCAGGAGGGGGTTTTTCTGCCTCTATGATTCCTTCCTTCCGCTGTCCCTGTGTGTGTGTGTGTGTGTGTGTGTGTGTGTGTGTGTGTGTATCTTACCTCCTGTTTTCTTTCTGTCCATTCTTTCTCTGCCTCTCTCCCCCTCCTTTCTGACTCTTTCTCTTTCTCCTTTTCTCAGTCCCTCCCTCTAGCTTCCTCCTCCTTGCCCTATTTCTGATCTGTCTGTCCTGCTCTCCCTTGCCCTCCTTCCCTGTCTCCCTCTCTTCCCCGCCCCTCCCTCATAGTCTGAACCAGAGGTGGATTCAGGTTGAAAGGTCCCTGGATGATGCAAGCAGTTTGTGCAAAACTACTAACCTAAAGGTTGGCGGTTCAAACCCAGGAGCCATGGAAGAAAGGCCTGCAATCCACTTCCGTAAAGATTAGAGCCAAGAAAACCCTATGCAGCAGTTACACTGTGTAACACGGGGTTGCCATGAGTCGAAATCAACTCCAAGACAAGGATTTTTTTTATCTGTTTGTTTAGGTCTGCAGAGCAGGTCAGGCCTTGGGGGGAGGGGATTGTTCTGGTATCTGATAGGACTGTGTGAGAGGGTCCAGGCCCACCTCCTTGCCTCTGCCCTGCCCTGCCCTGTCCTGAGTTCCTAGCATTTGTTTGGCTGAGGCCTGGGCCGCACAGGCAAGCCACTGTCTCCAAAGTCCCCTCCCATGAGCACACCAGTGTGGCTTCATTGCCCTGTTCCCCAGATTAGCTCATGGACACCCTGAAATCCAAGAAACCGGACTCCATAGGAGAGTAGCGTTTTGAGGGTGAAGGTGGGAGCCCTCTGCCTCATGTAACCTGAGCTGGGCAGGGGGCAGCTATTTCAACAGTAAATGGGTTCCTTTTGTCCCTGACCCCACACCCACAGACAGACCCCAGGCCTGCTGACAGATGAGCCTTCAGGTTCCTTGAGGTCCCCTGAGCCCCCCACCCAGCCCTTTGCCTGCCGACAAGGGACCTCATGTCAGAGCCCCAGCTAGGCAGACGGAGGGCTAGGGCCAAGGGCTCACCCTGCAGTTGTTGCTGGGGGCAGGGGTGAGGATGGAGGTCCCTCCAGATTTTCTGAAATAAAAGAGCTGTTTCTAGGGGTGAGGGTTGCTCGACTGGAAGCACAAGGCCTCCTTGTCTTCACAAGCCTGTGTGAGCCTCTGGTCCCGAGCCTGAGATCACACATAGATGTGTACAGACTAACAGACAGACACACGCTCACAACGCACAAAAGCAGGCTGACAGAAGGCGCTGTGGAGGCCCCCAGTGCATTGGGAAAGAGCGGGGCTTCTGCTTCACAGATGACACCCCTCCTTTTCCTAAACTTCTCCCCACAAGAACTCTGCCTCCATGCCCCAGGAAGGCACCCACCTCCTGCCAGTGACACCTTCCTGAGTTACACACCCTGTGGGCTCTGCCCCGGGAGGTTCACATCAGTCCATCAGGCTACCCCTCCCTCTCTTGCCAGGGCTGCGAGGCTCTGCACCCAGTGTCATGTGTGGCTTACAGGCTCCCATGGGAGCAGAGGCTGGAGGGGAAGGAAGTGACCTCTTCTAGTCTCCCAGGACCAGGAAACCTTGCCTTGGTCTCCCCTTGGGATCACTTCCCCTCTGGTGGTAAGGCTTCAGGGGCTGGCAGGAAGGCGCCCTGGGACTAGCTGGGAACCGGGCAACAAGAACCCTGGGTTTCCAGCTGATCTCTGATACTACCCAGCTGTGTACTTGGAGCAAGTCTTCCCGTCCCTGGGCCTCAGTTTCCCCAGGAGCAGGTCTAGATGGCCAGTTCTTCTATAGGGGAGCTGCCCTAGCAGCAGCTTCTTGGGTCCCATGTCCGCCTGTCTTTCTGGTGCCTTGGAGCTCTCAGAAGCAGTTCTAACCTCTCAGTTGCTGAGCTTGCTTCATCCTTTCACTGACCCAGTCTTTACCTCTGCCTTCCTCCATTCCTCTGCCTGGGTCTCTGATTTCCTCCCTTATTCTCAAAGATGAGGGAGTCATAATGGATTGGCATCCCCTGCTCTGGGGGAGGGAAGGGTTTCAGGCTGAGGGAGCAAAAGGAGTGGCCCATTTAGGATAGATGTCCCAGGATGGGGATGGGCAGGGGTGTCTGCAAGGGAAGGGCAAATACTGACTCTGTGTGTGTGTGTGAGTGTGTGTGTGTGTGTGTGTGTGTGTTAGCAAGAACAACGTCCCCATTCATTCTTTCATTCATGTATTTATTCTACAACCCTTTATTCAGCACAGCCCATGTGCAGAACTCTGTTCTGAGTGCCAGGGATAGAGAAAGCACCGTGGCTTCTGCCCTTTGTGGCAGGTGAGACAATAGCCAGTCAGAACACAAGAGGGTGATGACTGGGGTTCATACAGAGGGAGGGAGGGAGGGGAGTCAGCCGCTGGGTCTCCAAGGAAGTCTGGGCCCTGACTCAGAAGGCTGTGTGATGAGCGGGGACCTATTCAGGGAAGATAATAACACTAAAACAGTAGCTAACATTTAAAGAGGGTTGACTCTGTGCCGAAGGGCATTGGTTCAGTGGTAGAATTCTCCCCTTCCATGTGGGAGACCCAGGTTCAATTCCCAGCCAATGCACCTCATGCACAGCCACCACTCGTCTGTCAGTAGAGGTTTGCATGTTGGCTATGATGCTGAACAAGTTTCAGCAGAGCTTCCGGACTAGTTCCTGGTGATCTAGTTCTGAAAATTAGCCAGTGAAAACCCAGTGGATCACAATAGTCTGATCCTGTGGTACATGGGGTCCCCATGAGTCAGGGGCAACTCAATGGCAGCTAACAACTCTGTGCCAGGCACAGTTGAAGCACTTTGCAGGTAATCCTCATACCCTGTGTCTTGCATCCTCAAAGCAATCCTATGAATGAAGTGCTGTTGAGGAAACCGAGGTAGGAAGGCAAAGAAACTTGCCCAAGATTGCACGGTTAATAAATGGCAGGGCAAGTGTGACCAGGGCCTTCTTGACCCTCAGCTTCCAGAAAAGAACCCTGACTCCTTCAGCTCAGAGATGGGGAGTGCCCAGGCAGATGGCAGGAAATAACCTGGCATATCCCTCCCCGCAGCTGACTTATTCCAACACTGTGTTTCCAGCCAGGTATGGGGGTGGGTAGATGACAGTACTGAGAAGCTGCCTCTCCAGGATTTACGGTGGCCTGCCAGGGAGCAAGAGCCATCTGGGGGCCGTGGAGGCTTCCAGAGCTCTTGTACCCACGGTGGACGTGGCCGCATACTACCCATTGCCGTCAAGTCAACTCCAACTCACAGCGACCCTATAGGACAGAGTAGAACTGCCTCATAGGGTTTCCAAGGAGCAGCTGGTGGATTTGACCTACAGACCTTTTGGTTAGCAGCCTGAGCTCTTAACCACTGCACCACTAGGGCTCCAGCCATATACTAGGAATTAGTTATTACATATGTGCTGGTTCTTGGCTGAGGCTGCAGGCACACAGGGGCCCTCGCTGTAGGGGACACAGGGGTCAGAGGAAAGGGGGCCTCCAGGCTGATGGGGGAGACACGGCCCTGCCCTGGGGTCACCCCAGCTGATCCTGGAGATGGGGTCTGCAGCTTCAAAGTGTGCACTGCTTCAGAAAGGTACATAGCCGGAGGAGGGAGGGGAGGCGGGGCTGGGGAGGAGGTGGAAATCGGGCCCCAGACGGCAGGGAGGCATGAGTTCCCCTGCCTCTGTGCTGGATTTACCACAGCTCCAGCCTCGGATGGGGACATGCAGCCCAGCCTATATGGCATCTTTGTGCAGCTTCAGAAAAGATGCCCCCTATGGACAGAAGCTGCCAGGTTGGTGAATGGAGCTGAGACTGGGGTTTAGCCCCTGCTTGCTCTCTCAGCTGGGTATTTTTGCAAAGACACAAACTGCTAAGTAGTTTTCAGAGGCCTTCTCCTGGAAGGTGGGGAAGTCAGGGTTCAGGGCCCCCTCAGGCCCAGCTGTCACCTTCCCCTTTACCCAGCTGACCCCTGCCTGGCCAGAGCCCACCAGTGCTCCCAGCAGACAGGGTCCCTGCCATATGGCAGGCAGAGTAGGGCTTATCCTCTTTTCACAGATGAGGAAACTGAGACCCAGAGAGGGAAGGGTAACTGCCCAAGGTCACACAGCAGGTCAGTGGTGGAGCTTCCTGGGCTTCATTCCAGGGCTCCCAGCAGCTAATACCCCTTCCAACCTTGGTGCGGCTTTCTAGGCCTTGGGACACCATTTCATTTGCCTGTCATCTCTGTATTTGTCCTGTTGAACTAAACAGACGTTGACAGAGGAGCTGCTGTGAGCCAGACAATGCACCAAGTGCTGGAGAAAAGCAGGCCAGCACTTGTCTTCTCTCAGAACTAAATAACCAAGAAGGAAGGAAGGAGAGAGGGAGAGAGGAAGGAACAAACGATTACCAAGCACCTACTCTGTGCCAGGAAGCAGTTTCCTTATTTAAGCACGTCAATTCTATAAATAGGTTCTGTGATCCTCATTTTACAGCCTCATTTAATCAAGGCTCAGAGAGGTTAAGTCACTTGCCCAAGGTCAGCAGCCAGGAAGTGTCAGAGGTGAGATTTGAATGCGAGATTGTGTAATAATTATTATATTATAATTTTTGTAATAATTATTTTGTAATAATTATTATTTTTTAATATAATCTTTTGTGATAATTTGTAATAATTATTATTTTTTGTAATAATTATTATTACTCTTGGAGCAGCAAACACTTTCCTTCATTTTTGCTGACATTTATGGTTTTCGTTCTAATTTTATAAGCAATACATGTTCATTGCCAACAACTGGAAAATACACAAAAGCATAAAGTAAAAAATAACAACCACCCATAATCCCCACCCGCCAGAGATAACCATCATTAGCATTTTGATGCATTTGCCCCCAGAGTCTACGTCTCTTTATATAAAATTGTTATCAAGCTTATAGCCAGTTCGACACCCTGCTTAGTTCAGTTCACACTATTTTGTGATCATTTTCCCATCTAATTCCTTGTTGTTTTTTTTTAACTTGATTCATGATGGCCATGTATATCCATTCTGATGTATTTGCCCTAATTTATTTCTCTTGTCCCCTGCTTTTGGACATTTTGGTTGTTTCTCATTTCTTACTAATAAACATAGCATTGCAATGAACATCTTTCTGTGTAAATCTCTGAGCAAATTTCTCCTTATGTTTTAGGATAAATTCCCAGAGCGGGAGTTACAGGATCAAGGAGCATGAACAGCTTTAAGGCCTTTAAAACAGTTCGAAATTGCTTTCTAGAAAGTTTGCCTGCAGTTTACCCTCCAACAGCAGAGCATGTGAATGGCCCATTTTTCTTAAAATTCTTGCTAACACTGGGTATCATTAATTTAAAAATAATTATAATAACCCTATCTCAAGACCTTGGTTTTTCCCACAGTAACTTTGATGTCATTGGTTGATAATTCCCTGTTGCAGATGGGGAAATAGGGCCCCAGAGAGCAGAAGTGACTTGCTTGCCCTACACCAGATCCACCTGACAGCTGGGAAGAGAAGGCTGGAACCCAGGCATCCCTTCTCTGAGTTCAAGGCCGTCTTCTCTGCACCCCTGCTCAGCTTCCTCCACCCCAGCTCCCCTGGGCCAGGAGTGTTTCCCCAGAACCAGCCTCTCCTCCCCTCCACTCCCAGGACTCAGGACACACCACTCCCATAGTTCTGGAGATCTGAGTTGGGGAGGGTTCACTGGGAGCACAGCCCATCACTGGCCTCTTGATCATGGACCACATGACTCCTGGGACCTCACCACTTGCATTACCATGGTTCTTGCTCCCTATCATCAATTTGCTCATTCATTCATCTATTTGTTGATTTGACAAAGATGCATCTGGCACCTACTATGTGCTACACCCACTGCCCCTCTGTCAGTTTGCCATATTGTGGTGGCTTGCATGTTGCTATGATACTGGAAGCTATACCACTAGTATTTCAGATACCAGCAGGGTCACCCACAGTGGACAAGTTTCAGCAGAGCTTCTAGACTAAGACAGACTAGGAAGAAGGGCCTGGAGATCTATCTGAAAATTAGCCAATGAAAACCACGTGGATCACAACAGAATATTGTCTGACAGACGGAGTCCAGTACAACGAGATGGTGCCCGGCTACACTACTGACTGCTCTGACAGGGCTCACAATAGAGGGTCCCAGACAGAGCTGGAGAAAAATGTGGAACAAAATTCTAACTCACAAAAAAAGACCAGACTTACTGATCTGACAGAGACTGGAGAAACCCCAAGAGTATGGCCCTGGACACTCTTTTAGCTCAGTAGTGAACTCCTGAGGTTAACCCTTCAGCCAAAGATTAGACAGGCCCATAAAACAAAATGAGGCTAAAGGGGCCCACCAGCCCAGGGGCAAGGACTAGAAGGCAGGAGGGGACAGGAAAGCTGGTAATAGGGAACCCAAGGTCGAGAAGGGAGAGTGTTGACATGTCATGCGGTTGTTAACCAATGTCACAAAAAACAGTATGTGTACTGTTTAATGAGAAGCTAGTTTGTTCTGTAAACCTTCATCTAAAGTATAATAATAAATAAATAAATAAATATATTTTTTCAATAGCAAAGTCATGAAACACAAGCTCTGGGCCAGTGTCAAAGCTTTAGTGTTACATCTGGGCAACTGAGAGATTCCCTTGACACTCTGGGCATCAGTTTCTCTCATCTAAATAATGAAGGATGGGACTAAAGGAGCATATAGGTTCCTTCCCATTCTGTGATTCCATGAGGATGGGAGCTATGTGTGTGTCTCTTTTTTTTTTTTTTTTTTTT